>NC_134483.1:358939194-359249194 GCF_040206685.1 Ascaphus truei | reverse complement strand
TTCGAGAACTTTGGTGAATGTAACAACAAATTCACTAGTGCTTTAGATTGTCAGTATTTTTGTACTGTAATTTTTCCTACCTCTGTTATCTGCTGTATTCCAATGGGTAATGTATATTTTACATGTGCCTTTTTTGAAAATGCTCTTGTCAGGTTGCTTGTTTTTCCTTTTGTTTTCTGTTACTTTGAGGCATTCCTACTAACGAGACTTGTTCAAAGATGAACTGTATGCCATAATACAATTCTTTTTTCAATGTTTAATAATGGCAGTATGTCTGTCGCTTTGTTTTTTTTTGTAAGAGAAATGCAAAAAAATAAAATATTTGTCAACCGCTTCATTGGCGTATGTTAAATTGTTTGATCATTAAGACAACAGGCTCACCGAAGATGTTTAAACAAAGTTTGCTCTATAACAATTTTGAAATTAAAGTATTATGAGCCAGATTATTGTTACAACGCCTACAGTTCAGAAACTGGGTTACCTGCAACACTGATGGACCACAATCACTTTGGTGGGGTCAGGCAATTCTGCCGATGGCGCTTCAGCAGATATGTACTGACATTGGTCTGTGACATGCTGCACTTGGTGTGGGTGTGTTTATTTTCAATCTATTGACGAACAGAGTTACTAAGAAAGTGGTGGTCCTCCACACAATATACTGCAATCATCAATGTTTGTCATTTTTGGCAGATTGGGCAAACTTAAATAAATCTGTGGTTCATTTTTCTTGATCAGCATAATTGTTGCATGGTTCAAGGTGCAGTGTTGCCTAGAATGAAAATGAGCACCAAGATATGTTTAGTTGGTTAAAGCTGTGTGATTTTCCTAATAACAATACACACACCCCCATCCCGTATAATCATTTTCCTTGTAAGTTTGGCAGGTTTTACTTTTTTGGTGTATGATCTTGCCAAGCAGTGGCATTAATTTCCTCACCTGTCTCCTCCTTTGGTCTTTTGATAAGGAGGTACAATGGCTTACATTCATTATTTTTTATTTGTTTTACTTTACTTATTAAAGGTGTGGATTAAAAGCAAGAGATTTAGGGAGTGGAAATTGCAATCAAACAGTGTCCCTCATATAGGGAAAATCCTTATTTTTTGAAGGGGAATTTAAGATTGTATTTATTAGTGGCCACTCTAATATTTTTACATTTTGTGTGACACTGCACTTTTTAACCGTTTTACACCTAGAATGTCTTGGCAGCAGAATGGCCTAAAAATTGTAGCTCCGAGACCACCTGATAGCTACTGCAGTGATCATAAGGTGTCGACCCATCTATTCCAAATGTGGCTACGGCTCTCAGAGCTGCTTTTGTAATCAACCATAGATTTGTAGGGCCATCAACATTACTGTTGCCGACACTCATGATTACTCTGTCATGATGACTTAATGGAATAGGTGTCCTCCTTCCGTTCCACTTTATTGATCGCAGAACACAATCTCCCCTAGAGAACGAACAGGAAAATCGTAACATAGCTACAATGTTATGGAACCACTGGAGTGACAAAACCCATGATGTAATAGCTGCAGTATATGTTTAGGCTACCAAAATGGTCAGAACACAAATTAGGGGAAGATCAAGATCTTTCTAATGCATTGACCAGGATAATTTAAGATAAGTAATTAAAAAAAAAAGCATACATAAGATTAAAGATAGTACAATGCACCCTTAACAGCACCAATAGTCACCCATGGTAATTCTGAGTAATGATGATCCACGCACACTACTTCTGCTAGTACTGTACATAAGTTAAGAGTTTTAGTATAAAGATGGTGCCATATATTGCAACATCATGCCATCATAGTAAAGTTATGAAGCGATAAACCACCATTGACAAACATTTGCAATTACATATGCAGAAGCCGTTATATAATGGCTATATGTGGTCTCTTCAACTTGGGGGAAACTAAATTTAAAGTGTTGAACTTGGGAAAATGTCTGTTTAGACTGGAAGAATTAGCTTTTTTTTTACCTAGCCGTAATACTTCTGTAGCCAACCTCATTTTTTCCAAACATGCACACTTTTTGACATGCCCTGCCTTATTTCTCCTAATTCTTTGCCTGCTCTCTTCACACCTTCTTATTTTTTCCAATCTGCTCCCCCAATTTTCACTTATACAGTATGTCCCATAACTTGCCCATGCCTCTCTGACTGGTCCCTGTGCCAGTTGAGCAGGTAGCAGGTACAGTAGCAGAGGTTAGTCTTTCCCAGAGTGTCAGTTTCCACACAGCTTTGTCTCTCTGCACTACACAGGTATACGGGGTGGGAGGAGAAAGATCATGTGTATATAGCCTATGTAGCCCATATTCCCCCCCCCCCCCCCCCCCCCTGGTCTGGGAGATGTTGCTGCTACATGGAGTGTGGTGATGCATACCTGCTGGCTCACAATAGATCTGAGTCTCCCGCATTGTGGTAGGGGATGTCAGATCAGGCTTCTGGGGTATAGACTGATAATGTACTCACGGTGACAGCACCTCCATCTCTTGCAGGCCCCTGGAATGAGGGGAGCAATCTCCTGCAAGAGAGTTCTCTTCCCTTCCCCTGATTGCAGTCTCATGCGGAAGGTATAGTGAAACAGAAACATTTTATTGTACACTGCAGGCTTCACTCAGCATACACAGCAACCATCAGTAGAGCTTAGGGCCTTCACCCTCAGGATGTCTCTGGACCTGCACTCCCAGCCTAGGCACCAGAAGCAGTCCTAGCTCTTCTCTTACTCCCTGGTGGAGTAAGAGGAATAGTCTCCCGCCGCTCCCCTAAGGGAGGGCCCACAGATTAGCAGAGCCATGCACAACTGGTTTGGGTAGACTGGCCTCTCAAAGGTAGAGGCAAACTGACTAAATCAGGAAGTGCAGCTCCTTAATTACAGGAAAAGCAAGAACCAGCCCTGAATTCCTGATTGGACACAAGGCCTAGTTGCACCGCCTCCCCTGTGACTCACTGAAGCTGCAGGGTGTGGGGAAAACCCATGATTAGTCGTAGCAGGCCTGCTCTTACTAGGACTTCCTGCCAGGAGAAGGGCAGACTGGTAGCCAGTGAAACCAGGCCTGACTACACCTATAAGCACTTTACCAACTGCATTCCAGCCAATGGGTCCACATTGACTGGAAGACGCCTTACATCCCATTCAAGTCAGTTGCCTGTAAAGTGTCTTCAAGCTCTGTTATGTCTTATGGAAGATTGTTTAGTTTAAAAAAAGGGACATCTATACAATGCAGTTTAGGATTTAAGTGTTTTTCTGATTTTAGATTTGTATTAATTATAAATGTTTATAAAACGTGAATTAACTAGCCAGCCTGACAAAGCGGCCAGGTGCTCAGAAGCATTGCTGGGTATCTGGTCCTTTTGGTACACTACATAAGATATGGAAAAGACGCATGATATATATTTTTTTAATGGGATTTTTTTGGGGGGGTGGGCCGCCTTGGGTGGTCAAGAACAAAATATTGTTTGTAAGCATTCATGTGTATACAGTACATTTCCCTGATGAAGTGATAATCAAGAAACGTTACTGAATTTGACCGACACCAAGACCTGCGGAGTATTGGTCTCCCCCTTCAGAAATCAACGACCGGAATAGAGCTCATCGTCGGTGTTGTCCATCAAGGCATCTGCACAGCATGAGCACAGTCCGGTCAGTGTGGAGAAAGAGACGGACCCTGCTAGGTGAACCTGTGGGCATCACACTTCTCCCCCAAAAAGTGTGAAAGGTTTTTTTACTCTGATACATTGAGTTCAATACCACTTGTTTTAACTTATTTTTATTACAAAACTGTTGCGCTATGGGTGTTTTTTGCACTTCTTTTTTTATTTTAACGTGTATACAGTATCGTATCGGAATGTGGAAAGCAAATGGTGTCCATTAACTGGCACTTGTATATGCAAGTATCGGGATTTGAAAGCTAATTCATTATATCCCAAAGTGATCAATCGTAGAAAACCGCCTTTATCGTGAATGAGGGTTTTAGTTTGGGGTATATTGACTTACTGCAGTTGTATTCAAGCCACAATGAAGGGTAGTCAGGGCTGGAACATTGGTTTATCTCTATAATGTCACAGAAACACTCAAAACGCAAAACTCCCTTCGGGCATGTAAAAGAAAAATATAGACATAGTGCAACAGTCTAATGCAAAAAATATATAAAATTCAATGGAGTGATTGCGAAATCAGGTGGTGTAGGTTCTGAGGAGACCAGGCTTGGATCCCCATTGGCTGAGAGGGTCTGTGACGTCACCCGGAAGTGGATTCCGTGAGGAGACGCCGGTCAGATTACTACCCAGCGTGAGACATCCAGCATTGCAAGACCCAGAGCGGTCAAATTGCCTATCTTGCACAGAGCATGCGAGTGTTAGGCTAAGGCCCCGCTCCCAGAGTCAGCGCACCCGCACTGCAGACAGGCGGTGCGCTGAGATACACAGACCGCGATATGCGGTCTGTAGGGAGCGGGAGGTGGGCGGGAGTGGGAGGTTTGACAGGGAGGGGGGGCGTGGCTTGAGCGGAGGGACCCGCTACTCCCCCCCCCTCCCTCCACGGGCTGCAGGAGGGACCCGCTACTCTCCCCCCTCCCTCCACGGGCTGCAGGAGGGACCCGCTACTCCCCCCCCCCTCCCTCCCTCCACGGACTCGGGCTGGAGCTGCTGAAGGGAAAGTTTAAACACACACACGCAGGCACTCACACATACACACACACACAGGCACTCATACATACACACATACACACACACAGGCAGGCACTCATACATACACACATACACACACACAGGCAGGCAGGCACTCACGCACTCATACACACACACACACACACACACAGACAGGCAGGCACTCACGCACTCATACACACACACACACAGACAGAGGCAGGCACTCACGCACTCATACACACACAGATACACACACAGACAGGCACGCACGCACTCAGACACACACACAGACAGGCACTCACCTGCTTTCACTCCACACTCCTCCCCGCTCCCCGAAGCCTCTCCTCCTCCCGAAGCCTCCCCTCCCCATTGGCTCACAGCCACACCACGTGACGCGTCAACGCTAGGAAACACCATTCTCTTGTGTCTCCTAGCGGCTGACGCGCCACAGCGTGTAGTCAGCTGTGCCGCCAGGGGGGACCGGGACCGGCTCGCGAGCATTCCCCTGCTGGTGGGGAACTCGCGACATAGCCGCCCGCGCCAACGAGCGCAGCGGGACCGAGGCCTAATGAGCTCCTTGCTCTTGTTTGTGTTATAATAAATTGTGTTGCACTATATCTTCTTTTCTCTCTTTTACAAATCTGTGCGAGTTCCTGTTACATCCTCCAGAACCAGATTTCTATACAACATCAATGCTTGAATATCACCTACACCATCTGAGTGAGCAATCACTCGTTTGAATTTTATATATTTTTGCATTACACTGTTGCAGTATGTATTTATTTTTCTTTTACATGCCCGAGGGGAGTTTTGCGCTGTGAGTGTTTCTGTGACGTCCTTCTGAGGTGTTGTGAAACACCTACCGCCAGCTGCATCTCCCTTGTGATATTAATTTGTATTTAATCACTGGTTTATTTATAATAGGTTTGGGTTTGCACTTCACTTCATTTGTGTAATAAATGCTTTGACTTTCATTATTTGTTAGATCATCTTTGTTGTCAGATAAGTCCTGAACAGTAAACTGCATTACCATACAATTGCAAATTAAATTAAATAAGACGATTAATTAGAATTGGCAGCGTTATGTTTTAAAGTGCATCCTTCAGATCTAAATGCCGCAATGTACATACCCATCAAGCCAACATTTGGTATTTATGGTTCCTTAAAAAAAAAAAAAAAACACATTCAATATGCTTGCATTTTATTAACCATCCTAGCACTGATCCAAAATAAACATATGCCGCAAGATTGGAAAGAATGTGTGATGTTTGGGGCATGTGTTTCACATGGCGAGAGAAGCTTTTCTGTTACTCCCGTGTTTGTGGTCTTTTCTTTATCCAGGCTGCAATAGCAGGAATGGATTTGACTTTGTCTTTGACAGACAGTAGTTTTGGATAGTTCTGAGCAAATCCTGGTTTATAAACTTCAAGAGTATCACTGCAAATATCCCAGAACAAGTCAGCCAAAGTTACCTACAGATAATAAAATGGGAAAAATAATAATTATTTTAAATGTTTAGCTTATGATTTTTTTTGTTCTCATCTTGTTTGCCTTTTTTTTTTTTTTTTTTGTACTTTGACCATTGTAAATAGATGTCAATTAAACTTTGTCTGGAATACCATGAGTGTGCAAATATAAGTAAAGATGATGATCAAAATGGGGGTTATGACAAAAGATAATTTAACGAACAAATCTAATAGATGAAGCATTAAGTGTAAACGTAGGTTTATGATACATACAAAAACAGAATATCACGAAGGAACCAAATAAATCACAGTAAATGGGGAAGGCGGGGATAGGAAGGGAGGACAAGAAAATCACAGAAGGGTGTGGAGGGGGGGGGGGTGTCGTCAACTGACTGCAACAGACCGGCTATGAGTGCTTCAATTCATAAATTGAGCACTGCACAGCAATATTTCACTTTATTGCGCCTTCATAATTTGTTTATTATTGTTCTCACGATAATAGTGACCGTTTTTAGGCTGCACTAAGACCTATTTATATGTATGTGAGGATTTCAGTTTTCACTCTTATATTGTTATTTTGTTCACAATTTATTTTAAGCAAGCGTGGAGCAGTAGAATCATACACCATATAATGGATACATGCATCTAATATCTAGTACATATGAATCCATTTTCATTACCGAATAGTGGTAATTCTTGTGTAGTGATGGCAATGTATATATCATTTAAGTACATATCAAGGCACAGTTAATTCCTGCATCAAAGAACTTACAATCTAATTTTCGACATCTTAAAGGGGTATTTGTGTAAGGTCAGAAAGTATTTGTACTGGGATCTCTCTTTTTTCTTTTTTTTTTCTCCGGTGGCGTCTTCCTTAGCCACACCCAAGACAAAGGAAAAGACAGGGAGTGCATACGACTTTCCCCATGCTGCACATGTCATGGCATACCCCACTTCCCCTCCCTTTCCTCGTCCAAAATCCATGCTGTCCATCTCTTTTTTTTTCCCTCAGTGTCGCTGTCATCTTTCGCCCCTTTGGACCTACATCTCAATTTCATGACAATTTTGCTGCCTAGTTTCCTCTCTTCTGACACACCTACTACCATCCTTGGATTTTAATTTTATACCTATTGACAATCTGAATGCCACTTCAGCTGCTCATCTTATCCAAGGACTCTTGAAGATGACAACCTCTCCACACTGCAATGGACACTCCTTTAACCTGTTTTTTGCCCCGCTTCTGCTGTCTCCAACTCCTCTAATACAGTATGTCCTTTCTGCTCTCTGAGCAACACCTCCTAACCTTTAGCCTCACTCTACCCTCTGCACCCTCCACAACACCTACTTCCATACACACATACAGAAACTTACATATTTTAGATCCCCTTTTACAACCTCTCCTCTTTCCAATTTCAACCCTTTCCTGCCCTGACCTTCTGCAGAAACCTCTCTATTTGTCAGTACACTGTCATAAGCCTTAGACAAAATGGCTCCTGCCACCACTCATCGCCCCAGACAATCTAAGCCACAGCCATAGCACACACACACGTTACCTGCTACCTCCAAAAGTGCTTACGCACTGCAGAACGTTGCTGGAGGAAATTCCATTCTAAAGCAGACTTCCTCCACTATAAATTCATTCTCGTCCTATAACACTGCCCTTTCCCTTGCCATGCAAACCTACTTTTCCTGATCACCCTGGCAGTGGGCACCATTGGGTTAATCCCTTCTCACTCTAGGTAGGACAGGAAGTAGACTTTTGCAGGTAGGCCATATAAGGCCCCTCCCTCTACCTGCACCTTAGTCTTTTTCCTGTCCTCACAGCTAGGAGTAGGATTTTTTATTTTCTAACAGGGCTCACCTACTGCACCTTGTGCAGATAGCCAGGGTCTCAGCCTCTCTGCCCTGAAGCTCCGCGATGCGCCCTACGGGTGGCAAGACGGAGACCCCTTAGAGTCGGGGGAGCCCCTGTTGGGGGGGGGGGGGGGGGGGAACAGCTGCAGCCGCTGGCGGGGAAGCTTAGGTGCAAAGCCCAGGACCGATCGAAGGCGCACAGCAGCTGCAGCTGGGAGCCGTGGAGGCCCAGACTCACCGAATAAGCGTATGGTACGCTGCGGTAAAGTACCCAGCAGCCCGCTACAGGCGGAGGGGGGAGCAGCCATAGCTGCGAGCAGAGGAGGCTCAATTGACCGCACTAGCGTATGGAACGCGGCGGTGAACTACCCCAGTAATTCTGCTGCGAACCGAAGGAGGTTCATATTGACCGCATGTGTATCTGAGATACTGCGGTAAAAGGGTACAGTGCAGGCGGCCGCTCGGGAGCATGCGCGTCACGGCACGCCGGCAAATGCGTGCACAGACACGCGAGCCGTGCACGAGCACTTGATGACGTCAGAGAAGCGACGACCACACGGTGTATGTGTGAGTGAAAGCTGCAGCATGGAACGCTCAGCAGGGAGAAGCCAAGTGCTGGATATGGATTCAAAAATGGAAACACCCAAACTTCAGTTCCCAAGACTAGGTGAGTCCTTAGTTTTAGTTCTGCATGGGAAAGAGAGATGGTATATATACATTAGGGTGTATGTTTAGTATTTATTTTGTTTTTATAAATTAGTTCGGTGGTTACCCTCCCAGAAGCAGGATCTTCAAAAGGGACGGGGGAATCCCTGCAACATAAATGAAAGGTTGCTAAGAAAACTAAATGGTGTTCAGCTTGTGAGAAACCAGCCCTAATAGGGAAGTAATTATGTGAAGATGTCTTAAGACACCTGCAGGTGATACCAATGAACAAATGAGCATTTTCTTTATTGATGAAGGAGGCTGTTAAACAGAGAGTTGATGCGGCAGTACAGCAAGCTGTTAACCCTGCGCAGGAAAGATCTAGATCCCAGACCAGTCTGGATAAGGGGAAAGGTTTTTCATCATATGGGTCTGAAATTGATTGTTTTCATGTGTCAGAGAGTGAAATGGATTCATCAGATCAAGATATTCAGGAAGGAATCTGAATTTGATGTAAAGGGTGGATCCACTCATCAAAGCCATGATACAGGTTTTGGAACTGGAAGACATTGAGGAGTTAACCCACAAAAAAGATAACATTTTTGGGGCGAGACAAAAAGTGTCCTGGCTGCTTCAAGAGTTTCTGTACTGGCCTGCTTTGACAGGCTAAGCAGTCTGCTACTGCTGCTACTAATGCTACTACTGCTACTACTGCTGCTGCTTTAAAAAGGTAGAGTCTTTACTATCCATCAAGTAGTTAAGGACCTCATTCAGGTGGAGTTGGCGCAACCAGACGCCAGAGTATTTACGCCTAAAAGGTTTGGGAAGATGTATCCATTCCCACAAGAGGAGGTAAAATTTTGGGATGCCAGCCCAAAGGTGGATACTGCTATTTCCAGAATAGTAGAGAAGACCACAATTCCAATAAGGAACTTGCGTCATTGGAGAACGCTATGGATAGGAAGATGGATACGTATGGAAGAAAACATACGTTACCGCAGGAACATCCTCATACCTGCCATAGTTGCCAACATTGAAGAAGCAATACACAAAGGTGTGGAAAGAAGTGCTATTCTTAAGCACTGTCCGAAGTAAAATGAGCAGCAAAATCTATGGTGCTGGCGGTATCAGCAAGAAGGGCTTTATGGCTCAGACAGTGGATGGCTGACACAGCATCAAAGAACAACTTGTGTGGATTACCATTGAAGGTGAGTTCCTCTTCGGTAACAAACTGGATGCAATAATAACAAAAGCATCAGGAGGTAAGAGCACTTTTTACCTCAAGAAAAGCAGAAGATTCGGTTTCCAACAGGCTAATAGAAACCAATATAAGGAAGCAAAGGCATATAGACCTGGCAGGTCATCTCCAAGACAAACAACATGGAGGGACGGCCAGGACCGTTTTTTTTTTTGTGACAGTTGCCAGTAGGAGGGCGACTGAAGCAGTTTTTTTGCAACATGGGCCCAAACGATACAGGACAATTGGGTATTACAGACCATTCATCAGGGGTACAGTATAGAATTTAGAGAGATGCCAAGAAGAAATATGTTCTTAATAACATGGATACAGTCCAAGGAAAAAAGAAGGCAGAATAATTTGGCTTTAAAGAAATTATTACAAGCAGAAGTAATAAAGAAGGTACCTCAGGAAGAGGAAGTGAAATTTATTCCAGAATTTTTCTAGTAAGGAAACCTACAAGGGAGTACAGAGCAATTCTAGACCTAAGAAGTGTGAACCTGATTATTCAAGAGCTACAACCAGGAGACTGGATGGTGGCAATAAGACTTAGAAGATGCTTATCTACAGGTGCCCATAGCAAAGGGACACCAAAGATGCCTAAGGTTTCAGTAAATCAAGATCATTATCAGTACACAGCACTGCCATTTGGTCTGGCGACTTCCCCAAGGACGTTTATAAAGGTTCTAGCCCCTCTAGTGGCAGAAATGAGAGAAGAGGGGTAGAAATATACCCATACCTGGACGACATCTGGGTAAAATCAGGGAGTCTGGAGAAACTCCAACAAGAACAGAAGATGGTATAACCTTCCTGGAACACCACGGTTGGTTAATAAACAGAAACAAGAGCCATCTCATGCCACTCAGCTGTTAAGATTTCTGGGGGTAGAATTTGATACAGCAAAAGGAGAAGTGAGACTACCAGACGCAAAGGAAATCTGGCAATGGAAAGATTGATCATCAGATTCTTTCAGGCAGTTAAAAGGTTAAGGCCTCAAATCAAGAACAGGGTACCTAAAGGGGACTGGTCCCTAGTATTGGATGTACTAACAGCAGCTCCGTTTGAACCTATACAGGAGATAGGCTTGAAATGGTTATCATGGAAAATGGCGTTTTGATAGCAATCACCTCAGCAAGGAGAGTGGGAGAACTACAGGCTCTATCAGCCAAGGAACCATTCCTAGTCATACATCAAGACAAGGCAGTTCTCAGACCAGTACATCAATTCCTGCCAAAAGTTGTATCACAGTTCCACATGAATCAAGAAATTGTGATTCCGACATTCTGTCCAGAACCAAAGAATAAGAAAGAAGAAAGACTACACAAGTTAGAGGTGGTAAGATGTCTAAAAGTGTACCTGGAAGGATGCGAGATATCAGAAAGTCAGACAGACTATTCATCAATTCCAGAGGGACCGAAGAAAGGTCAAGAAGCTTCAAAGACAACAATTTCCCAGTGGATAGTGTCTTGTTTTAAAAGGCTTATGAAAGCAAAGGACAAGATAAACCTTTGAACATTAAAGCTCATTCTACAAGGGCCATGTCTACTTCATGGGCATTTAAAGCCCAGGATACACCAGGACAGATTTGCATAGCGGCAGTCTGGTCCTCATTCAATACATTCTTGAAATACTACAGACTAGACGTACAATCATCAGCTGACGCAAGCTTTGGGCGTAGAGTGTTAGGAACTGTAGTAAAATAAAGTGTAAAGTATATTAATAAAGGTCAAACTGATAAGGCATTAAACTGGTGTTGTCTATTCTGATGCATCCCTCCCTAAAATTTGCACTGCTTGGGTATGTCCCAATGGTGCCCACTGCCAGGGTGATCAGGAAAGGAGAAAATTTAAACAACTTACCGTAATTTTCTTTTCCTGGAACCATGGCAGTGGGCACATAGGCATTAGACATACATAGGGAGGGTAACTATGTGCCCACTGCCATGGTTCCAGGAAAAGAAAATTACGGTAAGTTGTTTAAATTTTCTCCTTCATTCATACAAACGCTGTCCTCTAACCCTTAATGCCTATTATCCACCTTTAACTTCTTTCTCCCATCTACACCTACTTCATAGACCAGATTAAATCAATTAGACATGACATCTCTTCATGTCATTCTACACACAACACCTACCTCCACTCACATACCTAAATCTACACTCAGCTCATTTTACCTTGACTGAGGATGAGGTCTTCATGCTCCTCATTTCATCCTACCATCTGTCCCCTTGGTCCTTTTCCCTCATCTCCACCACTTTGTCTTTGCACACTATGTCCCACCCTAACTCACCTTTGTAACCTCTCTCACCTCCGGCACTTTCCCATCTTTTAAACTTGCACTCATCATGACCATTCTAAAGAAATCCTCACTTAACCCATCCTCCCTCTCTAACTACCGCTCAATCTCTTTCTTCTCCCCTTTGCCTCCAAGTTACTTAATCCAACCGCCTGACTCAATTTCTCTCCTCCAACTGCTTGCGTGACGCTTTGCAATCTGATTTCCATCCTCTAGACTCCACTGAGATAGCACTAACAAAAGTGACCAATGACCTACTCACAACTCTAAGGGTCATTTCTCCTTAAAAATTCTTCTGGATTTCTCTGTTGCCTTCAACACTTTTGATCATCCACTTCTTCTGAACACTCTCAACTCCATTGGTTCATGTTCTACCTAACCAACCGCTCCTTCAGTGTTTCCTTCTCTGGTGTCTCCTCTTCACTTCCTCTCTCTCTCTTGGGGTCCTTCTAGACTGTCCTTGGCCCTCTGTGCTTCTCACTCTACAATTCTCTTGGTGAACTAATACAATCTTTTGGCTTTCAGCAGCATCATTATGCCGATGACATACACATTTACCTCTCCCCTGTTTGGCTGGACCTATCTCTATGCTTCCCCTCACTTTGACTTGTCCCTCTCTCTCTATCACTTGCCCTTCTCTCACTTGCTCCACTCTCACTCGCCTCTTTCTCTCTCACTTGCCCCTCTCACTTATCCATCTCTGTCACTAACCCATCTCTCTCGCTCTCTCGCCCCTCTCACTCACCCCACTCTCTCTATCTCCTATTTCTCTCTCACTCTCACTCGACCCTCTCTTTCTCTCTCGACCCTCTCAAATCAAATAAGCTTTTTTGGCATGACGAAAGAACATTTTAATATTGCCAAAGCTTGAATAACAGGGAGTAGGGTAAAATGATTACCTTCTACATGAATAACGGTGTAGTGTATAATGATTGCACAGTACGGTACGGGGGTAACAGTTACACACTACTGGACGTCTCTCAACCTGTGACAGGTGCTGATATAGTGTGCAGCCAATTCTGCTGTGTTTTCATCTCCCAGGAGGATCCCAATTCTCTCTCCTCTCTCTCACTCGCCCCTCTTTCTCACTCGCCCCTCTCGCTTTTGCTCTGTCGCTCTCTCACTCGCATCTCTCTTTTGATCTCTCACTCGCTGCTCTCGCTTTCTCTCACCTGCCTCTCTCTCGCCCCTCTCTCACTCGCCCCTCTCTTTCAGTCAACCCTTTCTCACTTGACCCTCTTTCTCTCACTCGACCCGCTATTTCTTTCTCTCAATCGTCCCTCTATTTCTTTCTTTCTCTCACTCGCCCCTCTAGTTCTTTACTCACTTGCTCCTCTCTTTCTCTCACGCGCTCCTCTCTTTCTCTCACGCGCTCCTCTCTTTCTCTCACTTGCCACTCTCACAATTGCTTCTCTCTCCCCTATCGTTCACTCACCCCTCTCTTTCACTCGCCCCTATCTCCTCTCACTCACCCCTCTCTCTGACTCGTTCCTCTCTCTCACTTGCCCCTCTTTCTCGCACTCGCCCCCCCTCTCTCTCTTACTTGCCTCTCTCTCTCACCCCCTCTCTCTCTCTTGCCCCCCTCTCTCTCTCGCCCCTCTCTCTCCCTTTCACTCACCCCCTCTCTCTCGCCCCTCTCTCTCCCTCTCACTGGCCCCCCTCTCTCTCTCGCCCATCTCTCTCCCTCTCACTCACCCCCCTCTCTCTCTTGCCCATCTCTCTCTCACTCACCCATCTCTCACTCACCCATCTCTTTCTCACTCGCCCCTCTTTTTCTCTCTCACCCTTCTTTCTCCCTCTCACTCGCCCCTCTCTCGCCTCTCTCTCACTCAACCCTCTCTTTCTCTCACTCGACCATCTCATAGCAAATCAAATAAGCTTTCTTGGCATGATGAAAGAACATTTTAATATTGCCAAAGCATGAATAACAGGGGGTAGGACAAAATTATTACAAATAGCAGGGTATAATATTATGGTTACACAGTACATGGGTAACAGTTACACACAGGGATGTGGGTGTTAGTGGGCATCGCTCAGCCTGTGACAGGTGCTGACATAGTCTGCAGCCAGTTCGGCTGTGGTTTCATCTTCACCCAGGAGGATCACTATTTTTTGGTTCTCTTCTATATTATTACATTTCTGGATAAGAGCTGTGAGTTTCTCCAGATGGACACTCCTCATTTCAGGGTATTGTGTGCAGCACAGCAGGAAGTGTGTTTCATCTTCTACCTCTCCTAGCTCTCATCGCTGGCAAAGTCTCATCAACCGGGGCTTCCAGTTCTCTGTCTGCCTGTTTATATTTCCAGACTGTGGGCATTCATTCTGTACTGACCCAAGTTCTGTCTCGGCTTTGGGTCTTTTATCTTCAGTAGGTAAGGTGCCAGAGTGTATTCTATTTTTAGGCTGTGGTAGGTCTCCAGCTTCTTTGAGCGCTTGATATCCTTTTCCCACATAGTCACATATTGATCCTTCATTTCGCTGGCGATTGAGTTGATTTGTTTTTTTGGCAGGTTGTTGATCTGTGTGGGGTTTTGGTCTTGGAGTGAGAGGATAAGTTGTATTATGGCACGGGGTTTAGTGAGGAGGTCCTGGCTTCTCATTGCTCTAAGCAGTAAGACTGTTTATGGCTATTGTTTAGGTGGCCCCAGAATGTCAGTGCTCTCTTCTGTACAGTGAGCAGTAAAGGAAAGCGGCCCAGCTCAGCTCAGCCCAGCATGCATTGTTTGATGCACTCCTGTGTACTTGGAGAAGGAGTTTGCAGAATTCCTAATGCAGTATTTCAGTTGGACTGGTATCCCATTTTGTGGAGTCTGGGTATGTCATAGGACCCCACACCTCACTGCCATACAGAAGGATGGATGTGATGATGCTGTGGAATATTTTCATCTAGATTCGTATTGTGGTTTAGGTGGTACATCGGTTTCCTTATTGCATAGAATGTTCTGCGGGCCTTCTCCTTCAGTGTATTTATGGCCAGGTCTCTCATCTCTCTCTCTCATCTCTCTATCTCTCTCATCTCTCTCTCTCTCACCCATCTCTCTCTCTCTCTCTCACCCATCTCTCTCTCTCTCTCTCACCCATCTCTCTCTCTCTCTCACCCATCTCTCTCTCTCTCACCCATCTCTCTCTCTCTCTCTCACCCATCTCTCTCTCTCTCTCTCACCCATCTCTCTCTCTCTCTCTCTCTCTCACCCATCTCTCTCTCTCACCCATCTCTCTCTCTCTCTCACCCATCTCTCTCTCTCTCACCCATCTCTCTCTCTCTCACCCATCTCTCTCTCTCTCACCCATCTCTCTCTCTCTCTCACCCATCTCTCTCTCTCTCTCACCCATCTCTCTCTCACCCATCTCTCTCTCTCACCCATCTCTCTCTCTCTCTCACCCATCTCTCTCTCTCTCTCTCTCTCTCTCTCTCACACATCTCTCTCTCTCTCTCTCTCTCTCTTTCCCATCTCTCTCTCTCTCACACCCATCTCTCTCACACCCATCTCTCTCTCTCACCCATCTCTCTCTCTCACCCATCTCTCTCTCTCACCCATCTCTCTCTCTCACCCATCTCTCTCTCACCCATCTCTCTCTCTATCTCACCCATCTCTCTCCCATCTCTCTCTCTCACCCATCTCTCTCTCTCACCCATCTCTCTCTCTCACCCATCTCTCTTTCTCTCACCCATCTCTCTCTAACCCATTTCTCTCTCTCACCCATCTCTCTCCCATCTCTCTCTCACCCATCTCTCTCTCACCCATCTCTCTTTCTCACCCATCTCTCTCTAACCCATTTCTCTCTCTCACCCATCTCTCTCTAACCCATTTCTCTCTCTCACCCATCTCTCTCCCATCTCTCTCTCACCCATCTCTCTCTCACCCATCTCTCTCTCTCACCCATCTCTCTCTCTCACCCATCTCTCTCTCTCACCCATCTCTCTTTCTCTCACCCATCTCTCCCATCTCTCTCTCACCCATCTCTCTCTCACCCATCTCTCTTTCTCACCCATCTCTCTCTAACCCATTTCTCTCTCTAACCCATTTCTCTCTCTAACCCATTTCTCTCTCTCACCCATCTCTCTCTAACCCATTTCTCTCTCATCAATCTCTCTCTATATCTCACCCATCTCTCTCTCTCTCTCACCCATCTCTCTCTCTCTCTCTCACCCATCTCTCTCTCTCTCACCCATCTCTCTCTCACCCATCTCTCTCTCTCACCCATCTCTCTCTCTCTCACCCATCTCTCTCTCACCCATCTCTCTCTCTCTCTCACCCATCTCTCTCTCTCTCACCCATCTCTCTCTCTCTCTCTCTCTCTCTCACCCATCTCTCTCTCTCTCTCACCCATCTCTCTCTCTCTCTCACCCATCTCTCTCTCTCTCTCACCCATCTCTCTCTCTCTCTCACCCATCTCTCTCTCTCTCTCACCCATCTCTCTCTCTCTCACCCATCTCTCTCTCTCTCTCTCTCTCACCCATCTCTCTCTCTCTCTCACCCATCTCTCTCTCTCTCTCACCCATCTCTCTCTCACCCATCTCTCTCTCTCACCCATCTCTCTCTCTCTCTCTCACCCATCTCTCTCTCTCTCTCTCTCTCTCACACACATCTCTCTCTCTCTTTCCCATCTCTCTCTCTCTCACACCCATCTCTCTCACACCCATCTCTCTCTCTCACCCATCTCTCTCTCTCACCCATCTCTCTCTCTCACCCATCTCTCTCTCACCCATCTCTCTCTCTCTCACCCATCTCTCTCCCATCTCTCTCTCTCACCCATCTCTCTCTCTCTCACCCATCTCTCTCTCTCTCACCCATCTCTCTCTAACCCATTTCTCTCTCTCACCCATCTCTCTCCCATCTCTCTCTCACCCATCTCTCTCTCACCCATCTCTCTTTCTCACCCATCTCTCTCTCTCACCCATCTCTCTCTAACCCATTTCTCTCTCTCACCCATCTCTCTCCCATCTCTATATCACCCATCTCTCTTTCTCACCCATCTCTCTCTAACCCATTTCTCTCTCATCAATCTCTCTCTCTATCTCACCCATCTCTCTCTCTCTCTCTCTCACCCATCTCTCTCTCTCTCTCACCCATCTCTCTCTCTCTCACCCATCTCTCTCTCTCTCACCCATCTCTCTCTCACCCATCTCTCTCTCTCACCCATCTCTCTCTCACCCATCTCTCTCTCTCTCTCTCTCACCCATCTCTCTCTCTCTCTCACCCATCTCTCTCTCTCTCTGACCCATCTCTCTCTCTCTCTCACTCACCCATCTCTCTCTCTCTCTCTCTCTCTCTCACACCCATCTCTCTCTCTCTCACACCCATCTCTCTCTTTCTCGCCCCTCTCTCTCTCTAGCCCCTCTATCACTTACCCGACTCTCACCCCCTTTCTCACTAACCGTTTCTCTCTCTCACATCCCGTCACTCTCTTCCCACCATTAATTTTACCTTGGGGGGGGAGG
Source organism: Ascaphus truei (assembly GCF_040206685.1). Classification (NCBI taxonomy): domain Eukaryota; kingdom Metazoa; phylum Chordata; class Amphibia; order Anura; family Ascaphidae; genus Ascaphus; species Ascaphus truei. The sequence goes on along the minus strand of NC_134483.1, from coordinate 359,231,608 downwards.
GCTCCACTCATGAATGGCCCTGCAGTGGAAGGAATCTAGGACCCCGCAGCTGAATGTAGAAGTTGGGCCTGACTACTGTACAACCGGGCCCAACCTCTGTACTGGCTTGGTTCACTGCAGAGGGAGGTGGTGAGGGAGGGAGGTTTGCAAGAGAGGGCCCCGCAACTGAGGAGAGCTGCAGCCCTGAGACCCACAGAAGACCAGGTTGCCCGATCACGGGCCAAAATTCCAGCATTGGTGGAGCCGGCCACCCAGAGAGGCTGGGCCTGGGACACTTGTCCCAGCTCTCTCCCTCTGTCGGTGGCCATGCTTGAACCTTGGGTATACTCTATCCCACAATGAGCAGCCACTTTACCTTTTTGTTTCAACATTGTTCCTCATTCCCTCTTGATTGTAAACTCTCACGAGAAGGACCCTCATTACCTCCTTGAATCTGTTTGTGCATGTTTGTCCTTATTTGTAATTACATGTAACTGTTTGTCATTATCACATCTCTGCAGCACCATTGTGCTGTGCTACGGAATATCTTGTCAAGTAAACCATAAATAAAGACAGCAGGGCCCCGCTTCTCGGCGCTCCACTTTTCGGCGATCCGCCGGCACAGAGAAGGGGGTCGCCATCTTGGATTCTCAGTCGCGCATGGGCGGTTGCACCTGGCGCGCATGCGCAGACCGTAGTTTGCGCGCATGCGCAGACCGTAGTTTGCGCGCGCAGACCATAGGTCACGCATGCATAGAACAGCGAAAATGCCGATTTGCGCATACAAACAACTGAAAATCGCCGGATCCGCTTTCCGGAGATTTTCACTATACGGCGGGCCCCTGGAACGGAACCTGCCGTATACCCGGGGCCCTCCTGTATATACACAAACAATGTCATTTTTTTTATGCAAAAACCATTCACCAAGTGTTATCAATGTGCAATTTCTTGTGTCCCTTTATATACTGGGTTACTAAAAGTATTGAAGGGGTTAATGTCTGGGGAATTGTTGCAAGGCAATGACCTTTAAGGTATTGTTGCAAGTCAGCCAACTGCCATGTATGCCTCGCCCCTATTCTGGAAAGAGCTCTCAACCTGTCTGCATGTTGTCCTAGTCTAGTAAGTGTGCTCGGCCGGGCGCCAGTTAATTACATTAAAAAAAAATTTAAAATGGCGGCGATTCTCGTGGTCCCCGCGCATGCGCAGGGCAAGCAGGGTGTCCTGCCTGCTGCCAGTGGGCCCGCTCCCCACGTGGGACGTGGGGGAAGCGCCAAGACAGGCCCTGCACGCACAACCAGCCCCACCCGCTCCCCACGTGGAACGGAGGGGGAAGCGCCAAGACAGGCCACGCACGCGCAACCCAGCCTCCCCGCTGCCCACGTGGGACAGAGGGGGAATCGCCGCGCACAACTCCCGCGCACGCTACCCAGCCCCCCCCCTGCTCCCAACTTGATACGGAGGGGGAAGCGCCAACTCAGCTTCCCCCTCGCGTGCCTCCTGCCTTAGTCTGCCTCGCCGCCCACCTCCCGCACCCCACTACCCCGAGCCCCCCTCCCGCCCCTGGCAGCTGCCTGTGATATCGGGGGCAATAGGAGGAAGTGTATGGCGGCAAGGAAGCAGCACCCACCGGTCAAGGTAAGTCACCCACCCAGTCACTCAACCCACCCATCCACTGTCTACTGTAAAACTGTCACCCACCCACTGTCACCCACCCAGTCAGTCACTGTCACCCACCCAGTCCCTCACTGTCACTCCCCCACCCAGTCACTCACCCACCCAGTCACTCACCCACCCAGTCACTCACCCACCCAGTCACTCACCCAGTCACTGTCACCCACCCACCTTCATTCACTGTCTCCCACCCACCGTCATTCACTGTCTCCCACCCAGCCACCATCATTCACTGTCACCCACCCAGCCACCGTCATTCACCCACCCAGCCACCGTCATTCACTCACCCAGGCAGACAGGCACATGTCTTTTGTTGAAAATATAAAAATAAACAGGTTGCATTGTAATGTTTTTTTCTGTATCATAATAAGAAAACAGTTAAGTAAAAGTTGCGTGCTAAAAGATATTTTTTCGTGTTATGTGTGCTATGGGTTTGGGGGGGAGGGGTGCGCTATGGGTTGGGGGGGGGGCCTGCTCCTTTCATTTGTCCCGGGCCCCATGATTTCTGTTGGCGGCCCTGAGTGTCCCTACATAGATAGGGCCAACACTAGCTAATGGCAAGGCCATAAGAATATACTGAAGGAGGCAGTTTCCTTTGCGTGGGATTCCCAAACAAATTGGGTCTCCAGGGCTGTCGCATATCAAGGTTGCTCCAACACCGGCCTTGGAAGAAGTAAGCACACCAGGTCACTAAAGAGGACAGCTTGGGTCTTGTATTAATGAGGGGTAGATGGGAACCCTGCTGGCATTACATCCCCAGCCAGAAGTTCGAGGAAAGTGCCTGCATGAAGACTCCAGGATGTTAAAAGTTATAGAAATGGATATTCCCCTTTGACTATGTACAAGACAAGTGATGTAAGCCATGTGTGCTTCCCTGTGGAGATGTATGGACTCCAGGGAAATGAATGTAAGAGTAAAAGTCTATTCTGTCAATAAAGCCTGTCCTGTTTGTATAAAAGTTTCTGGTGCCCTTTATTACCACCTGTATTGGGAAGTACCACTTATTAGCTGAAGTATGCAATAGGGAAATAGCGAAGTTGAGTTGAGCACTGCAAAAAATTCAGGCTGCAGGCTGGTTTAAAAATGAACTATTTATTCGGCATGATGCCCAAAAGACATACAACAGATGATGATCCTCTGACGCGTTTCCTGCCTTGTCGGCACTTTATCAATGACCCACTACTGATACAAAGGAGTAAGGTACATGAGGCTACCACACTGCATGGGCAGCTTGGTGAATTAGAATACAATCGGCCTAAACCTGTTAGAAGCACGGAAACTCAAAAAGGGGAACATACGAAAACCTGTATTAAAATAAACCGTAAACAGATGTGGGTGGATTTATTGAAGGCGGGGGTCCCAAGGGAGGAAATAGATGGGAACCCCACCATGAGCTGCTAAAAAAGTGGGAGGAAATAGTCCGAACAAACACGGCAAAGGTGTATAAGATGGATAGTGAAGACAGGGTGGGGGGTAACAGAGTAACACCGGGTCAGGGACTCCATTCCTATTGTTATTGTCATGTCTGAAACACTTTAATCCCCCATTATGTGTTATAATATTATGTCACGTGTATTACTGCTGTGGATGGTGCTACAGTATATAAATAAAGATATACATACATTCACAAAAGTCTATAAGAGCGGTTGAGTAATACATTGTACACAAAAAAAGGTTAGTCACACCTAAGGTTACACATTTACAATGACCGTAAACATGTAAAGTAACAACACATGCACACGAGTCTTCCTGAGCATGCACACTGTTTTATAGCTGCAAAATATCAGTTCACAATATACTCACCGAGTTGCCAACAAACCACAACTTATCTCCCAAACACTTTTCTAAGTTAGACAACAGTTCAGGGGCAAAATTGGCCAGGTATTCCTCTTGTCTCTGTTTCTAAAAAAAAAATGTAAAAAAAATTATAATACAGCAAACCACCACCGTTTTTGTTTTATAGGTTAATGCAATCCTGTCCTAAAAGTTCTCTTTGTTAAATATGATATGGTTAGAATTCCCATCATGCTTTGAGAATAATGTACCAATGCATTTGGGACCATGTTTTTGAAGATGGAAGTGCTTGTGGCGCTGGAGGTGCCTTGTGACAAAGCATGGCTTACTGAAAATGGCTATTAATCAAGTTACTATTTTTGCTTTGATAAACTACAGATGCAGTGCTATCCAAGTTTGTTTTGGGCGCAAGGAAACTGCTGATGAATGGAGCCTGACCGCGGCCTGATCACTGACCGCCCTCTGCCAAAAGTCCAGTAAACTGGCTGCCCTGAAAGGATTAACACCGCAGGCGTCCCTGCTTCTAAATGGGACTAGTCTGAGAATCCTACCAGCCCACAACCTGTCTGGAGGAGCTGCGCATCGAGAGTAGAGAGAAGCAGTCCCTCTCTCTGTGTCGCCCGGCACAGCTCTTACAGCAGATTGAACTATTTTTAGTACATAGGATTGAAGCAGGAGGTCTCCGGAGCTGAACAGTATTAATTTTAGGTCTGGAGACCTCCTGATTCCCGAGGTACAAGCTTCCATATGGGGTTCCAGTATCTCCTGCAAGTTTAAATCTCCCGCGTCAAGGCTCACATCACCGGAACAATGAAACGGCCCCAAATACCTGCACCCCAAATGGAGACATGTACCTCAGGAAGCAAGGAGTCCCCGGACCTGAAATGAATGCGGTTCAACTCCGGAGTCCCCCTGCTTTAATCCTATGTACTAAAAATAGTGTGATCCGCTGTAAGAGCTGTGCCGGGTGACACAGAGGGAGGGACTGCTTCTCTCTACGATCAGCTCTTCCAGACTGGTAGCAGCCTGATGGGACTAACACAGCTGGAGTCCCATTCAGAAGGAGGGACCTCCGCTGTGTTAAAACCTTCTGGGAAATTCCCTCCGTTCGAAGTGCCACACAGGGGGAAGTTGTATCACGCCACCTCTGTACTTCTTCATTTGTTGGTTCCAAAATGTGCTCTTGATATATAGCATTTTCTGAATTTCTGGTAACAAAAGTGTACCTTTTTGATTTTACTTATTCTAGGAAAATATTAGATCAGGCCAGCACTCAAAAAGTAAAAATATAATAACTCAATGGATAATTCCAAATAATGAAATTATAAGAAATGAACAAAGATACATTTATCATTTTTTTTTTTTAAATTTTGCAAGAACTTCTCAAAAAGTCTAATGGCAAGTTTAAAAAATACAGAGGTACATAATCACAACACTTATCGCCAAAGCAACGCTAGTGCTTCAGGGCTTCCTTGCCCTTTCCTCAGACTTTTGTGTAGGGTAAGTACACCCTATACAAAAGTACAGTACCTCATTGTTCTTTATGGTGAATGTATTAATTACAGTTTTGTTGCTAACCAGGACGTTGAAAAACTGGCAGCCTTCTTTGGTGCTACACCTTTAGTTTATCATATTTGTAAATGGAAAACAATACATACTTGTTTAGTTTCATCTGCATCTCTCCAGGGAAACACTAACAGAAAGTCATCAATGGAATCTAATATGCCATCAATTCGAGCTTGGTCCAGATTTGATTTTCCTGCCAGTCCTGTAGAGTAAAGTTAGAAACCTACTGTAGGTAATGGAAGTTCCAGAAACTGCAGGATCTATTTACAAATGTAATGAACAAATCATTGACCTAAGAATTAGGCTGTTGCAACAGGCAATGAGTATGCTATGCGTTATTCCCAACAGTTGTATACTATATATAAGTGGCTCATTACTTAACTTGATGTTGGTTAGAGATTAAAACAATTTTTGAAGGAGTGGCAGGTAAAACTCAGTAGTAAATTTCATGTGTGATAAAAGAATACCATATGTAGTGAAAAAATAAACACTTTTAGCATAATACACTATTTTGGCAAAATATGCCACCACCACACTTTTGGAAGTATGAAAGTGTGTAATCAAGAATGTAGTGCTGATGGTGTGCAGTTATACATATAAACAGATGTAGCCAGGTCCCCTCTGGCTCCCTGGTTCTCCGTTTCCCCCTTCCTTACCATCACCACGGTGGGGGTTGTTGCGGGTGGCGACGGGCTGGCCGGCGGCTCCCGTTGCAGGGTGCCGCCATGTTTAATGTGCTTGTGCATGCGCAGAACAGTTGCGGCGGCCATTTTAGAGACTGAAGAATGGGCTAGGTGGTGCTCCATAGCTCAGGGCCTGCTAGAGGTTGCGCATGCGCAGTTGCAAGTGGCGGCAGCAATTACAAAGTCGCGCATGCGCAAGGGGGATAGCGCACGCGGTCCCAGTAACAAAGAGGTCCCGCAGGGACTACAAGAACCAGCAGCCACTGGGGCTGCTATTCACGTGACACCAGGGAGCCAATCACAGAGAGAGATACATTTGGCGCGCTCAGGGCTTGCAAGGCAGTTGGAGCTTGGACAAGGATAGGGGAGGTTGCATGTGCAGGGAGGTAAGTAGCAAGTAGTGTATGTGGTTACTGTATGTGGGTCCTGTGTCAGGGGTTATTCTACACTCTAGAATCCTGCACAGGTGGAGGCACTGTAAGTATCGTTCCAGGTTCCAGGATACACCCCAGGTTCCCATCAGCGGAGGCTCAGGCCTCCTGTGAGCCTGACAGGTATTGCAGCACACCTGGTAATATGTGTAGTTCTCCCACAAAGGTCCCTAGCTGAGATTTGGGGGGGTAGGGGGTTGTGGGGTGGGGGGATGCATGTGTTACACAGATATAACTGGAAAGAGAAAACAATGTATCAGCACAGTGTTTCTTAAAAAATAATTAAAGACAACCGCTATAAGACGACACGCTGTTGTATCAGCAATTATACATTACCTGCTTCTCTAGCTAAGTATCTTCCTATGGCAAGGCTCTGGTGGAAGACTTCCCCATCAATTTCTAAAATTGGGAGTTTTCCATATGGAATAGCTGCAAGAAATAAATGGGAATTTTACTATTCTTTAGAAGAATAATTGGGCATAGTTTTTCCTAACCTCCTTTACTGTATCCTATTGCAGTGTCATACATACAGTACCAACACTCTCTGTTTTGCTGGGACTAGTCATTTCACTTTTTTTTTTTTTACAGTGATTGCTACTGTACTCTGGTTATTAATGGCTGGTACACTGCACAATGGCAAAAAAACAATGTACATCCCAGCTGTTTTGCCATTCTCAGGAAGATTAAGTGCATTTCAATTACAAGAGAATGATGCTCTCCTTGGTAAAGTCCTGGCTCTCATCTGCAGGCTGCAAATAAGGTGCTTGAAGTGGAACATTGTGGGACTGTGAGTGTACTGAGGAACTGAGGGACTGTGGGATGCAGCATTGCAAAACTGTCTCCATGTCACCATGAGACATTGGTCCAGTCATTGTGTTCTAACTATAATCCCAGTACATTATGGTTACTAATAGCCCTGTGGTAGTAATAAACATTTAGAAAACTAGAACTGAACTTCAGTCTCATGATAACTGAAGTAAATGCATCGTTAAGTTATAACAGGGATCTTCAAAGCTCCTAAAAATCACGTTAAGGCCTGTCAACTTTTACAGCCATTAGTGTTAATGCTATGCAAAATGTGTGGAAATCCTCAATGCATATCCACAGTTGACCGTTAAAGTTAATACGGGACTTAACACAATTGTTTTTGGGTCCCATCTAAACCTGGCGTTAGGCATGTACAAAGGTTACTGTTTTCGGTGCTGTGAACCCGTGCGGTCCCGGGAGGATTAACGTTGTGGGGGATCCATTTGAAAGGAATGGGCCCCCAGCAGCTGTAGCCTCTCCCGGCACTGCAAAGGTCCGGAGATGTGATTGCGGCACCCGAAAACTGTAACTTTTGTTACAGCTACTGTATGAGTGCTTCTAGCACCGAACACCAGGTCGCAGCTATTTGTTTTGGCCATGTCCAGGATCCTGAAGTGCCCACTTTGGTTTCTTACTGAATATTGCTGTAGCAATATATAAAACCAAAGTGAATACCATGAACTATGGCAAAACATTTTTTTAGCTAAGATCTATGTATGCCATTGTCACAGGAAGCAACCCTGTCTCAATGAGGCTGCAATTCAAAGCCTCAGTAGTCTGAGAAACCAGCAGGGAGCTGGTTAAATGCAGCTAGACAATTAACCAGTCTCCACCTGGTAATCAGACAGGTTTAAAAACTTTTGTGTTTGTTTATTTTGTTTCTTTTGTATGCTTTGCTTTGTTAAAGGGATGGGCTGAATAAGGCCATGTTTTAATTTCCACAAATCTGTCTCCTTGTGTGTACATCTGCACCTGCCTCTTACGGCCATATAATATCATTGTCGCCAAGGTAGCCAAGGGGTTAATACAAACACCCTAACTACCTCACTACCCATTGTATGGCATAGAGGTACATGCTTGGTTGGCAAAATCTGTGATGTCATAACTAATAAGTGATAGTCATGTTAGAGCAAATAGTCTGATTGGTTGCTGAAACATGTGATGCATTATAGGGCTTCTGCGACATCCATAGCCCCTATAAAAGCCAGTGATCTGACAGAGGGCCGGCAGTTGTATGAGGGGCCATATCTAGTAGCTGAAGAGAGAAAATAGAAGACGTCAAGAAGGACAGATGAAGAAACATATACACTACCTGTCTTCTTCATTAGAATGTGGCTAACACAAGCCAGTGTTAATGCCAGCGTGTGACTTGATGTCGTATCTCGGCGTTATCTGACTATCGCCGTGTTAGCCATATTCTAATGAGAGCCATAACGGACATTGTTTTTTCATATGATTAGCTTTTTGGATCGGTGTTAACTTCAAGGAAAATAATGTCTGTGATTAATTTTTATAACAGACAGTTATTCTAAGGATCTGGTCTTGGGAGCGCATACAGGGAAAGACCATGGACAGGAAAAGTCTGAGGACATTGTCCTACTGAAACACAAGGGAGATCTTAGGGGCTTATTCTAGTAGCTTCAATAAAATCACTGCCAAATCGAACGGTTACAAATGGAGAACAGCTTTTTTTGGTAGATGTTTCTTTTCTGTTCTGAATAGTCTATTCCCAGCAGACATTATATAGCTTGACCTTGGAGCCTGCAAGGAAGCTTCCCCCACCCCTGCCACTCTCGGTGCCCCATACCCACAACATAAATAAATGCAAGCAAGATGTGAAGGTAAAAAGACACAGCTTTTATTAAAACATAAGATAACTTGACAAGGGCCGAAGTACTTGATCACTTGGTAAAAGCCAATGGTAACCCATTCATAGCCCGGAACACCCCAAAATCCAGGCACCACCAGCCCCAGCCATTTAGTGAGAATGGGCCCAAAGAACTCAGGATTAAATGAGCCCTACCCACTCACCAATCCAAGCCACCACTGAGCTTTACCAACCACGGAGCCTCATCTGGCAAGGTTAAATGCATTTACCCTCTCAACTTCCGCCACCTATGGGATTACATAACCCCCACAAACTAGCCCCATACCACCAGACCCAGTAGGACTCTTTTAAGCCTCTCCTGTATTGTGTTGTTAAATAAATCGGACCCAATGTTTGACAGATGCACCCCATCTGCCCCCTAGTAGCTGAATCAAACTCAGAATGATTCAACCCATCCCCACATTTGCAACAAATGTCCCTACAACTTTATTAATCTTCTTCCGTATGTGCTCTACCGCACGGGCTACCTGGGCCTCTCACCCAACCTCCCTGTGGACGATATTCAACCAACCTGAATCTGGGCCTGGCCCCTTCTTCCCCACTGCTCTAACTAACTAGAGATCGAACCGGCACCACCTAAATTGTCCCCTACGTGGAGGATGAGAACCTGCAGGGTTCTCCTGTCCATTGCCAAGATCAACAAGTGAGGTAACAGTTGGTCCCACCACAGACCCCTCCCTCTCCACTGAAACCTTCACCTCATCATTAGACAATCCCAGGTTTTTCCTGTATGGACGTACGGCTGCCTGCTTTGAATGAGCAAATCCCTGATTATCCATGTATCCCTGGCCGCAAAACTTTAAACAGTATAATAAGAATAAGCTTCTGCCCTCTAAACCAGCGCCTTTGATACTATTTTGACACTTTAACACTACAAGTATTTTTTTCTTTATAATACTTTATTGTGTTCAATGATATTCACTTAGTATCAATTTGTGTTCCTCTTTTCTTTTTATTTGTACTAAAGCAGCTGCCTGGTCGAAACTCGTATAATTGACTAAACATAGATGTCTGTTAATCCTGTCATTTCTCGATGATCCTTCGGGTAAGATAAATGTTGGATCAGCCTAAAAGAAACAGCCTCTTTCTTGGGAACAATCACCAGTGGGGAAAATCTCAAGCTAGGCAGAGAGGGAAGTGAATACTGTCCCGCCATCACTCCCAACTAAACCTCCTTCAGTACCTTCTCGCTAGCCACCTTCCCATGTTCTCTAATGAACCTCAAGTTCTGCACCTCCTGATTACCCACCTGTTCTACGAATGGGAACTGAAACGCCTCTAGAAACCCGGCACGTATCCTTATTGGGGTAACTTTCCAGCCAAGGCGCCATCCATTCTGTGCTCATTGGAGTAGCAGCCCTTTGGAATAGCCTGCTGCACAACGCTCCCAACCCTGCACCCGCTCTTCTGATAACATTTGATTATAGAGTAGGCTCTCCCTCAGGATGAACACTCATGTTGGAATCAGCAGCCATAAAATTTACACTTACCCTTGCTAAGGGCCCACAATAAGCCCTTCCTGCCACTGGCTGATGCACAGGAGCTTGTCCCTCTGCTGGCCCCCCTGTGAAATGATGCTGGCCTTTCCGTTGTCAGAAGCGCTATCCAAAAGGTCCATATCCTTCACATTCCAGGTTATTTGCTTCTCAACATGTGAGCGGCTTTCTCCCCAATCATGCTCGGCAGAATCAAAAAAGCCTGTAGCCAGTTCATAAAAGGTCCACATCACCTCTCCACATCCTCCTCCTTGGCCTCCCCTTTCTTGGTGGACCTCGCAAACACCTCCCTGTACCCTGACAGCAGAGATAATAGTTCTAAATAATCCCTTGCCCATATTTTCTCTTTCATTTCCACAGGCAGATGCTGCTCCAAAGAGCAGGCAAGCCACACACCTGTCTCTCTCTCTCTCCCTAAAAATCAGTCCAGAATGTATTCAATGATTTTTTTAAATCTGCCCTGATTTTAGTGGGTGGGACGGATTTTTGTCAAAACATTCTGCGAAATTCTGGGAAACAGATTTGGGCTGTTTCACCCATTCCTAGTCATGGTGCCCTGTTGCTTAGGGCTCATGGCTACTTTATCCTAACTACAATTTAACCCCTTTCATGGCTTGTTAGTGTGATCAGACAGCTGCTAGAACAAAGACAGCTGCTAGAACAAAGAATAAAACATATATTCATTCTCAAAGGTTGGTTATCTGCTGTCTGTGCACCACACAACCACCAGACTTATCTCATTGCGGTGTACTTGTACCAAGCTAATACTGTATGTTTCTTTTGCATTCTGTAGAACTTTGTCTCAGCAGTTTTACAGACCATGAAAAATGAACCATAACATGGAAACTTCGGAGAAACTACATTTTGAAACCCCCAAATATACCTACACACACTACTCTCATGAATCACATAGAGGAAGCTTATGTCTCAGAGGGGTTCCCCAAACAGCAGCCCTAAGGCATAGCTGGATCAGCCCAATCGGAGGATCCATAGCAGAGTCTCACCAAGAAGGCCATGAGATGACATTCAGTACCCAAGATGGAGGGAGAGTAGTACAAGGCCCGACAGGGGCCCAAAAGAGATGGAGCAGTACCACCGCTACACAGCAGAGGTAACAAGGATTAGTAAAGCCTCAGAACCTTTCTAGTGGGCGACATAGAGTGTAATTAGGGGAGAAGATGCAGGTGAAAAAGAAAGTACACTCTTTGAATTCTATGGTTTTACATATCAGGACATAATAACAATCATCTGTTCCTTAGCACAGGGGTGAGCAAACTTTTTATGCAGAGCCCCCCTTTTCATCCATGAAATTTCTCGGGCTCCCCCCTGCCTGATGTAATCAAAATCACATGACATCAGCGCACGTGAGCTGGTTCAGCCAATAAGGGTGAACCAGCTTTGTGACGCGTCCGCCACGCGTCTACAATCTCCTGCAGCCAAGTTCACAAATCGCTTGGGCTGCAGGCGTGCGCGCAGGCAGTATACTAGTATTGGATCACTGTTTATTTTGTTGTTTGCTGGCATCTGGTAATAATTTTTTTCTGGTGCACAAAGGCAATCCATTTGAGGGGGCATTCATCCACCTCTTTACTACCTCCCTCCCTTCCCTCCCCCCCCCCTTTCTTCTTTCTCCCATTTGCTTTTCCCAGTGTCATCCACTCCTACCTACCAGTTTTATGTATTATTTATTCCCGTTTTAAATGTTGCCAAGGGATCCCCATAACCAAACTCAAGGGGGATACTGCTGATCAATACTCCCAAGTGACCCCCCTGACCCAAAGAATAACCCTCAGCCACCCCAAACTCATCCTCCTCCCAAGTCCCTCAATTCTGCCATCTCTGCCTGACCTTCATCCCTTCGTTTAGCTGGGGGGGGGTGCTCCGTTGATCTCTTCCTGGTCCTGCTGGAGCTCCCTGGGGATAGACGATCATGAGGCGGGGGCCTGCTCCGGCTCCTCAAGGTGCTGAAAAGGCCCTGCTACCAGTGGGTGTGCAGCTCATTGGTCTGAAAAGGGAACCACCTCCTCTCGTGCCAGAACACACACACTCACACTCTCACTCTCTCTCGCCATTGTGTCTTTCTCACCTTCCCCCATTGTCTCTCAGCTTCCCCCAGTGTCTCTCTCTCACCTTCCCCCAGTGTCTCTATCTCACCTTCCCCCAGTGTCTCGCTCACCTTCCCCCAGTGTCTCTCTCTCTCACCTTCCCCCAGTGTCTCTCTCTCACCTTCCCTCAGTGTCTCTCTCCCCGTCCCCCAATATGTCTCCCACCTCTCCGTCTCTGTCTCCCCCCAATATGTCTCTCACTCCATGTCTCTCTCCCCCTCCCCCCAATATGTCTCCCACCTCTCCATGTCTCTCTTTCCTCCTCCCCCCAATATGTCTCCCACCTCTTCATGTCTCTCTCTCCTCCTCCCCCCAATATGTCTCCAACCTCTCCATGTCTCTCCCCCTTCCCCCAATATGTCTCCCACCTCTCCATGTCTCTCCCCCTTCCCCCAATATGTCTCCCACCTCTCCATGTCTCTCACCCTTCCCCCAATATGTCTCCCACCTCTCCATGTCTCTTTCTCTCCCCTCCCCCATTATGTCTCCCACCTCTCCATGTCTCTCTTTCTCTCCCCCTCCCCCCATTATGTCTCCCACCTCTCCATGTCTCTCTCTCCAACCACTCCATGTCTTTCTTTGTCACTCACACACTCTCACACACTCTCACACACTCTCACACACTCTCACACACTCTCACACACTCTCACACACTCTCACACACTCTCACACACTCACACACACTCACACACACTCTCACACACTCTCACACACTCACACACTCTCACACACTCTCACACACTCTCACACACTCTCACACACTCCTCATCACGCGACATCCAGGAAGTCAAAGCCTGTGCTGCATATGCTGTGCAGCACAGCGCCACCTAATCGCTAGAGGACTGCCTTTCTCTCTGCTTCTCTGCAAAATCGCCCCCGCCGCCTGTGCCCCCCCTAAACAATCTTGCGCCCCCCAGTTTGCGCACCCTGCCTTAGCAGGTCTAAAAATTATGTAAATACAACCTCAGATGAACAACAACACATGACATATTAAGTCTATATATATATTGAGTGGACAGCACTCCCCAGACTATGATAATGAAGCTGCAGGGTGCAACGGAACTAGGAGGACCCCAATCTCCCCAACCAATAATCACAATCAACAGTTCCAACACTCACTGACTATATGATAATAGTACTACTGATTATGCCACAAGAAAAAATAATTTAATGTACACACAAGATAGTACAGGGAGTAATGCAGCACAGTAGCAAACAAATATAGTTGTAAACAAATGAACATATAATCAGGTGGTGATTGGGGTGAACACCATAGGGAACATATAATCAGGTGGTGATTGGGGTGAACAGTTCACTTATGTTGTTGCATTCCCTTTTCCCTATTGTGTTCACCCCAATCACCACCTGATTATACATTCATTTGTAATCCGCTGTCCCAATAAAAATATTTTAAACAAAAAATACAATACTGCAAACAATACTAGCCAATACACCTATTGCCACTGATTGCCACTGTTGTTACCTATGTTCTCAATAAGAGCACAGCTAACCCCAATGGTAATGAATGGGTACCCTACTACCCACCCCCTCTACCCCCAACAGTGCAATACCACAAATAGCGGTAGTAAATAAGGTAACTAAGGTAATGAAGGGGTTAGTCCCTCGCACAAACCTTCGCAGTAGGCCTAACCAGACACCCTTGGGCAACTAATACCTTCACCCACCCCTTCCACCACCAACAAACCAGGATTCACACCGCGGGAGTCTCATTCAGAAGCAGGGGGGCCTGCTGTGTTAATCCTGGTGGGCCATTCCCACCTGCCAAGCACTGTGCCACGAACGATCAACTTTGGTCCGCATTTCACTGGCACATGGGTTGTGGCAGGTTAGAAATACAAGTCGCTGCATCTGTATGTGTGTTAGTTAGTGTATGTGTGTATGGGGGGGGTGGGGGGGTTACTCTATGTGTGCTTATTGTATGTGTGTGTGGGGGGGGGCGGTTAGGGTTTGTGTGTGTATGGAGGGGGGATTATTGTGTGTGTGTGTGTGTGTGTGTGTGTGTGTGTGTGGGTGTGTGTGTGTGTGTGGGTGTGGGTAGGTGGGTGTGGGTAGGTGTGGGTATGTGTGTGCATGATGAGGGGAGTGAGAGAGTGAGTAATAGAAAGAGGGGTAGGCTCTCAAGGCCGCTGACATGGGGAGGTGTGGGAGGGTCCCGAGTAGAAACTGTAGTCCTGGGCCCCATGGAAAGCTGTCAGCAGCCTTTTACCAATACCTTATGGCAGGGGTTCTCAGGTCCAGCACTCAAGACCCCCCAACAGATCAGGTTTTCAGGATATCCCTGCTCCAGCACAGATGGCTCAATCCGCCACCTGTGCTGAAGCTGGGATATCCTAAAAACCTGACCTGTCGGGGGGTCTTGAGTGCTGGAGTTGAGAATGTCTGCCTTATGGGCTCGTGTTTTTCACTATCACTTCTGCAATATTAGTCTTGTTTTTATACACACACTGTAAATATTAGCATATGTTCTGGGTTTAGGAAGCATTTCAAACAGCATGAAGTTTTTTTTTTTTTTTTAAGCAAAGTGGCCACTGGACCTTGAAACAGTATTTGGAGTTCAGACTGTATGTGTTGAATCATCACATGGGATTAGGAAATGTCTTTCATCTTTGGTTGTTTAAAAAAGGGGTTAGATCTTTGAGCAAGGTTGTGAGGGTCACTGGATCAGAGGTTTCTGTTATAATATGAATAGTTTTTGTCTGTATAGTGCTGACAGTGTACACAGTGCTGTACATAGAATTTTTGGAGGCACGAATCCCTGCGCCGCAGAGGTTTGAATTGTTGTATGCCTGAGGCACAGGGAGATTGTGATTTGCCCAGGGTTATAAGGAGCTGACACCGGGATTTGATCCAGGCTCCCCAGTTTCAAACTCAGTGTCATTGTTTTTGAGTCAGTGCCTTTACTCAAGGAGCCACTAATTCAATCTCATTGCTTCAAGTTAAAGAAGCTCTGGTCAATTCTCACTTTTGCTTTGTAAAGAAGTATATTTCTTTTTTATGACGGTTAGAGGTGTTTTTCTGTAGTCAGGGTTGTAGGTGGCTTGAAGAATAATTTGTAAAATGTAGCTGAGCAGCAAAACAACTATAGCCATTATAAATATGTACTTGGTTCAACAGCAAAACACAAAAGTTACAAAACGTAGACTATTTGTTAACTGCTAGTAGAACACATTACAAAGTTGTATTTACCCAAATTGGTTGTTTCCAACGCTAGTTCTTCTGATTTAAATCTTTGTACACACATGCCTGCTAAAAACCATCACACATTCCTTTCCCAAGAGAAACACACTGCTTCGTCCTCATCAGCTAAACTCTCATTTTAACCTTGAAAGTTTGTCGGAACGAATGAAGGATACATTTGTAGATGCTGACAAATATCCAATGTTTGTACTTTTGTGTATGTTACAAAATATAACTTTGTATTGGTAAGGTTGCTACGTTTCTCCAGGGCACAAATGAAAGTCTATGGTAATGGGACTAGCATCAACACATCCTCTTTTGAACAAGAACAAAGCACCCAATAATGTGGGCTTCTCAGTTGTCAGCTTTCTTTTTTCATTTCTGAATATTAATATATATATATATAAAAAAAGAGAAATGAGCACAATCCACTATAGAATATAACAATCTGGGCAATTTATAAAAAAAAAAATAGGGAAATACAAGGTCCCTATAGAATAAGACAAGGTAAAACAGATAATTGACATATAAATTACAGAGTACAAAATAAAAGGTTATAATGATACTAATAAAGTGTCCGATAACAAGCTTATGAGAGGAGATAGTTCAGTGTAGATTGAAATAACCATTGCAACCTGTGGCCACGTTGATGTAATAGACTGATTGAAGCAAATACAATGTAGTGCAGCAGATAGTGCTATTGTATCTTGAATGAAGATAGTATAGTTTCCGTATGTTGCAGTATGTAGCCACTCTCTGGTTGCACTATGTAGCCATTCTTTGGCTGAAATAACAAGCAATAGCAGGGAGTAAGGATGTAGGAACGGTCTCACCAAAGGCATGTAAAGGCAGACAATTCCGGGGGGTACACATGTCACTCCGTCAGCTAAGCCCCTCCGATATGCTACGAGGCGGCCAAATCTTACTGATCCGGAAACACACAGTATGATCTCCCACTCCACTCCGCTCATCGCAACACAGCCTCGTTGATAGGGCTAGAAACCTATGGGAATGCAACCCAGCTAATAGGTCTGTCCTCCCGCAGAGAAGCTCACAGTAACACCAACAAGCAAAATGAAACTGCACGCTTCTATCAGTCTACATGTAGCCTACAGCTCAGAAACTCCTCGCACAGCTGACCACACACCCCTGAAGAAGATCCCTCCCCGGGATCGAAACGTTGGTTCTGTCTGTGTCTGTTCAATACACTTTTTTGGATACTTACAAGTAAGTGCTGCCACTTTTTTGCTGTTCTGCTGAATGGTAATGTACCCTCTGCATTATATATGGGACTAGCACCTTGCCTTATGGATTATTTGAATTGGAGTGTTCTCTCTCTCTCGATAGGACGAAACGCGTTTGGTTGTCAGATTACGCACCCATGATCTTAATGCTCTTAACTGTATGTCCATATATAGTAATACAGTTTTGAAATATACCAGCTGGTGTGTGCCTATTATTTCTGCATTTAACTAGAGAGGCTTTCATCCACTGAGGCACTTGATTGAGTAAAGTGGTAAGCCCTGTGTGAGACGCTGTAGCTGTGGAGCTCCTGCGCACCTGCCTGTGCGCATCAGTTGGTAAATTTTTCTGAACAATTAGGCAACAAGGAGGGAAGAAGGGAGACCACCACCCTTACACTAAGGTAAGTGTGTTGAGACATTACTTGAAGCCCCTGGGGTCAGGGTGCCTACAGTTGGTGGCAAATCCAGTAGAATTTTTTTTTACGTAGAATTTTTAAACTTTCACCTCCTAGGAGGGTAGGATATGTATATGTATATGTTCAAGTCCTGTAACTCTAAGTAGCCCTGAATCTTTATTGTGCCTCAGGGCAAAGCATCTTAATACACTATGTCAATGTGTGTCAAACCTTTGATGATATTATGCCTGTGTTCCAGGAACATGTGTCACGGGGGACTCTTGGAGTGGGTAGGACCTTGGTGGCCAGAACAGCAGGGGAGGCAAGGATTGTTGGGATCACAGGCTGAGGTTGGAGGCAGGCGGCATGTAGCGTATTCGGGGTCACAAGCAGAGGTCAGAGGCAGGTGGCAGGTAGCGTGGTCAGGGTGACAGCGGAGGCAGGCAGCAGGTAGCATGGTCGGGGTCACAAGCAGAGGTCGGAGGCAGGCGGCAGGTAGCGAGGTAAGGGTCACAAGCAGGGTTCAGCAACAGGAAGGCAGGAGCAGGACAAGGGACCAGGAACTGAGACTAAGGGTCAGGGACATAGACTAGGGAACAGGGACTGAGAGCAGGGAGCAGGGAACAGGGACAAGCCAGATTACTTGCAAGGGCCTTTAATAATGTACAGGACTCAAACACAGAACAGGAGCAGAAGCAGAGGCATCACAGATATGAAATACTGCTTTAACATTAGTTTATCTTAGGAGTTTTAACTACAGGTGTCCCTTATGTACATTTTCTGTAACCCTATAATTGTCACTCAGGTGTTGGTTTGTCATCTAGTAGTAACCTGTTAAAATCACCATTGCCATATATAGGGAAAGTACTTATTGTATTAATTTAACTTCTGGATATCTTAATATTTACCAGTGATATGCTTACACATTCTAATATTATTATGGCATTGGTCAAATATTCTATTCATTTTATGATAGAGAGAGCTCTGTACCAAGCCTGTGAAATGCCTTTTGGAAGTCTTCAAGCTCCGTACTATGCCTGTGAACTGCCTTTTAAGAGGCTTCAAGCTCTGTATTAAGCCTATCAATTTCCTTCTGAGAGATTTCCAGTGCTGTGTTACTTTTATCAGTGAAACGCTGATCCTGGGCAGCATCAGTGCATCAGCATCAGCATCAGCTCCAGCTAACTTGACATGATAACCAGGTCACTCTTCAATTTATGGTTCTCATTCTCCTGTAAAACACATTTATCATTTGCTGCGGATGGACACTTCTGTAGTGCAGCCTTGGCCTCTTGCTCTTAATTTAGTTGTCCATAGAGGCAATCTATCTCATTCCCTGGGGATTGAGATGCCTGGGTTAGAGCTCTTTTACCTTGGTTAAAGGCATCCTCTTTCTTTTCCACTATTCCTGGGATGATTCTGTGAGTCGTTTTAGGCTGCAGCGTATCTCTTTTAACGCAGGTTTTCCTGAGGTTAAAGCTTCTTCTTCTTCTTCTTCTTCTTCTTCTTCTTCTTCTTCTTCTTCTTCTTCTTCTTCTTCTTCTTCTCTCAAGACTGTTTTCAAAGTGGGAGCCATAGCTTCAGACATGGAGAAACCAAACTTCTCAAGAAACCAGTAAAGAGGAAATGTGCCTTTAAAGCAGAAACATAGGAATGAACAACAGAAAAAGACATAAACTGGGAGACAAAAAGTTAAGAGAACTGACTTTTAGATTTGAGACCATAGCATATGTGATAGAAATATTAAATTGCAGGGGGAACCATAGACAGAACCTTCAGTTATATCTGAAACTTTTAGAAGCAAGCATAGGAAAATAACAGATTGAGGAATACAGCATGCAGCAAAAAATAATGGGAGCACTTTTGTTTTTTGGAAATGGACCCTGAGAACCAGCAGTGGAATACCCAAGCATGGAAAATCAAAAGCAAGTCTGTCTTTAGAAATGCAAGTCTGAAAATCTGCAGTGGCCCACCCAGAAATGCAGAGAGGGACAATCCTTGTCCAGGGAATGAAAGTCTGAAAGTCTGAAATGGCGATAACAGGTACTGCAGGAAAAAATTTTTTAAAGGGGGAATTCTTCTCAGGGTGGAAAGTGGCACAAAACATCCCCCCTGCAGAACCCTTTGAGGCAACAAAAACCTTCAGGATCCCAACATAGGATTTTCAAACACCAAAAAAGTACTTATCTTCAACCAACGCAAGCGGAAGCTGTTGAAGCAGACAGGTGATAGATCTGTTCCATCGAGGTCCAGAAGTGGCCATTGGTTTCTGTCATGGGCGACTATTGGAGCGGATATGACCTCAGTGACCGGAACAGCAGGGGAGGCAAGGATTGTTGGGGTCAAAGCCTGAGGTCTGAGGAAGGCATCAGGTAGCGTGGTCGGGGTCACAAGAAGAGGTCGGAGGCAGGCAGCAGGTAGAGTGGTAAGGGTTACAAGCAGGGTTCAGCAACAGCAAGGCAGGAGCAGGACAGGGGACCAGGAACTGAGACTAAGGTGCAGGGACTTAGACTAGGGAACAGGAACTGAGAGGAAGGATCAGAGAACAAACAGGGACAAGCCAGATTACCAGCAAGGGCTTTTAATATTGTACAGGACTTCAACACAGAACAGGAACAGAAGCAGAAGCATGGGCATAAGGAGTCTGACAACAAAACAAAGGCAAAGGAGGAACAGGAAACAGGAACTATAAGGACAGAGGACTGGAACAACAAGAGGAGACAGACAGACAGACAGAGGGACCCCAGAGCAGACAGAAACTAGCAGCACACCCGGTGGACAGATAAAGGAACTATGGCTAGGAGCAGCATGCAGTGGCTTGAGGATTGGCTTGTGTAATACGAGCTTGAGACAAAAGGTGGCACTGAGTGCTCATTTGCATGTCATTTCCCAGAATCCTTTGCTGCAGTGGAAGCGCTGTATGCTGGGTGACAATGGGGAAAGACAGGGTTGCAGACCTGTCTAAGACATGCAAATGAACATACAGTAATATTTACAGTTGCTTTATGCTTTACTGTGGAGGGTTTTTGTCACTTTTTTTACCCACCATAACCTTAATGACAGTGGTGATTACCTAGTCTAGTCTCAAACCTGCAAGCCATTAATACCAGCCTCACACTGATGATACCCATCAAGGTTGAAACATGTATGTGAGTAGGTCTAATGGCTTTGCATCTCATCCCAGCCTCTGTTTAAAAGCTGTGTTTAAAGCAGCATGCATTGGCTTGAGGATTGGCTTGTGTAATACGAGCTTGAGACAAAAGGTGGCACTGAGTGCTCATTTGCATGTCATTTCCCAGAATCCTATGCTGCAGTGGAAGCGCTGTATGCTGGGTGACAATGGGGAAAGACAGGGTTGCAGACCTGTCTAAGACATGCAAATGAACATACAGTAATATTTACAGTTGCTTTATGCTTTACTGTGGAGGGTTTTTGTCACTTTTTTTTACCCACCATAACCTTAATGACAGTGGTGATTACCTAGTCTAGTCTCAAACCTGCAAGCCATTAACACCAGCCTCACACTGATGATACCCATCAAGGTTGAAACATGTATGTGAGTAGGTCTAATGGCTTTGCATCTCATCCCAGCCTCTGTTTAAAAGCTGTGTTTAAAACAGCATGCAGTGGCTTGAGGATTGGCTTGTGTAATACGAGCTTGAGACAAAAGGTGGCACTGAGTGCTCATTTGCATGTCATTTCCCAGAATCCTTTGCTGCAGTGGAAGCGCTGCATGCTGGGTGACAATGGGGAAAGACAGGGTTGCAGACCTGTCTAAGACATGCAAATGAACATACAGTAATATTTACAGTTGCTTTATATATATATATATATATATATATATATATATATATATATATATATATATATACTGTATATATAGTTGCATGATGAAGCCACTGTACAAATTCATGGGTGAAGGGTGGGTATCGGGCCAGTGTGGCTTAACCCCTTAATTACCTTTTATATATTTTATATATATTACCTATATATATATATCATATGTACTCAGGTAGTTAATCTTTCCTCGCACCTTAAATGTTTCACCATTTTTTAATGAACAAAAATTGTCCTCTGTATTGAGATGTTTACAGGTGACACATCTGCCTCTGCCACAACTCAAATTCCCATCAGAGGGAATAGAGTGGACAGGGGTAGAGGCATCCACCTCTTTAAACCTACCTGGTACACACACACACACACATATATACATATATATATACATATATATATATACATATATATATACATATATATATATATATATATATTTTTTTATTTAACGCATCACAGATATGAAATACTACTTTAACATTAGTTTATCTAAGGAGTTTTCACTACAGGTGTCCTGTAACAGGGGACTTGTCCCTGGTCAAAAATGTGCCTCTAATCCAGCAGTGTGGTGGTTAACTGCTGGTAGTCAATTAACCAACACCACCTGGCTGATTAGAGGTTTGTTAGAAAAGCCTGCCTTTGAGACAGGAAGGGAGATTCTTCCTGAGCTCACACGTGAGTTGAGCTGACCCAGGAAGCAGAACAAGCAGAGGATTCCTTAGTCCACATCTGGGCTGACCTAGGACACAGAGAAACAGACAGAGCAGAGGTTCCTGAGTCTCACAGGTGAGACTGACAGAGGGATCACAGATGTCTGGAGCTCACAAGACTTCTGCACCTGAATGCTGATATAGCCTGAGGAAAAGGCAACAACCCAGGAAAGAGAGAAGCCTTCCCCCTGCAACTATGAGACAGATAAGACTTTTCTTATAAGACTGATTGTCTATGTCTATGTCTATGTATATATATATATGTATATAAATATATATATATATATATATATATATATATATATATATATATATATATATATATATATATATAAAGCAACTGTAAATATTACTGTATGTTCATTTGCATGTCTTAGACAGGTCTGCAACCCTGTCTTTCCCCATTGTCACCCAGCATACAGCGCTTCCACTGCAGCAAGGGATTCTGGGAAATGACATGCAAATGAGCACTCAGTGCCACCTTTTGTCTCAAGCTCGTATTACACAAGCCAATCCTCAAGCCAATGCTATATATATATATACACACACACACACAGAGGGAGATATATATACAGTATATACACACACATGATGAACCAATATACAAATAAATGTAGAAGGGTTATCAAAATCATACTGTACTACAAATAACACTTCTCCATACAGGCACACTACATTAAAATGAATTTCCTTTAATAATCCTAACTGATCTTAAAATCTAAATCATCAAATGACAATGAAAAACCTCACATTCCAATCAATACATTGCATTTACATTGTATTTATGATGCATAAAATCTATGCACCATATACATTCTGCAAATGAATGTGAACAATATCATTGCAATCAAAATACAAATACTGTACCTCCAAACAAGTAAACTATTTTAACCAATCAAGTAAACAAAAATCAATATATAAGTAGCAACCAGAATACAAAATTTAAAACCAAGGCTAACCCTTACAATACCAAGGATTACATCTATCTAATTGTAAAAAAACATTATACTGTACACACATTGAAGCATTGCAATAAACAACATACAGTACAGTACATCCCCTGTACCTCCCTGCCTTGAGTGTAATCTGTGTAAGGCCCCCTCCCCCTAATGTTTCTGTTAAATCTCCCTGCCTTGAGTGTAATCTGTGTAAAGCCCCCTCCCCCTAATGTTTCTGTTAAATCTCCCTGCCTTGAGTGTACTCTGTATAAAGCCCCCTCCCCCTAATGTGTCTGTTAAATCTCCCTGCCTGTGTTGCTGTGAGTGCAGTTTATGTAAATGTGGGGGGGGGGGAGGGGTGGACCCGATGTGCATACTGTGAGGTCTACCCACCCTCACCCACTACCCACATACCGTTACCCCCCCCCATCCTGGCCATGGCCCCTCCGCTTCTGCAAAACAGACACAAAAATTAAAACATCCAAAGTAATGTCCCCTAACCCCTTTATCACCATAGCGGTTATTAACCGCTACAGTCATTAAGGGGTTAACCCACCCTCACCCACCACTCGGGATGCCTACATACCCTCCCACACTAACCCCTCACCCCGTGAGGCCTAACCACCCTCACCCACTACCCACAAGGGAGGCCTACCCACATACCGTTGGGGAACCCCCCCCCCCACCCCCAGTACCCACAATAAAAACAATACAGTGACCCACAATAAACATCATTATATTTATTAAATACATTACCCACCCCCTGTGCCCCCCCATAAATACAAGATTTATCCTTTTACAAACAGGGTTCATAACGCAGCCCCACGCGAGTCCCCGGTGGGCTGGCGGGGCACCTGACAGACCTACAGGGTACCAGCAGCCCTTTTCAAACAGGTTCTGGAGGCCTGCTGGTGGGTCCCGCCAGCACCATGGCCCCCAGGTGGTCTCCTTGGGTCACCGTGGGCCACAATTGGGTCCCCACGGTAGGCCCAAGGATGTCTGGGAGCCCCGGGTCAGACCCACAGGTGTCTGCGGGGCCTCGGGTGGTTCCCAAGGGGGTCTGGGGAACTCACGGGTGCTCACTACGGGTCCACGGTGCCCCCACAGATGTGAGGCCACCGCTTCATCCCCGCATGTGTCACCCGTGGAACCACCAGCCTGATACCCGTGAGATACTCGAGAAAACCGTGGTCTCCAGAGATCTCACGAGGAACCACGAAACAAACCCTGAATGTAAAAAAAATAAACCTGGCCTATACATTCAATACATACACCCCCCCCCCCAACACCTACAGTACAATAATGTGCAAAATAACTATTATCCAGATATGGATAATAGATTAATTGCCCATTATTAAAAACATTAACTAGCATATTCAAATAAATAATAAAGTGCTTCTGACCTCATCAAGAAGAAGTCTCCGTCGCCAGCAACATTCTTGTCTTGCCCACAAAATACATTGCCAAAACAAAGCCAATACATTGCAATTACATTCAGATATCAATTAACCCCTTAAACACCTTATCGGATAATAACCGCAAAGGTAATTAAGGGGTTAAGCCACACTGGCCCGATACCCACCCTTCACTCATGAATTTGTACAGTGGCTTCATCATGCAACTATATATACAGAATATATATATATGTATATGTATATGTATATGTATATGTATATGTATATGTATATGTATATGTATATGTATATATATATATATATATATATATATATATATATATATATATATATATATATATATATATATATATATATATATATATATATATATACACACATGATGAACCAATATACAAATAAATGTAGAAGGGTTATCAAAACCATACTGTACTACAAATAACACTTCTCCATACAGATTATTTCCTTTAATAATCCTAACTGATCTTACAATCTAAATCATCAAATGCCAATGAAAAACCTCACATTCCAATCAATACATTGCATTTACATTGTATAAATGATGCATAAAATCTATGCACCATATACATTCTGCAAATGAATGTTAACAATATCATTGCAAGCTAAATACAAATACAGTACCTCCAAACAAGACAACTATTTTAACCAATCAAGTAAACAAAAATCAATTAGCAATCATTATTTACATCCCTAAACAATTGACAGTCCATCCCGAACAATGAAACAATGAACTAATTCACGCCTGGAGCAGAACAATTTAGCATGTGAAAAAATATAAGTACCAACCAGAATACAAACTTTAAAACCAAGGCTAACCCTGAACACAAGCACACAATACAATATCAACAATTACATCTATCTAATTTTAAAATACTTTAAACACACAATAAAGCATAGCAGCATAGACAAATTAATTTAAAACACATGAAAGAAAGCTTTTAAAACAACATAATTTCTTACCCTGTATGTATATATCTCTCTAGACATATATACATACATACATACATACATACAGTTGCAAGAAATGATATACCACAAAAAAAAAATACACATGTTAAAAAAGCTTTTAAAAAAATTAACAAGTTAAATAAAATAAATTTCTTTAGTTCACTTACCATTACTTGGCCCCACCGACTCCCGTTGCGCAGCTTACTCACGAACCAATCCACCAGGCACAGGAACCCATAAAATAATAAACCATACAAAAAAATAAACATTACACTAAAAATCCAAATGAATCCACGGGTCTTCTAATTGTAATCCATCTTCATCTTCATCTGTATTCTTCTTTCTTCTATCTTCTTCCGCGTGGGGCGGGGTCTTCTTTCCATCTTCGGCCACGCCCTGGTCTTCTTTCTTCTCCGGAGGTCCTTCCTCCTCGGCGTCTGGCTTCAAAATGAGACGACATAGGCTTTTAAAGGCCTATGACGTCACATTTTCGTCATATGGTTCCCACGGCCCCTGATTGGGCCGTGAAAACCATGTGTTTTGGCCGATAAAAATAAAAATGATGACGTCACTTAAAGGCAATGAAAGCACAGCCAATCACAATGGCTTTGCTTCAATTGCCTTTAAGATGACGTCATGAAAAGAAACATGGCCGCCCTCACATGGTATGGTAGCCAATCAGAGCGTGGGAACTCCATCCCTACTCTGATTGGCTCTAGTATACCATGTGACAGAGGCTTGGGGGGAGAAAGGATGTGACGTCATTGAAAGCCTGTCACAGGGTACTACAGCCAAAGGAAATTCATTGTAATGTAGTGTGTCTGTATGGAGAAGTGTTATTTGTAGTACAGTATGGTTTTGATAACCCTTCTACATTTATTTGTATATTGGTTCATCATGTGTGTGTATATACTGTATATATATCTCCCTCTGTGTGTGTGTGTGTGTATATATATATATATAGCATTGGCTTGAGGATTGGCTTGTGTAATACGAGCTTGAGACAAAAGGTGGCACTGAGTGCTCATTTGCATGTCATTTCCCAGAATCCCTTGCTGCAGTGGAAGCGCTGTATGCTGGGTGACAATGGGGAAAGACAGGGTTGCAGACCTGTCTAAGACATGCAAATGAACATACAGTAATATTTACAGTTGCTATATATATATATATATACACACACACACACACACACACACACACACACACACACACACACACACACACACACACACACACACACACACACACACACACACACACACATATATATGTGACAGAAAATATAGACAGCGCCCTTCACACAGTACACCTAAATTGCTGCAGCCCTGATAGATGTGGTAAGAATTTGCACCAGGCAAATATGCCCAATAAACAGTGGTGTGAAAATAACTAAATGTATTCTGGCAGGAAAAACTAAAAGTGACTATTAGATAAAAACACAAAAACAAAAAAGGAAGTGTGCATAACATATAAAAATAAAAATAAAAAAAAGCAATAAAAAAGATATTGCCAATTAATGTGGGTAAAAATGACACTGAGTGTCACTGGGACTTAACTAAAAAATGCAAATATAAAAAAAAAATGGGTTCTTGTGATAAGCAATGAAAAATTCAATACACGATTATGAACCCATAAATGCAGTGAATATTAAAAATACTTAAGTCCACATGTGTCCATGATAAGTTGATTTGCAAAAGGTCCAGGCTGCTTCTTCTTGGGCTCACCGAACTCCCACAGTACCTATTAGAGAAAAAGAGAAAAGAAGCGCCCGATCCTTGTGTAAAATCAGATGAACAAAGTTTTAATATCTCAAGGACAAGACAAATGCACACTTACAATTTGTCAGGAGATCCCCTGATGAAATCCGCAGAGTCGGAAGAAACGCGTAGGGATATCTGGCAGTGAGCCTACAGTGACAGGGCAGCTCCCAGCACCAGCGTGAGAAGGCAAGGACTTGCCTGAAGATTTTTTTCCGGTTTCAAGTGTGAGAAGAAAGGCTAAATGGCGGCTGCATGTGGAGATTGAGTGCTCACAAACACCAAGGATTACTCCCCTGGAGACAGCAGCTGACAGCAACATCCTTTTTGGAGCCAATACTGACACTCACACACAAAGAAGAGACTGAGGAGTCCTCAGTTGGTGCATGGGCAGGTCCCATAACATGCTTTATTTTATCAGACAAATTGTAAGTGTGCATTTGTCTTGTCCTTGAGATATTAAAACTTTGTTCATCTGATTTTACACAAGGATCGGGCGCTTCTTTTCTCTTTTTCTCTAATATATATATATATATATATATATATATATATACAGTGTTCGACAATTATATACATTTACACGCCCGGGGCGTGTGGATTTAATCCCCGGGCGAGTAAATATTGGCCAAAGCAGCACACGTGTGTTTTTTAAATTTCCCGCGCTCGCGCTGCTGT
The DNA here is from genome assembly GCF_040206685.1 of Ascaphus truei. NCBI lineage: Eukaryota > Metazoa > Chordata > Amphibia > Anura > Ascaphidae > Ascaphus > Ascaphus truei. The sequence goes on along the minus strand of NC_134483.1, from coordinate 359,204,053 downwards.
TTTTCCCGCGCTCGCGCTGGAGAAAAAAAAAAAAAAGACGGAGGCGGGTTCATGTTGTTGGGGGAGATTACCCCGCCTCCGGCTCTCTGAGCAACTTTCCCTCCTCAGCGCTTCCACTCCTCCCCCTTCCGGCAGCCAGCTCCTTCCACGCCTGTCTGCCTCAGGCCCCTGCAGGGCCATCTGTCGCCCCCCCCTCCCATCGGGCCATCCACCCCCCCCACCCCAATCTCTCCCGGTCTCAGTGACCCCCCTCACCCCAATCTCTCCCGGCCTCCATGACCCCCCCCTCACCCCAATCTCTCCCGGCCTCCGTGACCCCCCCTCACCCCAATCTCTCCCGGCCTCCGTGACCCCCCCTCACCCAAATCTCTCCCGGCCTCCGTGACCCCCCCTCACCCCAATCTCTCCCGGCCTCCGTGACCCCCCCCTGACACCCCAATCTCCCCCCGCCACCCGTGACCCCCCCCCCGACACCCCAATCTCTCCCCCGACACCCGTGACACCCCCGACACCCCAAATCTCCCCACTCACTCCCGATCTCACCTCCAACTCCATGTTCCCGGCCTCGGGTGACCAGCCGCATCACTAGCCCCCCCACTCCTCTCTCCCCTGTGTCTGGATCCCTCACTGCCACCCGGTGACCCGCAGTGACAGCTGCCAAGGCAGAGGGCGACACCCGCCCTTCCGCTTCCTCGGCTGTCACAGAGACCGGAGACCACAGCGATCCATGGTGAGTAAGGGGGGGGGGGAGACAGAGTGTGTGTAGGGGGGGAGAGAGAGTGTGTGTAGGGGGGTAGAGAGAGAGTGTGTGTGTAGGGGGAGAGTGTGTGTGTGCGTGTGTAGGGGGGAGAGAGTGTGTGTATATGTGTATATGTGTGTGGGAGTGTGTGTGTGTGTGTGTATAAATTTGGTAGTGTGTGTGTGTGTGTGTATATATATGTGGGAGTGTGTGTGTGTATATATGTGGGAGTGTGTGTGTGTATATATGTGGGAGTGTGTGTGTGTATATATGTGGGTGTATGTATATATGGGAGTGTGTGTGTGTGTATATATGGGAGTGGGTGTGTGTGTGTGTATATATGGGTGTGTGTGTGTGTGTATATATGGGAGAATGTGTATGTGTGTATGGGAGTATGGTACCCCCCCCCCAATCAGTCACCTGCCCCGGTCAGTCAGTCACCCCTGCCCCGGTCAGTCAGTCACCCCTGCCCCGGTCAGTCAGTCACCCCTGTATCGGTCAGTCAGTCACCCCTGCCTCCCCTCTCTCTGGTCTCCCCCCGTCTCCCCTCTCTCTGGTCTCCCCCCTCTCTCTGGTCTCCCCCGTCTCCCCTCTCTCTGGTCTCTTTCTCCCCTGTTTCTTTCTCTCCCCTCTCTGTCTCCTTCTCTCTCCTGTCTCTCTCTCTCTCTCCCTCGTCTGTCTCTCTCTCTCTCTCTCTCCCTCGTCTGTCTCTCTCTCTCTCTCCCTCGTCTGTCTCTCTCTCTCTCTCTCTCCCTCGTCTGTCTCTCTCTCTCTCTCTCCCTCGTCTGTCTCTCTCTCTCTCTCTCTCTCTCTCTCCCTCGTCTGTCTCTCTCTCTCTCTCTCGTCTCTCTCTCTCTCTCTCTCTCTCTCTCCCTCGTCTGTCTCTCTCTCTCCCTCGTCTGTCTCTCTCTCTCCTCCCCCTCTCTCTCTCTCCCTCGTCTGTCTCTCTCTCTCCTCCCCCTCTCTCTCCCCCCCCTCTCTCTCCTCCCCTCTCTCCCTCTCTCTCCCTCTCTCTCCCTCTCTCTCCCTCTCTCTCCCTCTCTCTTCCTCTCTCTTCCTCTCTCTTCCTCTCTCTTCCTCTCTCTTCCTCTCTCTTCCTCTCTCTTCCTCTCCCTCCCTCTCTTCCTCTCCCTGTATCTGGATATCTTATTTACCCTATATATCTTAACTGTCCTATACTACACCAAAATAACTTATACTGCTTTCTTCCAGATCTGACTCAAGCTTCACACAGAAGACATCGGAACCCCCCCTAACCCAGAAGACAGGTAGGGAACACATCCCCTCCAACTTATAACATTGCGGGAATGAGGTACCTGGACATTGAGGGATTGCGGATCAGGTAAGATCCCAGGCGGGATTGCTGCTTTAGATATTGTGAAGCGGGGACATCCAGACACTGGTTAAGGGGTTCAGGAAACTAGTCATTCACCTGTGGCTTTTATTTCTAGATCCGACATTTACACACTTACACACACACACACGTAACAAGGACTAATTGTAGTATAATGTAATAAATACATTTGTCAAAAACGAATGTTGTTCTGACTAGGAATTTATTAAATGTATTTTATTTATATATTTTTATTTTAAGGCGGTGTTGGGGGCGGGACTAGGTGGCGAGTAGATTTTTTGGTTGGGCGAGTAGATTTTTGGGTGATTTGTCGAACACTGTATATATATATATAAATGTCTCTATGATTTGGGCTGGTGAATCGCTGGAATACAAGTGTAAATATACTCCAACGTGGAGCAGATTTTGTTTGTGGATTGTCACATGTTTTCTGTGTTTAAAGCAACAGGCGCAATAAAGTCTTATTTTAATTTCACCTTAAAACAGTCTCCATTGCGTACCTCTGCACATGTCCTCTTACATGTCCCTTATGTACTTTTTCTGTAACCCTATTATTGTCACTCAGGTGTTGGTTTGTCATCTAGTTAGTAACCTCTTAAAATCACCATTGCCATATATAGTGAAAGTACTTATTGTATTCATTTAACTTCTGGATATCTTAATGTTTATCAGTGATATGCTTACACATTCTAATATTATTATGGCATTGGTCAAATATTCTATTCATTTTATGATAGAGAGAACTCCATAAGACTCCTGTTTCCCACTTTTATGTACATATGTATTTATATCTTTATTTATATACTGTAGCACCATCCAGGTACATAGCGCTTCACAGCAGTAATACACGCGGCATAATATTATAACAGTGGGAATAAGCGCTTCAGGCATGAAAGTAACAATAGGGAAGGGAGTCCTTGCCCCGAAGAGCTTTATGTTTTTTCTACGGGGACACATATCAACAGGCCAGGCTATTTATTTATCTTTTGTCAATGAAATAAAAGGGCTAGAATGCCAGAATAGAATCAACGTCTCCAAGACTTCTAATCACATGCATCAGATTGGCAATCATAGGTCTCTCATATGCCAATATTCTATATTCAATATTTATCTACCTCTTCTTCTACAGTTTTAAGGACCAAAATGTTGGTTAAACAATCCATTCTGATTATCTCAGCCTCAAGTGCTACTCAATTTCTTTTTTCTGCATAATTGAATTCCGATTTAACAATGGAGATGAGTCTGGCACCCAAAATATTGCACTATACTAATTGGTGAGTGCGCAAGTATTGGATATTATATGTTCCGCTAAAGTCTGCCTAGGACTTAACCTTCCCAAGAAAGAAATGAGGTAATAGACTACACAAATCCACAAGTGGGGGAGGTGCATATAAGTAGTTAGGTAATATACAATATATGAAGCAACAAAACAAACCCAAAGATACCAGGTGATGTGCACTCAGAGCAGAATGTAACTGTAAATGTAGGGACTAGTGTATGTACAGTACATAAATATATAAGTAGAGAAATAATTAAAGCCCTAAGAAAATGTACCTTTTAATAAATCATTTAAAACTGCAGCAAGAATTAATCTAAAACCAAAGGCGCAGTGGGTGAGGGGATGGGATGGGATTTGTAGGGCTAGAAAAGCAGTACTTCTATATATCTACCTAACTGTAGTACCACGTGTAGAGTGGCTCCTAATTAAAATAGGGTCTAAACAGAGATGGTCTTAAATAATGGTAATCATCTAGCTCAGGGGTTCTCAATTCTAGCCCTCAAGACCCCCCAACAGGTCAGGTTTTAAGGATATCCCTGCTTCAGTCTTCGACTGATTGAGCCACCTGTGTTGAAGCAGGGATATCCTGGAAACCTGACCTGTTGGGAGGTCTTGTGAACTGGAGTTGGGAACCCATGATCTAGCTGTTGGCAACAGTGAATGTTGGGATAAAGCCCGATGCCTAACAGCTGTGTGCACACAAAGCTATACAGAGGCAGAATGCTGACTGGAGACATGAGATCTCCTGTGTCTGTCCCCTATTCCTCCAGAGCTCCGTCCACAAGCAGCTGTCAACTTAGGGCTCGTCCAGGGTGGCGCTGAATGGGCGCGCTCGCTCACGGTAGACACGTTGCGACAGTGCACGTGTCCTGCGTGAGCGGGCGGGTGCGCCTGCTCGGCGCTCAGCCGCTTGCCGAGCGAGCAAATTTTAATTTGCCGCTCGCAAGCGCGTCACGTGAGCGGTTCGCCCCAATGAGGGCGAACCAGCTCCGTGACGTAGAGGCCGCGCACCCAGACGCATGCGCACCTGGCCAGCCAGGAAAAGCACGGCCGAGCAGGGTGCAACGCTGGAGCACCAGCTCGCCTCTACCCACCCTGAACGAGCATTTAGAGTCAAGCTTTGTATTTCATGATGAATTGAAAAAATATGTGGGTTTTTTTGCTGGGTGTATAGCAACAATTTAAAATGAAAATAAGCCAGTCACTACAAAATATCATTATGCTAAGTATTGCTATTGATGCCCAGCTCTACAAAACTCTTGCTTACAGAAATGAAAACTTTGCAACCTTCACCCTTTGAAGGTCTGTCACATTGATTTTGTGCGGTGAGAGCCCTGCTCCCCTCTCATGCATGCTAATAATTAATAGCAATGCCTACCCTACCCTGCAAGAATGCCTGATAAAGGATATTACACAACATCGGAGACAAGATCGGCAGTTGTGGAAATTACAGTAAAGTAATAACACTGACACATTGATTTCATATCTTTACCGCGCTCGCCCACACATTTCCAGCAGAGATGATATGCTTGCATTTGTGTCAACAGTTTTTACCATTGAGATTTCATTGTACAATATATAAAAAGATTTTAATGAAATTCCTTAACTCAGAGGTTAATGTGCCGTAAGAAAAGTAGTGGTACTTCTAAAAATAGGAAATACTGGATCAAAGCTCTTTCAACTTAATTTTAGGTTTATTATACTATAAAAAAGGAAGATATATATATATATATATTTTTTTTCAAAGAATTCCTGTTTTCTTTTAAAGAGTAATAACTGAAGTACTTTTCTAGTACAATGTCACTTGGATCACTTGCTTTTAAGGGATACAAGTGACAATCCTTAATAAGAGATGAGATAATAATAATACCATAACAACAACAACAACAATAATAATTTGTCCTTCCCAGAAACTAATTTGGCACTATTTATGTCTGTGATACTGTATATGGCATTTTCTTGTTACATGCACCCTTAACTCTATGTTGCAATACACTAGTATTACTACTTACAAGATTTGATTGCAGGCCAGTCTGAAAATGTAATCCTAATGTCTTCATAGGCTGTATCCATATAGGCAAATAAGTAACGAATGAGCTCTCCTCTTCCTCTGATATTAAAATAGGTAAGCTTGTAGTTTGGCATGGTTTATTCCTACAATGAAAGAAAAAAAATACACACTGTGATTTTTGAATGACGTTTCCTTAAAACCGACAAACCTGTCTTAGGCCTCGCTCCAGCGCTGCGCCCTGCTTGGCCGGGCGATTCCTGGCCAGCTAGGTGCGCGTGCATCTGGGGGAGCGGTCACGATGTCACAGAGATGGTTCGCCCTCATTGGGCGAACTGCTCACGTGACGCGCTTGCGAGCAGCAAAATCAATTTTGCTTGCTCGGCAAGCGTCTGAGTGCAGAGCAGGCGCGCTCTGGACGAGCACTGTCAACGTATCCAGCGTGAGCACACGCGCCCACTCAGCGCCACCCTGGACGAGGCCTTAAGCTTCGTCCCCACTGCTCGTGGTTGCGCATGCTACGTTGTGTGTGGCGCGAACAAGATACCCACCCTCCCCGGTCAGATCTCTTGCTCTTCACTGGCCGTGCGACCACAGTCGCAGCTCAAACTGGTGCACACGCAGCTCGGACACGTGCGTGCACGCAGTCACTGGGGACGTAGCCTTACAAAGTTGTATACTGTAACTTTGGAAATTAGCGTAAACTGAAATAAGAGTCTAGCTAATCCCAGTTTAACAAAATATATGCATTAATAAATTATTATATTTTATAAAGATGTTATGCCATGCTGAATTCAGGAATGTATTTTTTTGTTTTCTGTTAGGTGTGTTTGCCACTGTTTCCAGGGCCTTACACTGCTAAAGGAATTCTCTACAAATAAATGCTGAGATTTTCTGTTTCCTATAAGGGCGGTGAATATAATGATATATATTGAATGTGTAAGTATGACATCGAATGAAGGATTTGTGCAAGTACATATTCACTTAACTTCATCTGAAACCAGGTGATAATCATACCCTGCCTTCAGTCCCCTTGTACAACTAATGACTATGTTTATTTATTTTATTTATTTATCAAATATTTTACCAGGAAGTAATACATTGAGAGTTACCTCTCGTTTTCAAGTATGTCCTGGGCACAGAGTTAAGACAAATAATACATGGTTACAAGTACAGTTACATAAATGAACAGGGTATACATTATATACAATACACTGCATTAGGGTGACCAGATTTTCAAAATGAAAAACTGGGACACTTAAAAATATTATTTATAAAACAATGTACATCACGTCACGCCCCCCGTTGCCATGACAACGAGACACTAACGTCAGGCGGTGACATGGTGCCATGACAATGTGGAATCACGTGATGCCTCGTCACCATAATGCATCCCGTTGTCATGTCAACTTGATGCCGCGTGACGTCACGGAGCATCTCGTTGTTATGGCAATGGGCATTATGTGACGTCGCGCAGCCATGTTGATGGAATTTGGAGGGGAGGATACAGCCAAAGGCAAGACAAATAAATATATAATAAAAAGATCTAAAAAAAAAATATCTCCAGTTAGGAGAACCAAAGCCCTGCCCCCCGGCATCCTCCTACCTTCATCCAATTCCCTGATGCCCGGCATTCTAAAGCCACACCCCCCGGCATCCTCCACCAATCCCCTGCAGCCCTGCATGTTCAGCCCTGGAATTTCTTTAAATATTTACCAATCCTCTACGCAGCCCCCGCGCGACGCAGCCCCCGCGCACCGCAGCCCCCGCACACCGCAGCCCCCGCACACCGCAGCAGAGTCGCAGACACAACTACAAAAACGGGGCCAGGAGAAAATCCGGGACATTTCCGGGATGGACCGGCAACCAGGACAGGACCGAAAAGAACGGGACATCTGGTCACCCTACATTGCATGCACAGTTAAAGAAAATATATATTATATGCTTATGAAACACTTATAGACCAGATTAAAATGTGAGACAGCCTTAGTTTTGAAAGAACTTAAACTGGTGGTTAATGTGAGAGTCTCCGGTAGGTTGTTCCAGTTTTGGAGTGCACGGTAAGAGAAGAAGGAACGGCCGGATACTTTGTTGAGCCTTGGGACCATGAACAGTGCTGCATGTGGTAGGGGTGAGGAGCTTGTTCAGATAGATGGGTAGCTTGCCCAGAACGTATTTGAAGGCAAGACAGGAAAGGTGAACTTTGCGCCTAGACTCGAGTGATGACCAATCTAGTTCTTTGGGCATTTCGCAGTGATGCTCAGCGTTCTCAGACTCACATCACCACAAAAGGGTGTTAAGCTTTAGCATGCTTTTACCCTCATTCATATGCATGGGATATGGAGAGTGCTAAAGCTTAGTGCCCTTCTGCGGGGCGAGGCCTAAGGGTCACAAATGGATTTTATGGAGCAGAATTGGTCCTCGGAAATCCCAGTTTAAATTGTGCTTGTGTGTGCTTGTGTGCCTATTTACTACCTGAAATTTCTCAACGGTTTGTGGTAGGCGTGAAGATTTTAATGGTATGGAGTAAAACAAAAGATTGTTTCTATGTACCACAAAAAGAAGGTGCATTAAAATCATCCTCTAAATTAAAGTTGACATAAATCCTAAAGTCTTTTAATAGAGAGCGCAGAATTTAGTTGCTTTAACCATTCATTAATGTATTTAACAAAGTACGGATATTTGATGACAATATGGTATTAAAAATGATGCAATGCATCAACATTCATTTAAAAGAAAAAATGACGCTTCATACCGTACAGAAGCAGCGGCCGTTATTGAAACACTTCACGCGGTTTATACCTCAGAATACCATGTCATGGCGAGGGATTTTTTTCCAACCTTACCGCCTTAAGACGCAAGTTTTTTAAACACCTGAAATTGACACAGTAGCACAGTACTGTACACATTACAATTCATTCATTTCATTGCATTTAATTGCACACAATCCATGAAATTCAAACAAAGCAACCGCGATAAACACGTGTGCCTGGGGCGATTGCCGGTATTAATGCCGCGTGGAGTACAGCAGTGCACACGAAAACGGCGCCGTGATTTATTCGAATAATGGCCGCTGCATCTGTATATACAGTACAGTATGAAGCCTTTTTTGAAGATTTGCACTACTTTTCGGCATTAACATTTTGAAATACAAAAAAAAAATGTAAACATGATCTTAGTACAAAGGGCCCTGTGACTTCTCTTTATGTATCTTAGGTATTTTGGTCATTGAGGAGTTTTCTTTAATAACCATGTGAGTGCCAGATGCAACAATCCCATGATCGCAACACCACTGGTGACAGGTCCTCCTCTTCTGGTCAGATCACATGCAATGCTCTACAGGAACGCAGAATGCAAACTCCTTTAGGAAACACGTGTAAAGCTCTAATACGTCATGGGGCCCCTTGAGGCCTGAACCCAAGACGTGGTAGCTTTAAGTAATGTGGCACTTAAGAGGTTAAGTAGGCAATGAGAACCATTTTGTTATGCAGATTTAGCTTCCATTAGCTACTGCCGTCTATGTGATGTCACTGGGAGATGAGCAGTTTGAGCACCCCTTGCAAAAGAAAAGAGATCCCCTCTTTTAATACCCAGTGAGGCTGTCTCTTTAAATGATTAAATATATTCATTAAAAAGCTTTGCTGACAGATAATACTATCTCTGAAAGGCTCTATTGGACTGTTTGCAAAATCTGATAATGCATCTTTAATCCAGCATGCATATATTTTGTCAGTAAAATTCAGATCTATAACACTCAAAATATAAACACCCACTATATTGATCAAACGGGCAGAAGGTACTGACATTTCTGATTGGGTTTGTAGAAAACCCCTGGTCTCCATTTCGAATATAGTATTGTCATCAAGTGTACTTTATAAGCAATGTTGGGACTGAGGTTTTGAGCTGATTTATTGAAAAACACATGTCTATCTTAATCTGAGATGTGAAAAGTAAAGTCACAAATACGGATGTAGCAAACAGGGTTATCACTGGAGGATTTATCGCTGATCTGGAAGCATTGACCACTGCAGCACGACCACGGCAGTACAATCTCCGGAGCTGCGGCTTTAAGCAGTTTCCACGGCGGCTCTGGAGACAGTTAATCTCGCTACATCTGTATGTCCAAAGAGAAATGTAGCATCTGTGTGAGAGGATGGGTGTCTGAGTTGGCAATTCACAGATTCACAGCATGCAATCAGATCTACTATGGAGTGTCGCTGGAGATGTTCCAAAGTACTGGGTAGACCTTGATTTTTTTCTGGGCTTTTGGCAGTGTTTTGGTGTGTAATGTAAAGTTCTGCATTTTAGAATTATTCCAGCTGCATAAGAGGCTAACATTATAGTAAATTGTGTCTATAACTGTTAAAGCAACACTGCTTACTTTGAAAATGCTAATAGAAAAGTTTAATAAGGAAAGTGGATGTTTCATTGTTTGAAAGCTTTTTTTTTGGTGTGGCCTTGGACTCTTCCTCACAAATGTTTTTCCAGATTGAGACTTTTCCCTTTTTATTTATAATTGCTTATGTTATTTTTTTTTTATGCATGTAACAGGGCCTTAACCCTTGTCTAAAAGGGCTTCAATAGAAAGCCTGTATTGGTCTGAGAATCCAGTGGGGAGCTGGTTAATTGCAGCTAGAGACAATTATCCAGTCTCCACCTGGCTCATCACATAGGTAGAAAAGCCTCCTGCTTGAACTGCAGGGGAGATCTATTGAGCAAAGCTTGACTTTGTTGCCAGCAAGAGACACTTACAGAAACATGGTCTTGAGCACAGAAGGATTGTTCTGCCTGCAAGACACCAGGAGCCAGACTTCTTTCCAGGGCACAGCGGACCCTGGAACCCACCAGAGGGTGGCCCCAAATGGACACCAACCCAGACATAGAGACTGACATAAAGGGCCCCCTGATTTTAGGTGCCTCTTTGGACTTTGGGGTCATAGGTTGGAAAGAGGCTTATCATCCCAGTCCTGCAGAGAGGGCCCTGGAAAGTGAGTTAGCCAAATCTGTCTCCATGGTTGTACCTCTGCACAAGACTCTTACAATGTATAACAATTTTTGAATGAATATATTTTCCCATGTAGAAAGAGAACACTATTAATATCCTAGTTAAGCACTTCAATGAATTTTCTTTAAAAATATCACATAGAAAACATGTTTTCACTAAAAGAAAGTTATGTATTTGAGTTTCCTAATCTTAACATTTATAAAAACTGGTGTGGGTTTCTTTAACACTGCACGTGTGTGTGTGTGTAATAAATATATATATATAAAAATATATATATAAAAATATATATATAAAAATATATATATATATAAAAATATATATATATATATAAAAAAATATATATATATATATAAAAAAATATATATATATATATAAAAAAATATATATATATATATATAAAAAAATATATATATATATATAAAAAAATATATATATATATATAAAAAAATATATATATATATAAAAAAATATATATATATATAAAAAAAAATATATATATATATAAAAAAAAATATATATATATATATATATATATATATATATATATATATATATATATAAAAATATATATATATAAAAATATATATAAAAATATATATATATATATATATATATAAAAATATATATATATGTATATATAAAAATATATGTATATGTATATGTATATGTATATGTATATGTATATGTATATGTATATGTATATGTATATGTATATATATATATGTATATATATATATATATATATATATATATATATATATATATATATATATGTATGTATGTATACAGTATATGTATATATAATCAGTGTTTCAACCCCCTCACCCCCCCTTCCCCTCTATCTGGGAGATTTCACCATTATACGGTGTGGTGTGGTGCATACCTGCTGGTTTAAAAAAGATCTGAGTCTCCTGTGGTGTTGTGGAGGATAACAGGACAGGCTTCTGGGGTAGTAACTGATTCTTTCTCACGGCGATAGCGCCTCCATCTCTTGCAGGCCCCAGGGATGTGGGGACAATCCCTGCAGGAGAACTTATTTTCCCTCCCCTGATAGATTGTAGTCTCAGGCAGGAAGATATATTTGAACAGAATCACTTTATTTAGTACACTGGCAGATCGAACAGCATACACAGGATACTTCACTTTGTGGGGCTTCACCCACAGGTTTTACCCTCAACCTCCACTCCAGGCCAAGGGGCCCTGAAGCAGTCCTTGCTCTTCCCTTACTCCCTGGTGGAGTAACGGGTATAGTCTCTAATCCACTCCCCTATGGGAGGGAAAACAGATTGGCAGAGCCCTGCACAATTGCTAGGGTAGACAATCCTCTCTCAAGGAGGTAGAGGCACTCCCTAAATTTAGCAGTGCAGCTCCTTAAGTACAAGGGAAGTATGTGCCAGGTCTGAATCCAGTGATTGGACACACACAGGCCTAGTCCCACCGCCTCGCCTGTCACTCAAAGAAGCTACTGTCAGTGGGGAAAATCCATGATAACTCCTGGCAGGCCTGCTTTTACCATGACTTACTGCCAGGGAGGGCAGACTTAGTAGCCAAGGAAACCAGGCTGGCTACACTCTCCCTCTGGTGGAATCAAATGGTCCCCACTTGGAGCCAAATTTACGGGTCCATCCTGCAGATGAGTAACCTGGAACAATATAACATGATATTAACAACCAATAACATGGGTATACAGTTAATAATACTGTCATGATCACACAGCAGTTCATTACCCACCCACATTTGAATGGTGCAAAAGATATAACAGGGATTACTCCCAACATGGAGAATCCATTTTCATTGTAATGCCCGGGGTCAGGTTTCTTTACAATGCTAACCTCGGGGTCAGACACCTGGACAAAATATACTCTCTTATGGGTTTTTTTGTGAAGCATACTCCACCCATCCAGGGGAATAATATCCTGATGAGCCACCTGAGAATACGCCTAGAATATCATTGTCTCCAAGATCACTATCCCAATTATCATCCGAATCCTCAGAATCCCACTTCTCTGGTACTGTACACTACTCCTCTTAGCAAATCCCCCTAATTCTCCCTCCTCATTGGAAATATACTGCACCTCACCCACATCAGGGCCATACTCAAACTCAATCGGCCCAACCCAGGGTTGCTGCAAATACAGTGCAGCTTTCATGCGATTGCGAGCCCATCGCGCAGCATCTTTATGCGAGTATATATGAGGGGGCAGAGGCAATAGTGACAGAGGGTATGGCCTTGGACTCAACAATGTCCGGGACATAGTCCTTACATTTTACTAGGCCACGGCCTGCCACTGGTGGTGTCGTCTTAGAGGTTGTGTCCACAGGGCGCTGTTTTCCTCGCCCCGCAACCTTGTGAATATAATGCTCCAGTTCTTGCCAGGAGAGGGCAGTACTCACTGTAGCGGTCACAGTCCTGGTCCGCTCCAGCAGTCGCCACGGCAGTGACATCATCAGGCGGAGACATCGCGGGATCCCGGTACAGATCCAAGTCCTGCACCAAAGGTTAGCCCTCCGCAGGGTGTGGTTCCGGAAGGTCGGCGCAATCCTCCGCACGGAAGTAGGTGCCGGGAAGGGCCTTTTTCGCTGGATACCTCCATTGTCTGCAGGGAGTAAGGGGTTAGTGCCTCACCGCTCTGCTTACTCGAGATGTGCGTTGGATCATCTGGAACGCTGGCAGGTACTGCCTCCGCTGCGCTGGACACCGCCATGGCCATGGGACTTCTCCGCGGTTCTTGGCGCACCAGCGCTCGCCGTGTGGTGGTTTCTGGACTCCGTCTCTCTACTTTAGCGGTAGGTGGCTCTCTCTCTCCAGGGTCAAAGGGGTGGTCCGCCGGTTGGCACATCACCATGGATCTGGAACTGTCATCATCCGAGGGGCTGGGTAGGGACTGCCCTGCCGGGGACAGGTATCGCAGCACTTCACCATCACTGGCGGCAATCGGATGGAAGCATTCCTGCTCCGACGCCACCTGAGCATGTCACCTCACTTCGTGGTCTTTAGGCTTCCGTTTTGGGAACCGAGGTGCACGGACCCCCTAGAACATCTGTTAGGGTGCATGGGCCCCCCACATGGGTAGCGTTGATGCGGCCCGCTTCGCTTGGTGTAACCGCTGGGCTGTCATGCTGGACCGTGGTAGTTGGTGATGGCTTAACAGGCCGCATATAGAAAGCTCCGCACCGTGGGAAAGTAGCTCCCCTGACAAGGTCTCAGACTGGGAAGTCGCACTTAGTGCAAAGGTACTCCGGATATTAGACGCCTGCTACCTTCACTGCCAGAAGGTTTCCTGACAGATGGTAATTGGAAAAATCACAGTTTGCTACCTTGGGCATGGATAAAGTGCCTGGAAGGAGCAGGACAGGTAAGGGGAGTTCTCTCTTTTGGCTAGCTCCGAGGACCTGAGGGTGCAGCAGCTCGTATCCATCTCCTCCCTCAATGATGTCGTGGCTGCTAGTTGGTTGGTGCAGTGTCCCCTCCCTTGGGTGGAGTGTAGAGTAGGGGTATACTGCAGAAAGGCGTGACTCTGGTTCAGCGCCAAGCCACTCACAGACTTTGCAGGGAAAAGATTGCAACTTTTCAGAAACTTTCCATGCGGTCTCCCAGGTCGGCAGGAACCGCCATTTTGGATCAAACTGCAGTCCACACCCAGTACAGGTCTAACTTGTGTAATTATCACAGACTCCTCGCTCTGGGGAGCAGTCATTTCATCCGCAGCCCCACACGTAATCGCAATGTCCTCACTGTCTCCTCCCCCTGGTGAAACCAGGAATCATAGGCAGCACAGAAAGGGCGCAGTTATGGCTTTTTCGTGCCACCCCAAACAAACTTGTAAAAGTCAATTCTGTATTTTGCAAATCATCCACGTGATCCACACTATTCCAGCGGGAATTCATTTTCTGTAGTTCTCTGCAGTATATGGTAGTATTTGACCAGTGGATTATCAATATACCCCAGGCCAGGCAAAACTCTTTCTGTGGTACACTGCATGTGGGGGGATGATGTTTTTCCAGGGAAAAATGTAGAAGATAAATGGGCAGTCTTTAAAACATTGTTAGAAAAGCACACTTATAAGTGTATACCCTTGGGAAATAAGTATAAAAGAAATAAGTCAAAACCAATGTGGCTAAATAAACAGGTAGGGGAGGAAATGGACAAGAAGAGGAAGGTGTTTAGATTCTTTAAGTCAGAAGGAACGGAGACATCGTATCAGAATTATAAGGAATGTAACAAAAATTGCAAAAGGGCAATCAAATTAGCAAAAATGGATAATGAAAAAAGGATTGCAATAGAAAGTAAGGTCAACCCTAAAAAGTTCTTTAAGTAACTTAATAACAAAAAAATGAGAAAAGAAAATATAGGACCCTTTCAGTGTGAGATGGGCAGGCAGATTATTGGAGATAAGGAAAAAGCAGAGGTATTAAACAAATTCTTTGCCTCTGTGTTTACCAGGGAAGAATCAATGTCAATAGTAGTGCTGTAGGAGGAAGCCATATTAAGGAACAATTGGTTAACTGAGGAAGAAGTTCATACACGGCTTGAAAAAATTAAAGTAAATAAGGCACCTGATCCCGATGGCATACATCCAAGAGTTCTCAAGGGGTTAAGTTCAGTAATAGCCAAACTATTACATTTAATATTCAAGGACTCCATTTCCACAGGCTCAGTACCACAAGATTGGCGTAAAGCAGATGTGGTGCCTATATTTAAAAAGAGAGCTAGATCACAACTGGGGAATTACAGACCTGTAAGCCTGACTTCAATAGTGGGGAAACTACTTGAAGGTTTAATACAGGATAATATTCAGGTATACCTAATGGAAAAAAATTCATTAGTAATAGTTAGCATGGATTTATGAAGGATAGATCATGTCAAACTAACCTTATTTGTTTATTTGAGGAGGTTAGTAGGAATTTAGACCAGGGTAATGCAGTTGATGTGGTCTACTTAGATTTTGCAAAGGTTTTTAGATAACAGAGGGTAGTCATAAATCGAACTTTTCCAGGTTGGGCTAAAGTCATGAGTGGAGTACCTTAGGGATCGATACTGGGATCCCTGCTTTTTAACTTGTTTATTAATGACCTTGAGGTTGGCATCGAGAGCAAAGTCTCCATCTTTGCTGATGATACTAAATTGTGGAAGGTAGTAGAATCAGAGCAGGGTGTAATTTTTCTCCAGAAGTACTTGGAGAGACTGGAAACATGGGCAGGTAAATGGCAGATGAGGTTTAATACAGATAAATGTAAGGTTATGCATTTGGGATGCAAGAATAAACTGGCGACTTACAAATTAAATGGGGATAAATTGGGGGAATCCTTGATGGAGAAGGATTTAGGAGTGCTTGTAGACAGCAGGCTAAGCAATAGTGTCCAAAGTCAGGCAGTAACTGCAAAGGCAGAGAAGATCTTATCTTGCATTAAACGGACAATGGATGGAAGGGAAGTAAACATAATAATGCCCCTTTACAAAGCATTAGTAAGACCACACCTTGAATATGGAGTACAATTTTGGGCACCACTCCTTAGAAAAGACATTCTGGAACTAGAGAGAGTGCAGAGAAGAGTCACCAACTTAATAAAGGGGATAGACAATCTAACTTATGAGGAGAGGCTAGCTAAATTAGATTTATTTACATTAGAAAAGAGGCATCTAAGAGGGGATATGATAACTATATACAAATATATTCGGGGACAGTACAAGGAGCTTTCAAACAAACTATTCATCCCAAGGGCAGTACAAAGGACTTGGGGGCATCCCTTAAGGTTGGAGGAAAGGAGATTTCACCAGCAACAAAGGAAAGGGTTCTTTATAGTAATGGCAGTTAAAATGAGGAATTCATTACCCATGGAGTCTGTGATGGCAGATACAATGGATTTGTTCAAAAAAAGGTTGGACATCTTTTTAGAAAGGAAAGGTATACAGGGATATAACAAATAAGTAAACATGGGAATAATGTTGATCCAGGGAATAATCCGATTGCCAATTCTTGGAGTCAGGAAGGAATTTATTTTTCCCCTTATGAGAATTCATTGGATGATATGACACTGTTTTTTTTGTTTGCCTTCCTCTGGATCAATAAGGAAGTATAGATATAGGATAAAGTATCTGTTGTCTAAATTTAGCATAGGTTGAACTTGATGGACGTATGTCTTTTTTCAACCTCATCTACTATGCAACTATGTAGGAGTCAGTAACCACTATAGTAATTAAGGGGTTAACCCCCCCAACTACCCACCCGGGAGACCTAACAACCCTTCCCAGGGCAACTACCCCCATTCCACCACCCCATCTACACATTGATTGACACTGTGGTAAACCATGCTCACAATAAGAGCATGGATTGTCACAATGGCAATAAATGGGCAACCTAAAAAAACAACCACCAAATAAAATAAGGGAGAAAAAATTAGCGGTGCTCTGCATGAAAAAAACAGACCAGAACAAAGTACCGGAGCAGGTGCGAAACTTGTAAGAGTGCTCTTCCCCTGTTCATGTACCATTTAAGTTTTTCACACGTATCAGTGGTACTGTAGTTCAGATATGTTTTTTCTCGTTCTGTGCACCACCAATCTTCTCTTCCATATTGCCCTACATATGGCCAGAGCACGCCTTGGATCCATCCTGTGTCGAGAACTGAGTGAGTACATGTTTATGACTAACAGACAAATTGCTTATTTTTGCTTCATTGTACAGTACTACTGGAAGAGGGAGCTATGTGCGGATCCTGAGGATTGGGACATTTATTACTATTAATGGGATTTTAGCGGACTGGAGGCAGGGGGACATCAGTATCCTCACTTTCCCAGCACAAACTTTCCCTGTCCTGTTCAATCCTCCAGGACTCATAGGGGCCTATTCACTAAACTTCGATAACTAACTCATCAAGCATTTTTGGCACTTCTCAAATGATTTGGCATAGGTAGCTTTTCACAAAGCTTCGACAGCATGCCAAACTACTTGAGAAGTGCTTCTTCCCGATCGATAGAGCGCCCGCTCAGACAAACCGAGCGGATATCAAACTATTCACAGACACCCCTCTGTGTTAATCCGATGGGCCATTAGGAATCTCACAAAAATGTTGAGGCATTTACAGTGAGATTGCCCCAGATTTTCCATGGCAAGTGATCTAATACCGGTTGCTGCATCTGTAGCTTTGATAATCTCGTTGTGGCTGCAACTAGCAAGCAACTCACATTTCTCATCTTCCCACATCAAGGGTGGCGAGATGAAATTTGCAGTATGACTTAGAAGAAAAAAATTATTTTTACTGCATCGGATTGAAGCCGGGAGTCTCCAGAGCTGCCCTGCATTAAAATCTGCTCCGGAGACCCACTGCTTCCATCTTATGTCATAAAAATAAATTTACAGGCAGCTTCATTACCGTAGAGACTAACCACTAAGGTAATGAAGGGGTTAAATACCAGTGCCCAGTATATTGGGGGTAGGGGAGGTGGGTGAAGGTGATACTTGGCCTGTGGTGGGTGTGCCTACAGGGAGGGTTGCGGGAGGAGTTAACTTCTTCATTACCTTAGTGGTTACTACCAGTAAGGTAATGAAGGCGTTAATCCTTCCCACTACCCAACAAATACCACCGTCACCCATCCCCTCCACCCCCAATAAACAATAAAACACAGTACTAGCCAATACACCCTGTAACAGGGGACTTATCCCTGTTCACAAATGTGCCTCTGATCTAGCAGTGTGGTGGTTAACTGCTGGTAGCAAATTAACTAACACCACCTGCCTGATTAGAGGTGGTAGAAAAAGCCTGCCTTTGAGACAGGAAGGGACTCCTTAGCTCTGACTGAGAGCTGACCTTTGGAGACAGCACATGTCTTGAGCTCTGCCCAGCATAGCTGATTGCAAGACACCAAATAAGACTTCTAAACCTGGATGCTGATATTTTCTGTGCACGCACGGGTGCGGTTCCAGGAGAGCAGAGAAGCTTACTCTACAGCAGCTAACAGTTAAGACTTTCATTATTAAGAGACTGCTTATATCTGCTTATTTCATGCTAAATGTTTTGGGGCTGCGAGACATGCTTTACTAAGGGAGATGTGAATTAATTGCATAGGATTTCACTAGAAATACTCCCAAGTGAATAGAAGCTTTGTTCCCCCCCTGTGTTTGGATGATTTCCTGATGAAAAGGAAAAGGCACAATAAAGCCTATTATAATTTCACATTATAAAGACTCCAATTGTGTACCTCTGTGAACGTCCGTCTACACACCCATTAATTGATAGTGTGGTTACATATGGCCTTAATGGGAGCAAAGATAACCTCAAAGACAATAAATGGTCACCCTACTACCCACCCCCACAACCCCCATATCCCCCCTCCAACACATACAGTACTGTAATGAGCAAAATCCCTATTATTCAAATCTGGATAATAGCTCATTTGCCCATTAAAAATAAAACATTATCCAGCCTGCATATAGTAAATGAAAGTTGTACTTACCCCTGCTAGGATGAAGGCCACCCTCATCCTCATATTCATCCTCAGCGTCTTCCGTGAGCACTAACATTAAAATAAAAATACCAACTGCTGGCCATTAACCCCTTAATTACCTTAGCAGTTATTAACTGATATAGTAATTAAGGGGTTAAACCCACACCAGGGAGGCCTAACCACCCACCCCGGGGCAACTACCCCCACCACCCACCCCCTCTACCCCAATCACCACACATACAAATGGGCAAAAGCACAAGTAGCCAAAAATGGCTAATAGTACGTTTGTCCAATTGCTTTCAAAACAAAATAAATACACAATAAAATAACTTTTAGATAAAAGTACAATACATTACACTGTAGCCAATAAACCCATTGATTGCCACTGTGGTAAACTATGCCCACAATATGGGCATGGATTGCCACAATGGCAATGAATGGGCAACCTAAAAATGAACCGGAATAGGATGGGAATAAAGGCGTACTCCTTTGCAGAATTTCCTGTTTCCAGTTAATCCCAACCTATTCTGGCTACATGTAACATTACCCCCTTTAGGGTTTATGCTGTGTTATGTTAAGGATTCCTGTTATTGATGATTCAGGCCTCCTCTGGAGAGTTTATTCCTTTCCTTTACCCGGTTCCAAATGTAGCAATCTGGAACTGTGCCAGCTGGAGTCTTCAGTTTTTACTTTGACTTGTTAATAATCTGTGTATAGTGGGAGGTTATATCTGAGAGCAACAAGGGATGTACAACAGATTCTTGTGATCTATTGGAATGGGTCAGAAGAAGGGTCACACCCCTGAAACGTTGCCGCTCTGTAACTTCCCTTTCCCCCCTTTTTTCCCCCTGCCTCTCGCTCCCTTGTCTCTTCATTTTGTTATCCTTTGTATAGTTCCACATTTTCTCTTTATACACTGTGTCTATACTTGTCCATGATAGGACTCAGAGTAGACCATTATTGTCATTAACCAATTGTGAGTATGCACTGTGCTTACACTAATCTATTACGATCTATCAATTGAACTATTTATTCACTTTATATCATAGAATACTTTTTTTTTTTTTTTTTACATATTCATCTGCATTTGACTTGTCATTTACATATTGAGTGCTGAGAAAACCTGTTGGATTTTATGTGGCTATTTTTTGAGGGTCTTAGGGTCCCTCTTTTGTTTCCGTTTCACCATTATCAGTTAAGTTTTCTTATAAATTGCTTTACTAGTATTTTCTATATTATACTTGTTGTATATCCTACCATATGCCACCAAAAGGGAATAATGAAGCTTGTATAAACTGTACTGGGCAGTAAGGGTGATAACTAGTAGGTTTAGCCTAGCTCCTGTTCTTAGGCTAGTCTACATTTGGTATAAGTTTCATTAACTTAATTAAAATGAATTCACTTTCAAATACATTTTTAAGTTTCCATTTTTTGCCAAATCCATCATGCAATGAGAGTAAAGTACCATATGCTTCCAGAGCACAACATTTGCACATACTGGACGCCTACTGCAATATGTCAGTTGAAGCGGCAATAGCACTGTGTAGTTCTGGGAGAAATTATACATATTTTATTTGATTTAAGCCTTACACATTTAAAACAACTTTACTTTAACTATAGTATATATTTTTTACGTTTAACTATCAAAGAAAAGATAATATAAGCAACAGGTTCTTAATCATCAACATATCTGATGATGGCACAACAAAGTAGAATTGTTTTTAACAGAACACAAATACAATTCTGCTCAGAGATAAAGTAAAAGGACATATGTGTAAACAAAATAGGTTTTTTTAAGAAACAACAGATATGTAAAATGTAAGAGTGGTGAGAGCAGAGAATGAACATTTACTCAGATCATTGTCATCTAATAAGTTGGAGCATTCAAAAATAATTCCATGGGATAGCTTTAATCAATAAAATGTGTGAAGTTCACTGGGATATATCCATAATTGGGTTTGTACATTTAGTATAATGGAAGGAAGCATGGTGAAAAATGTTGTCTGCTAACTCATTCGTCCCGTCATTTTACTGCATGTGGCCAAAGCCCTTCCTCCTCTTGTTGCCACATTTTACTACGTAATACATTATGTAATTATATTGTGGGAAAATAGTGGTATTACATATCTTAGAGTTCTAGTAACCTACTCTTCTGCCATCACCCATGTTGTATCTCATACCTTTCCTAAATCACGCTACTGTCTTGGCAACATATTCTGAGTTAATTAGTTCTTCTATTTTTGTCTTCACTCCACGACTTTACTCATCAGAACTTCCATATCACACAACAGTAATTGCCTAGGACTGGGTTATCATCTTGGTCTTGAATTAAGTTTGAACCAGTGGTCTCAAAGATTAAACCAGAGGAATGTGCTTACTCCCTGAATAATTAGCTGGAGCTGCAGTATAAACTCTTCCTTTTCCATGACACATGGGCTAAACTTTCATTGCTTTCATTTGTGTTAGTGGGTTGTCGTCACTGGCACAAATAATTGCAAGAGCTAAACAGTAGCTAAAAATTTTATTTTTCATAGCCTATTTATAGCTGTTAGATCAATACAGAAATTAAAGTTTGAAAGACTAGACTAGATGTTCACTTTAGGTAGCCCAGTACACTCCTTTTTCCATCTACAGTATATACATCACACCACAGCATCACTCACTGCGAGTCACTGCCTACTAGAAGTCCAATAGGCTAATGGTATATTTTGTATGTCTGTACTCTATTTATGGTATTTACAGTAAGGAACGTCAAGCCTGTCTGAATTTACAGTGCATAATTATTTGATACATAATTATTTGATAAAGCATGATGAAATCTTCCAAATGTCAAACGTTTCACAATCATGTGCAAAAAGTTTTGCACATCCTTTACCATTGGTATATTTTAAGCAGTAACAATATTACAATGGGTATACTTTTTTATGTATTTCCAAAATAAAATATGCCGATTTTAAACAAAGAAGACATAATATAAGTAACTGTTTGTACTAAAAATAGGGGGGGATATAAAGTATTTTAATCAGTCTGGTACTTCAGGGATTAACGTTAGTTAGAAATTATAAAAAAAAAAATACAATAATTGTTTTTCTCACAGGCCAAGACCATTCCTCTGTCTGCGCTGATCTACAAAGAAGGCTTATTTGGGGGGCTATCACTGATGGCCCACTAAAAAGGAAAAATGTATAGTTAGAAGGCAGTGGACGACAGCCAGATAATGGGCTGTCAGACTCAAAGAAAACCTTAACATTCTTTAAATATCCCCTGTGCGTCACAGAGAGGTGAAAAACAAGTCACCACTTAGTTAGAGGGCTATATTAAATATAAGAAATGATGGGCCTGACAGCAATTCATAAGAGTATCAAATAGATATCTGTCACAATTGCGATTAGACAAATCAAATAATAGCACACACTTCATGAGTAAGAGGTGCAAAACACAGACAACTGTTTCTCCTGCAAAAATAGACATTGGGCTGTCAATTAGATGCAGGCGTGTATGTGAAGAGCACAGATGGAACCATTAAGATGGTGTCTGTCTTATTATTATGGAAATTAAGATATGAGATCTTTCATATCAGACAGACTTTTAAAATCCAAAGAAAGGAGTTTTTTTCCTTAAGCCATATAACTATCAGCCAGAGCTGATTTACGACAGGGGTGGGCTTATGTTGTTTCAATGGCGAAGATATAGTACAAACATTTCATCTAAGTAATTTGAAAGTCAGAATTCAACAGAGGTGTGTTTTGGGATCATAACACGTGAATTCTCTTCTCCAGTGACCTCTCAGAGAAAGAACCTAAGGCATATGGTAACATACTGTATAGGGGTTTCTGTTTCTGTTTTATCCTTTTATTTTAAGAAACTGGTCATTTATTATAACTGTATGTTGTTGTAATAAACATTTTCTGTCACCTAAGAAGAGGAAGTAAATGATCTCTACCTGTGATAAACATTCTGTGTATATAAAATACTATCAAAGTCTATCAAAGGAATATAATAATACTTAAAAATTTAAAACTTTTCTCTGCACTATGTGAACGATTAAACTATACATTTTTGCATTACGTAAATGGTAAATATACTGTATATAAGAAATCACATTTGAAATCTATAATTTCATAAAGAATTCAAAAGCGAAACACATTATATGCCTTTTCAAAGTAATAACAAATACAATTATGATTCAAAGATTTTATTGATATATGTTTTTCCACAAAGCTTGGTGGCATAGATAATGATTGAAAATGTTATATTTCTTGCTATTTCATTATTACTAATGTAACCTAACATATGGTACAGCAACCAATGGGATTGTCTACAATCCCATTGGCCGTAATACCATGTGATAGGATACATTTGTTCAAAAGGATATGACATCACTTTAAGGGATGATGTCACATCTTTTTGAACTAATGTAACCTATCACATGGTACGGCAGCCAATGGGATTGTCTTCAATCCCACTGGCTGTAATACCATGTGATATAGCCATGTGGTTTTAAGGATGTGACGTACCTCACTTGGAGATGACATCACACCCTTAACAAAAAAAAGAGGAGGGCACATGATACAGTGTCCAGTCAGATTGGAGCTGTACCATCTGTCCTGAAAATGTGACATCACAGACCATATATAAGGCCTTGACGTCTCATTTTACCCCAAGAAGCCAATGAGACAACATAGTGTTGTGGATTTACCATGGGGCTATGTATTGACAGATGAAGATAAAAGAATGAAAGAAAATAAAGAAATAATGACAGATGAAGAAAGAAGACAGTGATAGCAGATAAAAGAAAGAAGAATTGTGTTACCTGTTCCGGATCTTCAAGGTGGATGGCGTTGGATTGACTTTGATGACGTTGTGGTACGAGAGCTTGCAGAGTTGCCGGGATTCAGATCAACGCTTCTAAAGGTAAGAAAAATATTGAATGTATGTAGATGTTTTTTTTGTTGTATATTTTTCTTTTTATGTTTTTCATTGCCCATTGACTGATAATATATTAATATGTGCCTGTTTAGGGTACAGATAAATACAGTAATAATCAATAGCCTTTTTTCTATTGATTGTTGTTTATTCCCATCGTCACGTGATCATGGGAATAAAATGCAAAATAAATATCAGCACTCCATAATGGGGCCTGTATCTCAGGATGCAGGTGTCCCCCGGACCTGAAATCAACGAGGTTCTGCTGCGGAGACCCCCTGCTACAATACACTTTAAATGTTATATTAAAAATGTTAGATCTCTAGCGAGATTTGTGCAGGGAGAGGCGGCTCTCTCTTTCTGCAGCAGAAAGAAGTCGCCGGGTGAGCCCTTTTCAGAGAGGCGATCATCACGTCGCCGGCTACTCACCAGTTATGCAAATGTTGCTATCACAGGTATTCTGTGCTTTCTGCATACGCTGTCAAAAATGGCAATTTAAACTGGACGGCGATTTTTTTTCCGGCGCTTAGTGCATAGGTCCCTTTATGTCAGTAAATTTGCCACACTGTGGCTCCATTGCTTCAAATACTGCAGGACAGGGTCAGTGGGTTAGGCATTTGGTGTATCCATGGCAAAGGGGAGTAATAAGGATCAGGCTGGGAAGGTGTCTGATTTGGGTTATGAGGAGTCCTCTGGGTCTTCACTTGCACTGCATCTGTAGTGGTTAAGGAGAACACTTGGAATAGTTTATTTGTGGAACTGGTGACTCTCGTACCTGGGTTTAAGGAGTTAATGGGGTGGTCAGATAGGGTCTGAGGATAAGTGCAAGGAATGGGCTATTAGGCAGGTACCGAAAACTGTCTGCAGATGTTTGCTATTTTGGCAAGTGTTATTAGGGAGCAAAAGCCTCAGGAATATTCATCCCCATTTAAGTATGTTGAAAAAATCAGGGAGACTTATAAGGTGTATGGCTGTACTGCTTGGTGGCGATACGACAATACGTTTCAGCAGCGTTGGCAGTGCAGATGCATATTTAATGGGGGTTTAAGGATATGGACCTCTGGCTGTCAATGATAAGGACACTTCAGAGACTGTTTCCCTTTCAACATGCGACCCTCAGTACACCAGGCAGTCAGCTGGGGCTGCTGGTTGTACAATGAGGGCAAATCCAAATTTTGGGCAGGGTGCAAATTCAGGCACAAATGCTCACAGTGCAAGGGGGGCTATCTTGCTTCAAAATGTTTTAAGAGAGTGAAGTTTGGGAAAACTAAACAGCAAGGAAGGGGAGCTGCCGGTCATGGCATGGATGCCAGTGAGCGTGGAAAAAATGGCCCCTGGTGCGAGGATTATCCATAGAGGGAGGTTGCTCGGCCGTTGTGGGAGGGATTCATTGTGGGTTTTTAGATCCCATACAGGGATTTTTTGGGGTTATGATGGGAGCAGAATTAGCATTCTTTGGAGCAGCACAAAAGGAAGTGGAGCTGGGCAGGATGGTGGAACCATTTGCCTACCTTACCCACCCAGGTTTGAGGATCTCTTCCCTGGGTGCGGTACCAAAAAAGGAACCTGGGGGCTCCCGGCAGAGAAGCTAGTTGTGCTGTCGGAGTTGGTGGGGTTCTTCTTCTTGGAATAATTCAAGGTGAGGCAGTAATAGTCCTTATTAGGTAATTTGGCCTTTGCCGGATAGGATCAAGGCCACGGGTCTGCTTTTTTTTAGGCGCTTGGCAACTTCTTTAAGTGAGGGTTAGTGGCCCATAATTTTATTCGGGTGTCACAGGTAATGAAGGATTATTTGGAGGTTTGTTATAATTTCCTGGCCTCCTGTAATGGGAGAATTTACTTGCGGCAAAAAAGGGTGTTTAATGCATTGCTGGAGTTGTTCATCAATGTGGCAGGAGACTGTGGTTTGGGGGGATACTTGAGGAAGCGGTGGTGTTTGGGCCTGAATAGGGGGAGTTTTACTTGGCATTTAGCCCTCTGCAATCTCACAGTGAACATGTGGAAGCAATATTGTCATTCCTGCTGAGGAAAAAGGATTTAGGTTGCCCTGCCGTTCTATGGAACTGCGGGAATATTGTTATTTTGTAAGTTAAAGGGCATTCAGGATGTGACCAATTATTTTCTGGTCAACCAGGTTTTGGCAGGGCGGAGGAAGGGAACAGCAGTGCAAGATTGGGAGAGGGGGGAATGAGGGGCTGAGGTAAATGGGTTTCTATGGGAAGTCTGGATGAGTCAAGTATTTGTCCAGTAGTTAGGATGAGAGAGTTCTTGGTAGTAAGATCCCCTGGGCTTGGGTCATTGTTAATCTATCATAATGGGGAGCCTCTTACCCGTTTCCAGTCCACACAAGTTTTCAAGTTGTTTGTATAGTGGGTGTGTATGTGGAAGTTTCTTAATTTGGGACCCATTCTTTCAGGATTAGGGCGACTACGGAGCCTGGAAGGGTGGGTCTGGGTCAGCAGGTGATCCGCAGTATTGGGAGATGGGAATCAACTTGTTTCTGCCCTTACAGTATGTTCACTTGTAAGTTGTTCGATGGGAGCAGTGGTTTATTGTTTGGTTGTTAAGTTCTTTTTATCCAACATGTGTCACTTTGGTGGAAGTTTGGATTTATATGGTTCCTATATTCGTTGGACGGGAAAGCAAGTGGAGCATCACCCATATGGCAGGCAGTTGGGATTTCCCCGGCACCAGACGCATGTGCAGTGGATGGGCCACCGCAGTTTGAGATGGTCCCAGGTTTTATCAAAAGTGATAACTTAGGATCAAGCTTCTATAGATGCAGCCACCAGTATCCGATGGCTTGCCTTGGAAATCTGGGGCAATCTCCCAGTAAACAGCAACATTTCTGGGAGATTCTGCAGCCAGACTAATGGCCCATCGGATTAACACAGCAGGGGGCCCCAGCAGTCCCATTCAAACCGCTGTGTTAATCCGATGGGCCATTAGTCTGGCTGAAGAATCTCACAGAAATGTTGCAGTATTATTGGGAGATAGCCACAGTATTTTCCCAGGCAAGACATTGGATACTCGTGGCTGCATCTGTAAGTGGCTGGACATTTTACTGGTGCATGCACACTCACTCTTATATGACTAACATTCAAGGACCATTTAACACCTCTAGCCATAAATCGAATCTACACACAGGGGAGGGACAAGCACAGATAACATTCCAAGAGACACTGTTTTTAAGTATACGTTTTGCTTGCTTTATTCATTGTTACATCGCCGGAAGAAGAGATCAGTGTATCTCGAAAGCTCACACAAATAAAAGCATTTCGTTAGACACAGAACGGTATCGTCTATTAATTTTTGATTGTTAATTAAAAGAAATCATTTCTTTATAAAGAAAACGTTGGTGAACTTTTTGAAAAGATGGATCAACATGCAAAGGGGGTTATTCATTAACTGTGATGGTGCCAACCGAGGCACTGTCGCACAGAAACTCCCTTTGAAGTCAATAACCCTGATAGGCACTCTCACAGTTTAATGAATAACACCCACGAAAGTTAGTTAATTAATTTAAATTCACAGGTTGTTTTTTGAATACTGAACATTATTTATTCATAAAATAAAAATTGCTTTTTATCTTATGGTTGTTTATGCAGTATATCCTGTTTCAACAAATATATTTATAACAAAATATAATAAAAAATAAATAAAAGTAAATCCTGTGATGAGTTTTCAGTTCCAGCCGTTGGGCCAGAGAGGACGGGGCGTATTAGCCCGCTCCAGCCCTCGGGGAGTGTGATACCCGATCAAGCGCCGTACAGTCCCTAAAAAAATCGAGCAGAGGCCAATGACACACGGTGTGTGTCATAAGGACCCCAACGGTGCCACTTTTCTTGACGAACACCATATGTCAATAGGGCACTGAAGGGATTAGACAATTGACAGAAGTAAAATTAATTATGCACTTCAATGTGGTGACATTAAAAATAAGGTGGTTAATGTAATTCTATAATCTGTTAGTTAGTAACTATGGAGTATTAAGGGCTATAATGAGCAGGATTGAGAATGCCACGCAGTGCACATTTTGCCACTTGCATGTGCACTTGGAGCAGCTGTTCCAGGAAGTATACTGCTGTGGGAAGTGTGAGCAGGTGGTCTCTTTGGAGTCTCAGATTGCTAATCTGGAGAGGCAATTTGCCACATTGAGGGACATTGACAATTTTCAAAGGCTGGCTGCGACTAGTGGTTCTTATGGTGGAGCTGTAGCTGAGGACAAGGAAGAGGGAGGTTGCTGGGTAACAGTTAGCAGGGGGAGCAGGGGAAGTTGAAGAGGCAAGCCAGTTCTGGGATGACCCATCACAACAGATTTGACAGAATGAGTGAAGATGTTTGGAGAGTCAGGGCAGAAATGTCAAGACTGGGGCAGACTGCTTCCTCTAGTAAATGAACCAGAGAAATGAGAAAGAACGCAGTTAAAGTAGCACTCAGTTATCTATAGTGATGAATGTATTATTTAAAAAATCTTTAACTGAGTTCTTTCTCTTCTGGTTCATTTATAAATACATTCTCAGTCAAGCACCTTATCTACATCACTCAATATTATGAATTCAGCTTGAGCAGAGGTTTTCGCACCTTCCCTATCCCTCCCCCTCCTTTCCCATGGTATATATGCTTCCTCTAGTAGCCAGGGAATGGTCCCTCCAGCACAGAAAGAGGGTCGAGGAACAAGCACGAGGTAATGGACTAGACAGAATATATAGGAATGGTGAAAAGGCTATGTTTCATGGGGCTGGAGTGGCGGGAAAGGTGACTTCAGAAGGCACGGAGGCACTCGTATTAAATACCAATATAACTTGTCAAATCAATGGCAGGAGAAATGTGGGGGCAGGTAAACTAACAATAGCACAGACTTGTAGCAACCTTAAGCGCATGCTTGCTAATGCAAGTAGCATGGTAGATAAAATGGAGGAGTTTGAAATAGCCAGAAAGGAGCAGTATGATATCATAGGAATTACTGAAACATGGTGGGATGAAACTCGTGAATGGGCAGCTAATTTAGAGGGTTATTTGCTTTTTCAGAGGGATAGAGCAAATAGAAGAGGTGGTGCAGTAGGTTTATACGAGAAATCAGATTTAAAACCTAACATAAGGACGATGTTTATGAAGGGATTGATGAAAATGTAGAGACCTTGTGGATAGAAATTAGCAGTGGAGGTAAAAGTACAAAACAAATGTTTGTAGGGATATTCTATAAACCACCAAATATCTGTCAGACTGAGGAAGCTAAAATACTTTTGCAAATGGGGAAGGCATCAAAATTAGGTCATGTTTTAATAATTATGCAGACATAGACTGGGGCAATAAGATTATAAGTACAACCAAAAAAGGAAAACGTTTTTTTGGGTGTACATACGAATAGATAATTACATGACCCAAATTATTGAGGAACCAACCAGAAGAGGGGCATGGCTGGACTTTGTAATTCCAAAGAATATAGACATAATAACAAATATTGAAGCTAGAGAACATTTGGGAAACAGTGATCATAACATGGTCTCATTTGAAATAAACTATCAAAAAACATATTTTCTCTAGGATCAACAAAAGAAGAGTCCCCAAGGAATACATTGGGATGATCCTAAAGGAAAAAATACTGAAAAGAAATGGGCAGTCTTTAAAACATTGACTGATGAGTAAATGATCAGTGTATACCACTGGGTAATAAATATAAAAGAAACAAGTCTAAACCAACATGGATAAATAAACAGATAGGGAGGAATGGAAAAGAAGAAGCAGGCATTTAGATTCTCAAAGTCTGAAGGGACGGAGGCATCATATCAGAATTCTGAGGAATGTAACAAAAGATGCAAAAGGGCAATCAGATCAGTAAAAATTGTAAACGAAAAAAAGACCGCAATAGGAAGATCAATCACAAAGTTCTTCTAGAACATTAATAGCAAAAAGATTAGACAAGAGAATATAGAATCATTTAAAATTATTGGAGATACAGAGAAGGCAGAGGTGTTAAATAAATCATTTTACTCTATTTACCAAGGAGGAACTCCTTACATGCTGTGGAGCTGTCTGCAGATGTCATACTTCCGTCTGTGACAAGTTTAAACCAAGATTTTAGTATAGGAATCTCGCTTCCCTTACCCTTTATCATTGGAATACAGGATCCACCATATGCTGCTAAATAGCATTTCCCTATTCTACTGTAGCCCCGATCAGGGTGCCACACGATCCCATATTCCTTTAGGGCATTATCCTACAGTTTGGCTGATAAACAGCATTTATCTTTCACTAACAGTCACCTGGGTTGATGCTCTGGCAGGGATTCCCTATACCCTTACCTCCTAGACAATTAGACAGCAATTGGTTGACATACAGTACTCTTTACTATTTAGAATCAGGGACTTGTGGGCAATACATTCTAAGATCGTACCCTGAAGGGTAGCTGCTTAACGGACTATTGGCTGCTAATCCGCATTCCCTACTACAGTTACGATCAGGGGTCCCATTACCACCTATCCCCTCTCAAATAGGGCGTTAGCCTACAGATTGGCTGCTAAACAGCATTTATCTTCATTTGACAGCCACCTGGGGGTGATATTCTGGTAGAGATCCCCTATACCTTTACCTCAAGGCCAAACAGACAGCACTTGGTTGTCAAATAACACTCCTAACAGGAATTTGCTGCTATATTTGCATTTCTTCTTGTAAGAAGGATACAGCGATTCATTTTGACTGTTAAAGGGCATTTATCCACATACAACTATTGCTTTGTGAATTTGTGGACAGGGAACCCCTATGCTTCTGATTCACTCCCATTAGGGGAGTAGACTAAGCTATGACTCATCCACATCTTTTGTATCATATTGTGTTTACGGCCACAATAGCATGTTTTGCCAGGAATGTATGTTAAAATATGTGGGATTAGCCTAAACGTTAGACATCTGAACTGGGAAGGGCTCTGGTTTTTACTGGGTTAGCTAGTCTGAAGGGTCCCTCCCATTCTTAGGGTTGGTCATCCAGTGGCTTGGTTACGTTTCCTCTGGCTGGGTCGGCATGTGGTGATCAGGTAGGAGCCACAGTAACTGTGAGCTCGGGTTTGGTTCGGCCTAGTCTGTAACCCCCGCTGTTTATTTTGGTTTATGTTCTTGGTGGTGATAAGAGGGGACATGATACATTTATTCAAATATATTCAGTATGAATATATGGTACCTTCAAAAGAACAATTCATCCCAAGGGTAGTACAAATTACTTGGGGCCATCTTTAAGGCTGGAGGAAAGGAGATTTCACCAGCATCAAAGGAAAGGATTCTTTACAGTAAGGGCAGTTAAACTGTGGAATTCATTACCCATGGAGACTGTGATGGCAGAAAACAGATGTATTTACAAAAAGGTTAGGCACTTGGGGAGTCAAAAAAAAGAGAGTTTGAAGCGCGCTCAACAAGCCCCCAATGCCCCCCCCCTTGCGCGCTTGCAAAATAGCCAAGACACCCGGCGCTCATGCTTGGAGAGCTGGGGACGTCACCGCTCTCAAGCATGAGCGCAGTCAGCGCCAGCGGGGCCGCAGCCTAAACATGGCAAGGACGTTGATGCAGGGAGATAACTGATTGCTATTACTAGACTCAAGGAGGAATTTATTTTTCTCCTTATGAGACATCATTGGATAATATTTCACTAAGGTTTTTTTGTTTGCCTTCCTTTGGATCAATATACTGTAAAAACAAAATATAGGATAACGTATCTGTCGTCTGAATTGAATATAGGTTGAACTCGTGGACATATATCTTATTTTCAACCTCGTCTACTATGTAACTATGTAAAATACAGATAAACAAATGCTATGGAGATTTTTTTTTAATCATGGAAATGTTAAAAGTTAAAAACAATTAATTAAAATGACTTGCTGTATACAGTATATATGTCAGATTTTTTTTTTAAAGAGAGGTATAATTCCATACCATTTTACCTATTAACATTGCCCCTTTAATATGCTGGGCAATAGTGAGGGGGTATTAGCAAACAGTGAGATAGCGAATGATGTAGGTAAAGTAGAGTGGGTAGAAGAGATATATTTGGCAGGATGATGAGATCAGGAAGACTGGCACAGTGTAGAAGGAATGAGAAATTAAATTGCTGTACTTTATAGCATGGACTTATGTGGATGGGTTGATGAATTATATAATACTAATTGTATGTATGCCTTTATTTATATAGCGCCATCAATGTGCATAGTGCGTCACAGTACTAATTCACGTGGCAATCATATAAATAACAAATAATACAAATAACAGGTAATAGGAAGATGTGCTTCAGACATAGAAGTAACATTTAGGAAAACGCATCCCTGTTCCGAAGAGCTTACAACCTAATTAGTAGGAAGAACGTACAGAGACAGTAGGAGGGCTTTCTGGAAGTGCATCTGCAGGGGGCCAAGGTTTAACTATTTAAAAAGTTAACTTGTGGAATAGAGAGTACTTTTTGTTTTATAATTGTGTATCTTATGATTTTATATATTTTCAGTACAGTCTACATTCCTGGATCTTACTATTGGAGCTGCAGAGTGTAAAAGAACGATAAAAAGATGCTATGGTCGTCTTGCATTCTGCTACAGATCAGAGTGAAGCATAGCACAAAAGCATTGAAAAGCATGAGCATTGACATACAGTAGCTCACAGCCTAATATAATGCTGGGGTAATACGGAAAGTTACTGGAATGGGGTTAGTTGAAAGAATATGAAAATGTTGACTGGGGCACAGACGCTCCCACTGGCTTATATTGGAGTTTTGAACAGACGTTTCCCTATGGGCACTATCACAGCTTAATGAATAACCCCCAAAAAGAGTTATGACAGCCTTGTCAGTATGAAGACAGCTATACTTTAACCCCCTAGATTCATCAAGCTCGGTTATGGGTTAACGCAGGGGGGCGCAAATATTTTTCCCTGCGCCCCCCTGCCGGCGGTCACCTCACCCTCGCGCCCTCCTCACCCCCACTTACCTCGACTCCGACGTCATGACGTCACATGACCTTGCGCCGTCATTTGATGCCGCGTTGCCATGGCGAGTCAAGGTAAGTAAAGGTTTACAGAGGCCCTGCAGCTCCCCGGCACTTAATTTAAGTGCCTTCGGGAAGCGCGTGGGGCCAATGTAAACCGCGCGCCCTCCGCAGGCAGTCTTGCGCCCCCCCTGGGGGTCGCAAACCCCAGTTTGCGCACCGCTGGGTTAACGCACCCAAACTGGCATTAACTCTCCTTGATTTGAATGGGAGTTAAGACCTGCCTGGGTTAAACCATAATAGAGCTTGATAAATAACCCCTTTAAAGGCTTTGCTGTGTAGATGCTGTGTAGGTTTTTCAGTATACTGTAAGTGCCTGTCCGACCCTAAAAAATAACATGCAGCAATGCCTCCAAACTATAACTTTACTACTATACTACTATCATTCAGCATTCCATAAGAAAGTCAGAGATACTAAATAACCAGACTAGAAACAATTATTTGATTGTAACTTTACCTCAGCAATCCAGGTTCTGCAAAATTCCTCAGCAAAACCACCAGAAGCAAAGAACTTGCAGGCAACTTTGCAGTTTTTTCTGTGTACAGCAGATTGACAGTGTGTGCCGATCTAACATCAGGGGCAGTGTGTGCCTATCTAACGTCAGGAAGCAGCCTGAGGCTGAGGACAGTAAATATTGCCGCCTAGTGGAAAGTTGTTCCACAATATATTGCTAATTCTTAATAGAGATGTGTGAACTTTTCGCACGCCTACTGTATGTGAACGTTGCAAAGTTCGCCCTTTTAAAAATGGCAAAAAAAAGTCTGTTTTGATCCAAAAGTTTGCAACAAATTCACTTAAAACTAAAACGTTAATGGGCATTGCATGTTCGATTCATTTTGATGACTTTCTCTTTCAAAATTTAGATTTTTTTTTATAAAAGTTACAGTGCTGCTATTTTGACACTTTAAAAAAGTCAGATAGCTATTTTTGAACAATTTGGCCAGTTTTACTAGAACATTTAGCACCAAAGTTTTTGTTGGTTTTGGAAACTTTTAGAAAGTGTACTCAAAAAAGCACCAAAGCGAATATCAGCATGTTCACACGTCTCTAATTCATAATATTTAGAGATTTTCCTTTTGCACTATGTGTTCATGTTTGTTCCCCTGGAATTCAGTACATGATGTAGTACTGTAGCTAGCACCTAGAGCTCTCAGTAAAGCCAGGCTGATACTTATAAATGTAAAATATGTATGCTCGCAGTACACACACGTTGTTGTACACCATCTTTTGAAACTTCACAAATCCCTTATTTGGATGCTCTACTCAAATACTTATGTACAATCTATAAAAAATATTCTCCTATGTGTAGATCCTTTTAAGCAATATACACAGCCAACAGGTCGAAACAACAAACTTTGCCTCCTTGTAACTATATTTAGTAGATGTCAATTTAGTTACGGTAATATAGGGGCTCATGCAGAGAGCATAGATAAGGAAATAGCGCCATCTTGTGGCGAAAAAACTAGGCAGAAATCCTTAAACTTGGGAGAAAATGGCGCGATTTTTAAAAGTGCTCTGAAAAAATTTCAGAGCTGTAAAACTCGCCAAACTCGTGGCGAGAACCTGAAACTCGCCATGCTAATATAGCGTGGTATTCCAGAAGCTCCGAATCGCTGGAACACGCCAATATGTGCATTAGTATGGCGAGTTTCAAATAGCCAGGAAAAGTTGGCAATTTGCAGTTTTTTGCCGAAATGAGTTAACGGCGTTCTCTGCATAACACCTTCACTAACGGCAAATCTGTGGCTATTTTACAGCCATTTTAAACTTTACCGTTCCTCTCTGCATAAGCCCCATAGTTAGTATTTAACATTTGTGTGCTGAGACTATCTTTATGTATCATCCTCACGCTAGCCAGCTGTCATGTAATTTCTCCTTAACTAGTCCTGTTGACACTCTCTAAACCACAAACTGATTAACGCAGTGAAAAATGTAAGTGAAGGGCTCTAAGACATTGACGTTAAGGAACACAAAATGACCTTCTGGAGTAGATATGGTAGTAGTTGGGCCTAGCTTTTCTTGACACACCCCTACACCTACCCAAAAGTGTTGAACTAGCAGGACGCTCAACCTCACACTATCACTGTTTAAAGTCAGTATAATAACTTACTCAATCGGTCTCAATCAGTTGGACTTATTTCTTGTGCTCTGCCAGTATCATTCATTCTACCAATTTCCCACTTGAACTCCAAAAGGCTAATAGTGTATTTCTGTGTGTCTATGCCCTAGTTATGGGATGTGTGGTAAATAATCTGAAACAAATTTTCACAAGTAGCAAAATCCAATATTTACTTGTTTAAGACAGAGAGACAGAGTGTGAGAGAGAGTGTGTGTGGGGGTGGGGGGGGGGGGGAGGAGGGAGGTAGGGGGAAAGAGGGGAAAAAAATGGAGACCATCTATCTATGACATTGGGGTTCTGACTCAAGACTTAGGCTATACATCAATACACCAGACTCTGAATCAGTGAGATACGAAATATCAGTGAGTGTTGGCATGTTTGTTATTTTATTTTACAGAACCTCCTTTGAACTGATCAAGCTAATTTTCAAAGAACCTAAAAATCTTTAGTTACAAGATGATTTGTTTTACCCATAAAATGTGTTTTAGGTTCATGCTGCCAGAGAGACCTGTAATGAAATGCAGGCCTCTCTGGAAGCGAAACATTTTAAGGAAGCCAATTACTGTACATTGATCAGTTGTTTTGTAAGTAACACTGTCCCTTTAAATAGGGCGAACGAGATGAGGGAGAGATTCCTGTCAAGGGGATATGACATCAAAGATTTAGATCTGGCATATCAGAATGCGTTAGATACAGACAGGGAACGGCTCATAAATATGAATGTTAGCCGGAAAAAACAGGGCACTCTAGTCGAGGACACTGAAACCCCCTTTTTTGTCACGAACTTCAGTGAGCAAGCCAATTGCATTAAAGCAATAATACACAAACACTGGGCCACACTATCTTTGGACCCCTTGCTGCGCAAGATGGTCTGTGTAGGCCCCAAAGTAGTGTTTCGTAAGGCAGCTACACTTTGTAACTTTTTGGCACCCAGTATGCTAAAACCATCTAACCGCAACAGAACAAAACTGTCCCTATTTCCAAAATTAATCGGTTCATTCAAATGTGGACATTGTAAAATCTGTCCGAATATGCTTAAGACAAAACACTTTTCAAATCATGATGAAACACGTAGATTCCCCATTAGAACCTTTATATCATGTCAGACTAATTTTGTGATTTATTTACTAAAATGCGGATGTAATAAACAATATGTAGGGCTAACAAATAGAGCTCTTAAAATCCGCATCATGGAACACCTTAGATTAATTAAGAATCACGACATGACACATCCGGTTCCTATACATTTCAATATATGTCCGTTGGGTTCTGTGGAGAATTTTCAATGTTGTGCCATTGAACATATTGCATTACCCCCCCGGGGAGGTGATAGAATTAAGATCTTGCATCAGAGAGAGGCCCATTGGATTTACACATTAAACTCTCTACAGCCCAACGGACTTAATACTGACTGGGATCTACGTTGTTTTCTTTAAGATTATCAGGAGCATATGTTTCGAGGGTGTATGCATTCAGTATATCCTACTGTATGATAGGATTGTTTTTAAGTTATGCTATAATTCGGTTTATTATGTTTAGAGCCTCTGTGGATGTTTCTGAACTTGCTCCCACTCCACCACCCCCCCTCCCTCCCCCCTCCCCCTCCTCCCCCCTTCCCTCCGAAATGTGTTTTAGGTTCATGCTGCCAGAGAGACCTGTAATGAAATGCAGGCCTCTCTGGAAGCGAAACATTTTAAGGAAGCCAATTACAGTACATTGATCAGTTGTTTTGTAAGTAACACTGTCCCTTTAAATATTCAAGGAAGTAAGGAGTGTTGCACCTTTAAACTTTGCACAATTCGGTGTAGGAGGAACGAGGTCTGGCAACCTAATAAAAGTACTGTAAGAGATATTCTGTGATACACTGGTTGTATATTTTGTTTCAATTTTATTTGCTGATTTATTACTGTTTGCCATTCCCCCCACCTGGAACACCCTCAGGAGCGCCTGGTGATTTCTGTGTTCTTGCATTCATCTGAAAATATATCATCAACAAACCTTTCTCCACTGTCGATCCATGCACCTGCTTGGTGTACTCTTAATCTTGTTGGCTTCCCTTCTCATGGAAAACACTCTGCAATTACAAGAAAGATCGGGTAAAATTAATACTGTAATACTTTAGCATACCCAAAAATGTGATTACATGCTAGAAGGTAGGTACTGAAACCAAAGACATGACACATTTAAAAACCACACTATTTTAGTTTACCTATGTCCATAGGTCCAGCCCAAATCGCATCTCATTTGCCTGATTCTGGTTTCACACACTGTAAGATCATCTTCTGCAGAGCATCCTGAACCTCTGCAACGTACTGCACATTGTGTATGGCTGATCACATCCACCAGCCTCATCGCGTCCCTGTAGTATAAGCAACATGATAATGTAAGGGATCGGGGGACACGCTCCCTAGAGCGGATCCCTGTTGCCCCAGCTCCCAGCACCGCTGCACACTCCAAGCGCTCTCCCCGCCGGCTCCTTACCTGCTCCGGTCGGGCGCCGCTCCTCTCCTCTGCAGCACACGCCGTCTCCTCCAACACGCTGCCGGGGCGTGCGCGCGGGAACCTTACAGGGCACGCGCACCCGATCCTCTTTGCCGTCCTCTCGCACTTCTGGCTCCGCCTCCCATCAGCTACAGGCAATCTCCACCACTCACGTGGCTGGCTCCCACTCTAGGCACCTGAGCCTATCCCTGGGCCCGCTCAGGCATGCCCCCGCTCCGCCTCTTACTCCCATTGGTCCTCCTACATATATAACCCCAGTCTGCCCTCTCCTTCCTCGCTCTGCATAGTTTCTTGTGGCTCTTACTGTACGGAGTTCTATGCCTGACTCTCTTGTATCTTTCAGCTCTCGCTCCAGTTCCTGACCCTGTAACCTACCCTTGGATTTGATCTCGGCTTTCGTTAGACTTCGTGTACCTCGCTACCCCCTGGACTCGGCTTTGGACCTCACTACGCTGCTCTCTCCTGTCCTCGATCTGCGGCTTTCAGATCTTACCACTCGGACCTCTGGTGCCCCAGACGAGGCAAGTATCTGGCTAACCCTCTCTCACCAGACCCGGCAACGCACCCTACCACACTCCATGCACGCCCTCACTGCTGTGGGTGCATGTTATACCCTTACCCACCTCAGTACTGGGGACTGGCCAGGTCTGCAGGCAGTTCAGCGTTACATTATGCAGAGCCCACCAAATGCAGACCCCCCAGAGGTGGGCCAAGGTGGGACCATGGAATACTGGCAATTCCTGAGCGACCAAGTAACTTCCGTGGCACAGCAGCTTTCTAACCTCTCCCTTTGGGACCTGCCAGCAGCGCCTCCCCCTCAGGTATCTATTGGCACCTCAGAACCACGCATCCCACCACCTAACCGGTATGCCAGAAACCCACTCACTTGCCTGGGATTCCTGAACCAATGCAACGTCCAGTTTGAGATGTCCCCATCCCGGTTCCCCACGGACCGCTCCAAGGTGGCCTATATCTACGTCTTACTGACGGGTGATGCCCTCGCTTGGGCTTCGCCTCTCTGGGAACTCAGACCAGAGAACTCAAGATTTCCCTAGATTTCGGTGAGAATTCCAGCATTTTTTGATACGCCGGCGCATTGGGAGATCGCCGCTTCATCCTTGTTTCATCTCTCCGAGGGTCGCAGGTCGGCAGCAAGATACGCGGTGGAGTTCCGCACAATCGCTGCGGAGACTCGGTGGAACGACGAAGTTCTTTCCGCGGCGTACTGGCAGGGCTTGGCCGAATCCCTCAAGGATGATCTGGCAGCTCACGCTTGTCCCTCTTCGTTGGAGGATCTCATCGCCCTCAGCATCCGGGTGGACCAACGCCTCTAAGAGAGACGCCAGGAACGCCAGCGGCCCCGGTTCATGTTGCCCACTGCTGCCTCTCCTAGGTCTCCTCCCCTGGCCTTTCCAGCATTGGATGCCCCCGAGCCAATGCATATCGGCAGTCAACAGCTCCGGTCCACTGAAAGAACGCACCACAGAAATGAGGGTCTCTGCTTCTATTGCGGTTCCCCGAAGCACCAAGTACGTCACTGCCGTCAGAGACCGGGAAACGAGAATGCCCAGTGAAGATTGTGGGGCTCTCCCTCGGTACCATCTCTCCTTGCCCCACTCCTCCTGAAGAGCTTCCGAAGAGAATTCTCTTGCCTATAACCCTCGAGGGTCCCAATGTCCGGGTATCGGTCGCAGCATTTATCGACTCCGGGTCTGGTGGCAATTCTCTGGATCATGACTATGCACTCAACAACCGGATTCCCCTAATCAAGAAGAGAGTACCCATCGGCCTTGAGGCTATTGTCAGCCGACCCCTTCAACCAGCGTTCATCATCTTGGAGTCTGTCCTCCTCACACTTTCCACCGCGGACGGTCACACTGAGGTCATCATCTTCGATGTCTTTCACTCTCCCACAGTCCAGGTCATTCTGGGACTACCTTGGCTCCAGCTTCACAATCCGTGTGTGGATTGGACGGACAAGTCGCCGATTCAGTGGGGACCTACCGTGAAGGAGACTGCCATACACCCCGTAACCATGCTCGCCGGCCTCGAGACATCAGTACCACTTCCCTCCACACTTCCTGAGGTATACCGGGATTTCTTGGACGTCTTCAACAAGACCCAGGCTGAGGTTCTGCCGCCTCATTGTTCGTACGACTGCCCCATAGAATTAATTCCTGGAGCCACACTCCACAAGTCTAAATCATATCCCCTCTCCTTGCCTGAGACCGAGGCTGTGTCTACCTACATCCAGGAGAACCTCAAGAGAGGCTTTATCCGGAATTCCACTTCCCCGGCCGGGGCAGGGTTCTTCTTCGTGAAGAAAAAAGACGATTCATTAAGATCATGTATCGATTTTCGAGGGTTTAACAAGATTATGGTTAAAAACCGGTACCCCCTTCCTTTAATCTCGGAACTTTTTGATTGGCTCCAAGGAGCCTCTATTTTTTCCAAACTCGACCTG
The DNA here is from genome assembly GCF_040206685.1 of Ascaphus truei. Taxonomy (NCBI): domain Eukaryota; kingdom Metazoa; phylum Chordata; class Amphibia; order Anura; family Ascaphidae; genus Ascaphus; species Ascaphus truei. The sequence continues at coordinate 359,164,192 of NC_134483.1, read as the reverse complement.
AGAGGAGCTTACAATCTAATCCAAATACGGGAGAGCAACGAGTGGAAGACCGCGTTCAACACACGCACTGGCCATTATGAATATCTCGTGATGCCATTTGGCCTCTGCAACGCCCCAGCCGTCTTCCAAGAATTTATCAACGAGATCTTCTGGGACATTCTGGGTAATTTCGTCATAGTATACTTAGACGAAATCCTCATTTTCTCCAAAAACCTTGAGGATCATATCCACCATACCAGGGTGGTCCTTTCTAGGCTCCGCACAAATAACCTCTACGCTAAGATGGAGAAATGTCTCTTCCACCAATCTTCCACAGCCTTCCTAGGCTATATAATTTCCGAAACGGCTTTATCATGGATCCAGAGAAATTGAAGGCTATCCTGGACTGGCCGTTACTGAATTCCCTAAAAGCCGTCCAGCGTTTTCTTGGGTTCTCTAACTACTATTGGAAATTTATCCGCAACTTTTCAACTACTGCCCTGCCCATTACCGCCCTTACCAAAAAAGGGGCTGATCCGTCAGCGTGGTCCCCTGAGGCCATCAAGGCATTCGAGTTTCTCAAAAGAGCCTTTGTCTCCGCCCCCATCCTCCGTCATCCGGACACGTCACTTCCCTTTACCCTTGAAGTTGATGCCTCCGACGTTGGAGCTGGGGCAGTACTTTCGCAAAGGTTCACACCTCAAGAAAAGCTCCATCCTTGTGGCTTCTTCTCGAGAAAATTTTCTTCGGCCGAGAGAAATTAAGATGTCGGGAACAGGGAGCTCTTGGCAATCAAGCTAGCCTTACAAGAATGGAGACACCTCCTCAAGGGTACAAAAGAGCCGGTGGCCATCCTCACCAACCACAAAAATTTATTGTACATCGAGGGGGCCCTGGTCTGGGATCCCGCCAAGCACTTTTTTTCTCCCGATTTAATTATACGATCTTGTATATTCCAGGCACCAAGAATATTAAGGCCAACGCACTCTCACATCAGTTCTCTACTGAAGAAAGATCCAACGAGCTTATGGAAACCATTTTGCCTTCTAAGTACATAATTTCTGCCAACACGTTTGACATCCTGGATAAAATCACAGAAGCCCAGGCTCACATTCCTGGTAGAATAAAGGTGCCAGAAGGACGTCTGTACGCCGCGCCACGTTTTTGCCACAAAATCGTGGATTGGGGGCATTCATCCAGATCGGCTGGTCACCCTGGATTTAAAAGGACACTGGATTAATCAAACGTACCTTTTGGTGGCCTAACATGAGCAAGGACATTCTGGACTTCACGAAAGCTTGTCTGGTATGCGCACAGAGTAAGTCCGCCCGGCACAAACCTTCCGGGCTTCTTCTGCACCTTCCCATCGCTGAACGCCCTTGGAAACCTATATCCATGGACTTCATAGTGGAACTCCCAGCCTCCAAAGGGATGAATACGATCCTCGTAGTAGTGGATAGATTTTCCAAACAGGCGCACTTTCTACCCCTCAAGGGTCTTCCTAATTCGGCCACCCTGGCTGACGTGTTTTCAAAGAAATTTTCAGGTTACACGGCATTCCTCACCATTGTCTCGGACAGGGGCACACAATTAATTTCTAAATTTTGGCACACGTTTTCTCAGAGACTTTGCATTTCTCTCCTCTTCTCCTCGGGATATCACCCACAGACCAATGGCCAGACTGAGAGAATGAACCAGATCCTGGAGCAGTATCTTAGATGTTTCGTGTCCGAATCTCAAGACAACTGAGTAGATCTATTACCCTGGGCAGAGTTCGCGATTAATTCACTGAGGAATTAATCCATGCAAGAGTCACCATTTTCGCTAATTATGGGTTCCACCCCAGTCATCTTCCTCTCTCCTCCATTCCTTCTGGAGTACCTGCAGCTGATGTTCAAGTCACTAATCTACAAGACTCCTGGAAGAAAATCCAAAAAGCCTTGCAAGGGGCCGTCCGGAGACAAAAGACCCAAGCGGATCGGTGCCGTCAGGTGGCACCGGAGTATAAACCAGGGTACAGAGTCTGGCTTTCCTCTAGGAATATCAAGCTTAAAACTCCTTCTCAGAAGATGGCGCCTAGATTCTTGGGTCCTTTCAAGGTCCTCGAACGGAAAACCTGGTAGCTTATCGGCTTTTGCTACCCCCTGCCATGAAGATAACCTCAGTCTTCCACGTGTCCCTCCTGAAACCTTTCTTCCAGAATGCACACTTCCCGGACCATCCTCACAGACCCAATCCGGTTGTTGTACAGGGGCAACAAGAATTCGAAGTTCAATTCATTCTCGATTCACGATTTTCTAGATGCAAACTTCAATTCCTCGTTCATTGGAAGGGGTACGGACCGGAGGAACGTTCTTGGGTACCTTGTCACCACATCCACGCTCCAACTTTACTTAAGCAGTTCCACCGGAAGTTTCCGCATAAACCTTGGGAGGATAGTCCAGAGTCCGATCCTCAAGGGGAGGTACTGTAAGGGATTGGGGGACACGCTCCCTACAGCGGGTCCCCGTTGCCCCGGCTCCCAGCACCACCGCACTCTCCGTGCGCCCTCCCCGCCGGCTCCTTACCTGCTCCGGTCGGGTGCCACTCCTCTCCTCTGTGGCACACGCCATCTCCTCCCACACGCTGCCGGGGCGCGTGCGGGAACCTTACAGGTTGCGCGCACACCCGATCCTCTTTGCCGTCCTCCCGCACTTTTGGCTCTGCCTCCCATCAGCTACAGGCAATCTCCACCACTCACCTGGCTGGCTCCAACTCTAGGCACCTGAGCCTATTCCTGGTGCCTGCTAAGGCATGCCCCTGCTCCGCCTCTTACTCCCATTGGTCCTCCTACATATATAACCCCAGTCTGCCCTCTCCTTCCTCGCTCTGCATAGCTTCTTGTGGCTCTTCCTGTACGGAGTTCTATGCCTGGCTCTCTTGTATCTTTCAACTTTCGCTCCAGTTCCTGACCCAGTATGCTACCCCTGGATTTGATATCGGCTTTTGTTAGACTTCGTGTACCTCGATACCCCCTGTACTCGGCTTTGGACCTCACTACGCTGCTCTCTCCTGTCCTCGACCTACGGCTTTCAGGTCTTACCACTCGGACCTCTGGCGCCCAGGACGCGGCAAGTATCTGGCTAACCCTCTCTCACCAGACCCGGCAACGCACCCTACCACACTCCGGGCACGCCCTCACTGCTGTGGGTGCGTGTTATACCCTTACCCACCTCAGTACTGGGGACTGGCCAGGTCTGCGGGCAGTTCAGCGTTACAGATAATGATTAAAAGCATGCAGGTGCATAGGCAAACAGTACTTTGTGGCCGTGTGAAGAAAACATTAGAAGCATAAGTGTTTAAAGTACAGTACTTACTCGGTTCTGACCCAACGGGTCCTTTTAACATTTGTAGTCTTCCCATGAGCATGATAACAAACACGGTTCTCTGTCACTTTAATGCCCGCTTCTGCATCCACCATTGGATCTGCATTATACTTTATCCATCCTTGTACATGCGCCTTATCGACATGCTACAATTTTTGAAAATTAGTTTTTTTGGCATTGCTGCTTTAGAAAAGGAATTAACCACTAATTAATGTATATTCAGTGTGTATTCAATATGTATAGCATTTACATAAATTATGCTGTATTTAAAAGGTAAATCGACAGGTATAGTATACGCTAACTTTTGACACTTTTCTAATATAGCTCCACCCTACACCGAATGATGTCAAAGATACTGTGCATAAAAGCTCACACAAATTGCATACCCTCACACATAGATCATTATCTGAAATTACTCTTGTTCTCTTTCAGGTCCTATATCTTATGCTTCTATTGACATTAGAAATAGATTGCTGCTGAGAAAGCAAAAGGTGGCAGCTGTATTGGAGACCCCCAAATGAAAGGCCAAGGTGGTGGAAGAAATAGCACCTAAAGCTCCAAGGGCCTTGAATTCTGGAGATAGAGAAAAGAAAAGAAAGAAGCGCTAGCCACTAAACCTACAGTAATTAATTAATGGAGTGTTTTATACAAAAATGTGAAAGTGACTTAAGTGTTAAAGCCTATAAAAGTGAAACACATCAACAGCTCCTATTGTAGTTGGTGTTCCGTGGGACATACTTACTGTAAGTCCAGCAGCCAGAATCCAAAGTGAGAGTTCCACGTCCCTCTAGAACAGGGTTTCCCAAACTTTTTTTTCCGTGACCCGGTTATTTTTGAACTTCTCCTTCGTGACCCACTAAAAATGTTATCGCCTATACTGGCCTATATGGCCTGCACAGACACACACACAGCCACTGATACACACACACACAGCCACTGATACACACACACACACAGCCACTGACACACGCAGCCATTGACACACACACTGATACACACACAGCCACTGATACACACACAAGCAGCCACTGACACACACACACACACGCAGCCACACAGAGACATGGCTACATACACACACACACACTGATACACACACACACACACAGACACTGATACACACACACACTGATACTCACAGACACTGATACACAGACACTAATACACACACACACACCGATACTGATACACACACACACACACTGATATATACACACACACACACACAAACACACACACAGACACTGATACAGATACACACACCCACACACACACACACACACACACTCGCTCTCCCCTATACGCACACAGACACAAACAGGGAATTACAGGCAATGACGGATGTGAGTGACTGGAGGCTGGGCCAGGGACTGGGTGGGTGGGAGGAGGGGGGGACTGGGTGGGTGGGAGGAGGGGGGGACTGGGTGGGTGGGAGGGGGGGGACTGGGTGGGTGGGAGGGGGGGGACTGGGTGGGTGGGGGAGGGGGACTGGGTGGGAGGGGGGACTGGGACTGGGAGGGGGGAGGGAGGACTGGGACTGGGGGGGAGGACTGGGTGGGTGGGGGTGGGAGGGGGGACTGGGTGGGTGGGAGGGGGGAGTGGGGACTGGGACTGGGTGGGTGGGAGGGGGGACTGGGACTGGGTGGGTGGGGGGGAGGGGGGACTGGGGGGACTGGGAGGGGGGACTGGGACACTTGGGTGGGAGGCAGTGACTGGGTGGGTGTGTGGGAGACGGTGGGTGAGTGACTGGGTGGGTGGGAGACAGTGGGTGGGTGGGAGACAGTGGGTGGGTGGGTGACAGTGACTGGGTGGGTGACAGTGACTGGGTGGGTGACAGTGACTTTGACAGTGACTGGGTGGGTGGGTGACAGTGACTGGGTGGGTGGGTGACAGTGACTGGGTGGGTGGGTGACAGTGACTGGGTGGGTGGGTGACAGTGACTGGGTTTGACAGTGACATTGACAGTGACTTGACAGTGACTTGACAGTGACTGGGTGGGTGGGTGACAGTGACTGGGTGGGTGACAATGACTGGGTGGGTGACAGTGACTGGGTGGGTGGGTGGGTGAGTGACAGTGACTGGGTGGGTGACAGTGACTGGGTGGGTGACAGTGACTGGGTGACAGTGACTTTGGGTGACAGTAACTGGGGGTTGACAGTGACTGGGTGGGTGACAGTGACACTTGACAGTGACTTTGACAGTGACTGGGTGGGGTGACTTACCTTGCCGCCGGACGCTTTCCCCTGCTGCCCCCGATATCCCCTGCTGCCCCCGATATCCCCTGCTGCCCCCGATATCCCCTGCTGCCCGGGACGGGAGGTGGTGCCACGGGAGGTGAGCTCGGGAGGGGGTGCCACGGGAGGTGAGCTCGGGAGGGGGTGGCACGGGAGGTGAGCTCGGGAGGGGGTGCCACGGGAGGTGAGCTCGGGAGGGGGTGCCACGGGAGGTGAGCTCGGGAGGGGGTGGCACGGGAGGTGAGCTCAGGAGCGGGTGGCACGGGAGGTGGGCTCGGGAGGGGGTGCCACGGGAGGTGGGCTCGGGAGGAGGTGCCATGGGAGGTGAGCTCTGGAAGCGGGTCGCGGGAGGAAGCGGGCCGCAGAGGACTTCCTCCTCCGTTCCACGTTTGGAGCGGGGGGGGAGGAAGGGAGCGAGGGGGGAGGAAGGGAGCGGGGGGGAGGAAGGGAGCGGGCCCTGCTTGCCCTGCGCATGCGCGCGGGACCGCAGGGGGAATCGCTGCCATTTTTTTTAACTCGAGTGGGGGGGGGGGGGGGCGGACGGGAGACACCGCGCGGCCAGCCTCGCTGCGACCCGGCAATTTTGGTGCCGTGGCCCAGTGCCGGGTCGCGACCCACCATTTGGGAAACGCTGCTCTAGAAACATGTTGCAGAATAAAGGAGATGTCCTCCGGCGCGTAGACTCAGATGGTAATTTCAGACATGGAAAAAACAGAAAACACAGCAATATATTACTGAGTTATTACTTGACCAAGTGTCCACTCAATATTCGTAGGACACTTATACAATATGTAGTTAGCTGTTCCTCAGATCTGTGTATACTGTATGACTATGCTACAGAAACCAAAGAGAAAAGAACCAGGTTATCGAAAACACTCCGACACCCTAATATATTAAGTAAAGTTGAATGGTTAAAATAATTTTATTAGTACAGGTATACCCCGGATTAAGGACACTCACGAGTAAGGACATATTGCCCAATAAGCAAACGGCAGCTCACGCATGCGCCAGTCAGCACGTCCTGCACAGCAATACCAGCTCCCTGCCTGTACCGAAGCTGTGCGCAAGCAGGGAGACTATAGAGCCTGTTACAAATGCCATGTTTACATTAGTTATGCATGTATAGCACTATTGCAGTACAGTACATGCATCGATAAGTGGGGGAAAAGGTAGTGCTTCACTATAAGTACATTTTCGCTTTACATACATGCTCTGGACCCATTGCGTACGTTAATGCGGGGTATGCCTGTAGTGTAATTAAAAAAAAGGGGTATAAACAAAAACACGAGGAGTGCAGAGTACCTTGATCAGATGTACTAGTACATATGGAACAGTAAGTGATGTTCACATGTTGATTCTTATCCTAAGAACTAATCCTTAGTCGGATATCAAATATTTAAATAGTTGTCCTCTTAGCTTCCAAACTTTCTGTTTAGGCTTAGACGGCTATTGGACATAGATGACACCACTAAATATTATAGTCATATATGTTGTGGTGATGAGAGGAATATAACCATAATCATAGTTCTGCCCATAAGTTGCTATAGTGTAACTGAGCATCTTACTCCTCCGAAGGTAAGTAGATTAACTTCTGACCTATGGACCTGTGCTACGGTAGATTGAGAGTAAGGGTGTGACTTCAGTTAGATTTCATTGTAGTCAGCTTTAAATGTTACCAAGGCATTTAAAAGAGTAGAGATAGGGGTGTCTCAAAACACTATCGAACTCATTCTAGTCTTAGTTTGCTGTCTACCCAGTATATTATCAGTATACTGAGGTATATGTCACTGTGTGGCTAGTAGACGCTATAATAGCTAAATGCCAGACTCTTAGACAAAAAAGTTTTTATTAAACAGAATTGCTATCTGAGTATTACATGTGAAGCACAGCACTAGGTAAGAGTTTTCCTGATATAAATCCTTATCCTATCCCCATATTCACTTCTTATATAGAGTTGCAATATAATGCTTGTTGGTTCATACCCTGTTAGACTTCTATCATTTCAGTTAGATACTCTTTGGTTTAATGGGTACTGTGACTTTATTTGCCATTGTATTGAACAGCATCATCTAATTAGTGGCAAACTATTCTCCAAAGCTAGATATAGATATATGCCATTTTTTTAGTTGACATGCTGTTTAATAGCTTAGTACACAAAATACACTTATGTTTGCAACATTGTATGTGTTGTATGGACCATCTAGCTTGATCTGAGGTCGGCATCTAGCTGAAAGTACAGCAGCCCCGCTGCTATTAACAATCTAGCAAATTTATAGGCAGCCTCCTCCTCAACAATACTGCTACAAGCTTTGTAGCCACATACAATGTTACAAACATAAGTGCTTTTTGTGTAATTAGCTATCAAACAGCACGTCAACTAAAAAATGGCATATACGTATCTAGCTTTGGAGAATAGCTTGCCACTTAGATGCTGCTGTTCAATACAATAGCAAGTAAAGTCACAGTACCTATTAAACCAAAGGGTATCTAACTCAAATGATAGAAGTCTAATAGGGCACTAACCATATAGTGTTTGATGGTATCTACTATTTAAGTTTTGTACATAATTATTTCAACAAGGATTATATTGCAACTCTATATAAGAACTGAATATGGGGATAGGATCAGGCTTTATATCAGGAAAACTCTTACCTAATGCTGTGCTTCACATGTAATATTCAGATAGCAATTCTGTTTAATAAAAACTTGTATATATACTAATGGAAAAAGTGGGGAGAGAAGCTCCCCTAAGTGTGCTCCAATAACAGCAGCGGATGTGTTAAAATAATTGGACCATGTAGGATAAAGTAGTGGGACGGCAAATGAATAATAATAATAATTGGTGGATAGGGCCACGGTCAATGTAGATGTCCATCTATGATGGGATGAACAGTCCAGTATGTCACCCCCAATGGTGTAAAACCTGATGAGCATCTCTGTGTCTGGTACTGGCACTACAGAAATGACTGATGTGCCTTGCCTATTACACGGTGTGTAACGGAGGCGTCTATATGCAGGTAAAGTATTGAAAGAAACAAGTAGAAAAGGGGGGGACACTTTTCTGAACGTAGATGTCCTGAATGTAAGTAATCCGGTGTGAAGAGCGGTCAATCACTCGAAAAGGCTCCGACTGTACTGAGGATCTCTTCCTCCAGCGTGATCTCTCGACGTGAAGTGGTGCCACTATGACGTCATCTGTCTGCGACCCACCAACGCTGGTATTCGAATGCCGGAACTCTCTCCACAGGGACCGCTGTTCCTCACTCCTTACTGCAACTGGCTCCGTCTGCCGACCACCAACCAGGAAGCCTCGGGAATAGATAATGTGCCATCCCTGGGCATGCTCCAAAAGTGGCAACAAAAGTGATTGGTAAAGGAGAAAATGTGGGCACCGCAAAACTAGATAACAAGGCTGGTGTGGAATAGTGAAAAAATTACTTTATTAAGGCATAAAAGCCAAAGTTAAAAAGCACAGTCTCCCCTGACGCGTTTCTCGCCTCTCAGGGCGCTTTCTCAAAGGGTAATGATGTCTGGACAAGCAGTGTTTTATGTAGCGTCTCACTCTAAACAGGTGTCACTAATCAATGACTAGCTGGACAGATCGTAATTGAACACAGCTAATCACTGATAGGAGTAAGTAACACATGTGTAATCGTGAAACTACAACACAAGACTGCTGAAAAACAATTGTGTAAGAACATGATATCCAACCACATATACATCATAATATTGAAAATATTAAAAACTAACATAAGTACAATATATAAACAATCCCATTTGTGGAAAATCATGAATGTGCTCAAACATACCAAATCAGGGTTGTAAATATAACTGCCCTGTTGAGAACCTGTGAACACCAATAAAAATATATCCAAGAAAAATGTGTCATATGTGTTGATGTGTATAAATATATAAATATGTTAAATGTAAATGTGACCAAACCTATATGTGCAAGGATGTATGTCAAAGATAAGTAAATGAAATAGTGAAACAACTGTGAGAACATAAAATGAAATAAAATAACATAGTTAATTTATCAATAATATATATTGATAAGATATATAACTGAACAAAAAGAGTATACATATGTAACCCTTCAGTGCCCACCAGGCAACACACAATAGCTCATATATGTTGTTGTGTAATGAAAAGAAACATATGTATACTAAACAATCATTTTTGTATATAACAATGTAGCAAAATTTGTCTAAAGAATTATTCTAAAAAGAAATAACCATTGAGAAATAATACTGTGCAAACTTGAAAAATACATATATAGATTTCAACATATATTGATTAGCTAATATATAATATCAATAATTAGCCATATATGAGCCATTAATGAACCATGATGGAATAATAGAGACATAGCAAGTCTAAATTATGGAGATAACTTACAAGTATTAGAGAATACAAGACATTGTAATGTGAATTGATATTTAAACTTGTATCATAAAGAGAGAGTTAAAGTATTCAATGAATTGGTCATATAACACAATATTAAATGATAATTCTCAATCTTCACCAATCATATATTATTCCAAACAGGGACATTGCACAATATATTATCAACTAGAAAAACAAATTGAGAAAATATGTATTTAAGTATATAAACAGACATATGATCGCAGAATCTCTGACATGGAAGAGTTCTCTCACGGAAAAAGTTCTAAAAAATGTACGAGCTCCCAATCGACATTGATGCCGTTGGAATACATGGAATCAAGAGAGAAAATCCAAAACATTTCTCGTTGGTTTAATGTCTTCAACCTGTCTCCACCACGATTGTGGATAGGGACATGTTTAAGACCAGAAAATATGAAATTCTGAATGCCCCCTTTGGGACATTCAGAGAAATGTCTGGGGACTGGATGTAATTGATCTCTTTTTTTGATAGCTCTAACGTGTTCCATGATCCTCTTCTTGAGTAGTCTTATAGTCCGTCCCACATTAGACTTTTTGACAACCACATTTTAAGAGGTAAACAACATGACTGGTGTTGCAGTTTATGAAAGTTTTTATAGTTTTAAAGACTTTTCGTTTAGTACATGAAATTGATTTAATTGGATGGGCATATTGACACACCACACAGAATCCACATTTGTGAAATCCCTTTGGAATATTCCCCAATCTTGAACGGGAATCTCTGACGAAGCGCCACACAGACGTGAAACGCGTAAGAGCTACCCTCCATTCCTGTCTGCACCATGGTGTCTAAATAAAGAAGTTTTTTACTCTACCTCTGAGATCCTGATCATTGCATGGCTGTACTCTGCATCGTGCGGAATCTCTACTGATCTCTTGAGCTAAATAGAGAAGGATATAAATATGTTCCTCAAGATCTAGCCTTCTTGAAGACAAATCTAGGTCCCTTATCTATTATGGAAACCAAGTCTTTGTCTAATCGTAAAGTGTCCCAGTGTTTCAGTACAATGGATCTCACCATATCTGTCTGTTGACTCTGTTGGGTAATGAACAGAGGTGTATTATTGACATTAACGGATTTAGATTTATCAGATCTCTTATATGAAGATAATAGTTCTTGTCGATCCATGGCCCTGACAACACTGAGCGCTTTATGTAGGTCAGTACTCTTATATCCTCTTTGTAAAAATCTTGCCAGTAAGTCTTGGGCTTTTGTCTTAAAAGTCTCTTCTGTTGAGCATAACCTCCTGAACCTCAAAAATTGGCCCTTGGGAATGCTCCTTTTGAGGGGTATGGAGTGGTTACTACTGGCCATGAGAAATGAACTTGTTCTGAGAGTTCTTGTGAAAATCAATCAAACAAACATGTTGCATATAAAATTGCTTTTACATTTTGTTTGAAAACTTCAATTTCGTAAGATCCCACTACCACATTTCTATTCCTACAAAAATAAGGTTACATTGGATTAACTTTGGTAATGCCTTTTCTCATTTATGACATCCCTATATTTGTAAGAATACAGTTCTGCCTTGGGGTGGTGTGTGTCAGAGTGCTACTACTCTGGTGCAGAAGAATCTAACAATTTGTATTTTATCTGTCATACTGATCAATCAATATAGTCAGCCTTTGTATGACAGTTTAAAGACATAGGGGCCTATGCACAATCGCGGGGGGGGGGGGGAGAAATCACCGGCCTGTTTAAATCACCAGTCTTGACAACTTGTTAACACGGTATGCAGAAAGCACAGAATACCTGTGGTAGCAACATTTGCAAAACTGATGAGTAGCCGGTGACGTGATGATCGCCTCTCTGAAAAGGGCTCACGCAACGATTTCTTTCTGCTGCAGAGAGATCTGCCTCTCCCTGTGCAAATTTCGCCAGAGATCAAATTTTTTTTATATAAAATGTACTGTTGTACCAAGTCCTACTTTAAAAAGGTACCCGGGCAAAATCAATTGTTCTACCCGGCCGGGTACCCGGTTACCCGGATGACACTTACCTGCAGGGTGGAGAAAGACCACAGCAACATCTAGGAAGGTCAGCAGAGGTCCTGTGGCATTGGCTACATCAGAAATCTGTATTCAGCCGGCGTGGGAGCTACAGGAATCCATTACACAGCAGATAGCAGTGTGAGCCAGGGAACTATGTGACTGGAGCAGGAGCATTACTATTGGATAGGAATGCTCCTGCTCTGGTCACATGGTTCCCCGGTATGGATTCCTGCTGCTTCCACGCCAGCTGAATACAGACTTGTGATGCTGCCACCGCCACAGGACCTCTGCTGATCTTCCTAGATGTTGCTGCGGTCATCCTCACGGGTCTTCCTAACTTCTGTCGCCAGCAGCAGGTAAGTGATGATGTTTTTTCAGCTACTCTGACATTACTCATTACTCGGGTCCACTTCTCAGTTGCCGGGTCAGAGTAATGTCCGGGTAGCTGAAAAATCGCTGGGTAATGGAAGATTTCCAGGTACTCGGTACATCACTAATAAGATGCAATACTAGTGTATTGTAGCAGGGGTTTCCGGAGCAGAACATGGTTTATTTGAGGTCCGGGCAAACCTGCTACCTGAGATACAGGCCCCGTTATGGGGTGTCGGTATCTCCTATGCATTTTATTCCCACGGTCACGTGACGCAGGACATTTAAATGCATAGGATATACCAGCACCCATAACAGGGCCTGTATCTCTGGAAGCATGGGGCCAAAAAGGACCTGAAATCATCGAGGTTCTGCTCCAGAGACCCCTTGCTACAATACACTAGGATTAAAAAAATTGAACTAATTCGTTACCGAAGCAGCTATCTACTATGCTAATGAATTTGCTTTAATGTAATTTTTATTAATAGTGTGCGGGAGCAGGGGGTCTTCTTTGATGAACCGCATTGATTTCAGGCTTGGGGACCCCCTGCTTCCGGAGGAAGAAATGAAAGTGGTTCAGTCAGGAGAACCCCTGTTCCCGCACACTATTGATAAAAATGACATTAAAGCAGCTTCAATTACCTTAGCGGATAGCCGCTAAGGCAATGAAGGGTTTAAGGCACAATAGCAAGTTTATTGAGAGTAGATGGGGTGAGTGAAGCAGGTAATTGGCCCTTTACTTACCCCCTCTGCCCCCAATAAACATTACAATATGTACTAACCACCAATACACAACCCACCCACACCCTGTGCCCCCACATAAAAACATTTTTATTTGCATAGGATTAATGCCAGAGGTCGGCGGGGGTCCCCGGGTGGTCCCCGCAAGTGTCCATGGGCCTCCAGCTTGTCCCCGGGGGTGTCAAGTGTCCTCAGGTGGTCCCAGTGGGTGTCCTCGGGTGTCCCTGTGGGTGTCTGGGGGTCCTCGGATGGTCCCCGCAGGTGTCTGGGGTCCTCATATGTGTCTGCGGCCCCTTTGGGTGGTCCCCACGGGTGTCTGGGGCACTTGGGTGGTCCCGCGGGTGTCCAAGGGTCCCTGCTTGCCTGCGGTACCAATCCTGATGCTTAAAAAAACAAAATATGCATACATTCAAATAAATACTCCCCCCCTCAATACATACAGTACAGTAATGGGAAAAATTACTATTATCCAGACATGGATAATAGCTAATTTGCCCATTATAAAATAAAACATTAGCCAGCTAGCATAAATAAAGTTAATAAACCTTTATACTTACCCCTGCCATCATGAAGGGCATCCTCGTCAGCATACTCCAGGCCCATGTCCTCCGATGCCAGCAAGAATACATAAAAAAAATACAATCTAATGGCCCCTAACCCCTTAATCACCTTAGCGGTTAATAACGCTATAGAAATTAAGGGGTTTACCCACCCTTCCCCGCTACCTACCCGGGAGGCCTAACCTCCCACCCGGGACCACTATACCCACCCTGTACCCATTGATTGACATAGTGGTACATCATACCATATAATATGGACATGATAAGTCACTATATCACAATAATAAAAGATATACACAAGCACCTAAACACCCCAATTCAATAAATAAAAGCACTAGCCAACCAATTAAATACATAAATAAAAGCACTAGCCAACCAATCAGTTTAATAAATAAAAGCATTAGCCAAAACAATTCATTAATTTTAAACATTAGCCAAAACAACAATTCATTAATTTAAACCACTAGCCAACAAATGAATTATTTAATAAAACCACTAGCCAACACATCAATTAAAACCAGTAGCCAACAAATGAAATAAATAATTAAAAAGCTAAACAATCGGAAAATGAAATAAAAACAAGCCATCCAAATTACAAACAATTTAAGCCAAACAATATACTAAAAAACTAAAAAACAACAAGCAATAGAAAAAAAGCATTTGCCAAAAAATGAATTGGCTGTCACTGTATTGATCTGTACCCTAAATGGGCACAGATTAATACATTATCAGTCAATGGGCAATGAAAAACAAAAATAAAAAAATACAAAATATGTAAAAATAAAATTACATACATTTAATATTTTTCTTAACTTTAGCATTGGCCCTCCGAATCCCGGAGATTCTGCAAGCTTTCGTACCGCAACGTCATCAAAGTCAATCCAACGCCATCCACCTTGAAGATCCGGAACAGGCAACAAAATAATTCTCTTTTACCTTCTATCATCGTCTTCTTTCTTCATCTGTCTTTGTTTATTTTTCTTTAATCTGCTATCTTCATCTGTCAATCCAAAACCTAATGGTAAATCCAGAACAGGATGTTCTCTCGTCATCTTCTTCCTGTTAAATGAGGAGTCCAGGCCTTATAAAGAGCCTGTGATGTCACATTTTCAGGTGAGATGGTACAGCTTCAATCTGATTGGATGCTGTATCATGTGCCCGCCTCCTTTTTTTGGTTAAGGATATGACATCATCTCCAAGGGAGATATGTCACATCCTTAAAACCACATGGCTATATCACATGTATTACTGTACCATCTGATAGATTACATTAGTTTAAAAAGATGTGACATCATCCCTTAAAGTGATATGAAGTACCCACTTCACTCATCCCTTCTGCCCTCAATAAACCCGCTATTGTGCCTTAATCCCTTCATTGCCTTAGTGGTTAGCCGCTAAGGTAATGAAGTTGCCTGTAAATACATTTTTATTTGGGATTCATGCTGGGGGCCTCAGGTGCTGATATTAATGGGTATCAGCTCCGGAGACTCCAAGCTTCAATCCGATGCAGGAAAATTCTTTTTTTTTTCTAAGTTCACTCTCGCCGCTTCTCAGCAGCTTCTCATCACCTTCCTGCCAACTTTTCCTGGCAGGATGATTTTGAGGGGAAATCTCTATTCTAGAGCCATGATTAGCCTCGATAAGTTAATCAGGGCTACTAGAATTGCACGAGTTTGAAAACCTGCCGATAAGTAGCTTCTCGACGCTTGTTTGGCGATTTTTTTTTCTCGGAAAAGATTTGCCGAAAAGTGCTTTTATCTGCAACATATCGGGGCTTACTGAATAACAGTAGGCTTTTTTGGCGAAACGGCCCGATTAGTGCCTTTTCGGCGCTTAGTGCATAGGCCCCATAGTAGGATACCCTTGGTTGAATACTTTTAGAAAATATAAACTCCGGTTGCATCATTGTTTAGTTACTGTAATTACATGAGAAAGTAGGGGTGCATCAAAACCCGTGTAATGTTATTTTGGGACCCACCAATATTTTCTCATATAAAAAATGAATTACATGCAATTAATTCATTACATAAAAAGCAAATGTATTGGATGTTATATTTCTTAAAGTAAACATAGACAAAATAACGGGTTATATGGTGTCTAAGATGGTCCATTCAGACAAAAATTGGATAGCCATATTACTGTACATGCTGCTTTGCAAAGAATCAAACGAATCACAATATGCTTTGCATGTTAATGAGATTTCTGAAGTCACATGACCCAATATGCATTTGGAACCAATCATAATTAAAGCGTAACGTGTTCTAAAAAGAAAACAGTGTTAGTATGTGTTAGGAGTTTCCACAAAACTTACACACAAAATCATTTTTGAAAAACGTTATTGTATAAAAATCTTAAAATTCCCTTGACCGCACGCGAGAAACCTGCCTTGACAATGAAGTAGTTAATATCAAATATTTTTCATTTTTCATTTTATTTTTCTACCGTAAACCAACTTATTTTATTTTGCTATATTTATTTGATATTGATTCATGTACAGGCAGTCCTCGTTTTACAAAGCTTCGCTTTATAACGAATGGCTTATCCAACGCTATGCAATGCATACCTATATTCATTTTTACAACGGCAAAATGGCTTATCCAACGCTCTTACGACGCTTTGCAACGTTGTGTATGTGTGTATATATATACACATTCACATAAACAACGTTTCAAAGCGTCCTAAGAGCGTATATATATATATATAATATTATACTATATAATATTATATTATACTATATAATATATTATTTATTATGTTATATTATATATAATACAGTATATACACTATATAATTTATGTGTGTGCTGCATATCTTATTGCCTGCATAAAATATTTGGTGTATTTTAGTGTTAAATATGCCTTCAGGAACGCAACCTTTCATTTAAACAGTGTTCCTATGGGAAAACGTGTTTCGCTTTACAACGTTTCGCTTTACAACGCCATGTTGAGTAACGCATTGTGTCGGATAACCGAGGACTACCTGTACAGTACATTTATGTGATCCATTGTAACATTCACATGAAACAATAAACCTAACCAAAAAGGTTCTTTTTATATCACTTTTTAGCAAACCTTTCACTGCTTCTCTAGGGATCCTCTGTGTAGCCCTTTTTCTGAACCCTCCCAAAGGAACTAGTGGTCGCTGTACAACACCTGCGGCTCCAGGAGATCTGAGCCTCCGCTAGTTGGGAGCCTGGGGTAACACTCATACACTTACTTAGCGCAGCGCCTCCACTTACCCAGGATCCCCGTGATGTGAGATTCCCCTGGGCAAGAAACATACAACACCATATGATTGTAACTGGTTTCACTAATAATAATGCACGGTAGCAATAACACAACATGCACACTTATACTCTAACGGTATAACCTTAACGTGTAACCTTAGTGGCTCGGCCACTCATCAGGAGCAACACCTCCGTCCCCTCACCGCGTGCCCAACACACCATGTCCATATATATTAAAGTGATTGTATAGGCCCAGTTCTTTAACCACTTGGTCAGTGTTCCTGAAGAGTTTAGCCTAAGGCGGGATCAGCGCCTGTTGACCGGTGTTGGTGCACTTGTTGTTATAGTACCTTCCGGTCACGGCTGTGACCGGTACCTCTTCGCAAAGGGTCACATGAATTAGCGGTCTGCCTCCTGGGTCTCAATGTCCAGCAGTCTAGTCCCAGACGACTCGCCAGCAAGCCTGCTCTGCACGCTCGTCCCTTTGTCCATAGCTGTCTACACAGTAAGGGGTGATGCTCGCTCTCACTATAGGCCATCCCTGCAGCACAGCAACCTTTGGTGTCTTCAGGGAACACTCCTAGGGGCCTACGCGGTAGCCTGTCCTATGCAGGTGGGTCACTGACCCCCTGCACCCACACTACCTCTCCCTTCACCTCCCGGATCCCCTCTCACTAACTCAGCCTAACACCTGCAGTAAACGCACTGCACTCACACTGAACCTGCAGCAAACCCACTGCACTCACTCAGTACCTGCAGCAACCCACTGCACTCACACGGCACCTGCAGCAACCCACTGCACTCACACGGTCCCTGCAGCAACCCACTGCACTCACACGGTACCTGCAGCAACCCACTGCACTCACTCGGTACCTGCAGCAACCCACTGTACATGCAGCAACAACACCAAACACGCTGCACACACTGTGCCTACTTGTCAGCGCTCACAGCACTACCAGCCGTGACACTGACAAGACTGCACCCTCACACACCTAAGGGCAGAGTCCCTATCCTAGGGCCCTCCCTCAGTACCTGCCCACTACCCTACCAGGGATTGGGGCCTGCCTGGGACTTGGGGATCCTTACCTGGTGCAGGAGCCACTTGCTCCTTACACCCTTCCTTCCCCTTCCTGCTCCCAGCTCCAACTGCCTGCTTCAAAGCCCGCAAAAAGTATCTATATCTCCTCCAGGGAATCCTAAGCCCTATTGGCTCCCTGGCATCACGTGGGGCGCGCAGAGGCTCATGGGACTCGTAGTCCCTACCTAGAGCCTTCCCTAATAGGCTAGGGCTTCGCGGGCTTTCTCTCCACTGTCCTGCGCCTGCGTGGTCTCTCTGGGGCTGCCGCAACATTTCCTGGGCTGTTCTCCCCCTCGCACGACTTCTCCCTGGCTCTAGTGTACCTTCTGCGCATGCGCGATCCCGCGCACGCTCGCGCAACGTGTCATGGCGGCCCCCGCTAGCCGGGTGCGCCGCCGGAGCTTCAGGGGCGCCGAGCGCTCCCTGCACTGGCCCCCATCCTCGCGAAGTGCCGGCGGGTCCGTCGCTGCCTCCGGCGGCACCCGCAACCGCTCGGCACTCGCGAAGGGGGGTCAAGAAGTTCAAAAGAAGACCGGGGCTACATTTGTATAATTTTTTTTTATTCGATAGCATTCCAGACATTTCTGCACATTTTAAGTTGCACAGGATTGTACTTTATGAAATAATTACTGCTGTTCTCTCAGATATGAGACGCTCAATCTATTAAGTTTAATAAGTTACACTATATAATTAATTTCTAGAAAATAAATGTTTTCAAATGCAGAATATCAAGAAGAGTTCTATTCTTTATATTGAACTGTTTGCAGTCCTCAAAATGTCATTGTAGTCATTTGATGTTAAACTACAAAGAGGTTAAGTAAAGACTTTGGGGCTGGTGTTATATCTGAATGTAACTGGCTCTGATAAATGGAAACTTGTAGCATAGTCGCTTGCTAGCAGTTGACAGTTGAGGGCAATTATCAAGAGAGAGAAAATGGTGCCACATATTCTTCCTGTCAGCAGCTACTTTGAATACCACATGAAGTCAATCAATTAGTGTCTAATGACCATAACCATAAAGTCTAGAGTCAGCATCTGTGCCATAATTCTGCTTCACACTACAGCATACAATGAAGCATTTGTTATTTTACATTGTTTTAAAATAAGTAATATACCAGTAGAGTTCACACCGTCCGCTTATACAAATAGATGACCACAGATGATCTTATTTCTTTAATAAATCCAATACAGGGTTAAGCAAACTGAATTACATCGCTCACTGAGAAAGAGCACTATTTTGTAAACCATTCAATAGAGAAATTGGATGTTGCCATATGCAATATACTTGATGGTAGAATTTCCCATAAAACTGATGAAGCGTGAAAACAACAAATTGATTTAGTAATAAGCTATGACATAAACCAGAAACCAATAGTTTTCAAAGGTACGGGTGTCCAGTTCTGTTAACATCAGTTTAGTGGCCGTAAGCTTCAGTTTCCAAGTAAGACTTGTTTAAAGGTACAGTCTCACTTATCCACATGTATGGAATATCAATACATGTAAAATTGTTAACACAAATGTAGTGAGAGTGCAAGCAGTCTTAATAAGTAACCTGTGTAGTGAATGAGTCAATATGTTAAATGTTCATTTTGTATTATAAATAATACAATAAACGAAACAAATAGGAAACCCGCTCAGCCGCTAGTAATGAGTGACCAAAGTGCACTAAGAGACATAATAGACAAGTACAAAAAAAGCCCAGGACACGGGAAACTCTCCAAGAGGGGAGAGTGGGCACTAGACAGAAAGCCCCTTTTATGGCATGCACTCAATGGTAAATGGTAATATGTAAATATGTATAGCGCTGTAGGCAATATACGCTAGAACGAGGTCTAGCAATATGATTATGCATATAGTATAGTGAGTCCTTAACTAACAGAATGTGTACCAGTGTAATAAAGTTAAAATCAATTTATTGTGGTCCTGTAGACTATGTTAAAATATGGGACACAATTGACAAACAAAATGTAGACGAAAACACACAGATATATACAGAGATGGGGATGCCATGAAGAGGGGTCAATAAACTCCCCCTTGTTGTATAGTGCTACACTGTGGACCAACTTGTAGCTGTACGATAACACTGCTGACTATGTGAAGTGAAAAAGGTAGGCAGATGAATCTGCCCCTCAAATAACTGTAAAATCAGTCAATGATTAGATATACTAATCGTGTATGTTACCAGGATGCTAGGATGTTATATACAGCTGATTTTGAGAAGTCCCCCCTGGTGGTGCAGCGTTTTAGACGTCACTAAGGATGGACTAGCAGCTAGTCAGTACCACTAATCATTAATATAGTAAGGTATAATAAGCAGATACAGCTATGCTTCTACTCGCTGTATATACAGAAGTCGAATGAGTGTACTGTAGATGCTGGAATAATTGGAACATTCTCACAAGATAATCCTATGTAGCCCTGTTTCCCCCTGAACACAGAAACTACTCATGCTGCCCTTCTACCTGTTGGCTCACAGGAGCCTAAGCCTCTGCCACGGAGAGTCTGGTGTGATACACTTACTAATCTGGTGCAGCGCCTCCACCTGGGAGGGATCCCAACGGAGTGGGAGGAGCCCCTCATAGGACCCAACAACATTTATCACACACTTAGTATAAAACAGAAAGGTCTTTACTGAAACATATCATATATCTTATCACTCTATAATATAACTCTATAATAACTAATAGTACAACTACCACAAGCCTCGCAGGGCTATAACCCCACTCTGTGTATCCCAAGAGTCCCCCCTCCACCCAAGTGTGAGACAGCGCTGACCACTAAATTGAATTGAGGGTTGGTGCACTTGGAGTATAATACCTGCCGGGTGTGTCCACACCCAGGCACGTAGATGATCTGTACATATTTTGAAGGACGATCCCACATCGCGTCCGCCTCTGTGAGGGATGACTCCCGCACGGAGTGATCCACCACTGAACCGTCTCTGCCTCTGGTACTACAGAGGATGATTCACCTTCAAACAACAGTAGCCAGGATTTTGCTCTTCCTGGTTGGACCCTCACTTAAGCTGCTCTTCCAGACCCTGCCCCTATCGAAGGGGGTGTTCCTGTAGCAGCCACAAGCTGAGGGTGAGTAGGGCCTAGCTGGGGCCTAAGGGAGACTTCTGGCCTAGTGCAGAGGCTACTTGCCTCTCTGCACCTATACACCCTCAACTCTCTGTGTCCCAGCTCCTACTGACTAGCATGGTCCCTGTCTGCAGAATCTATATCCAGTCAGCAGGGGTCTAGCAACTCTATTGGCTGCTGTGAGTCACCTGTGCTCCAGCCCCTGGTGCTGCTGGGAGTTGTAGTTCCCCATGGCCCTCTTTAGCATTGGGGACGCGTGCGCGATCTAGACTGCGCGAACTTGTAATGGCCACCACTACTCTCAACTGAGCATGCGCAACTGTGGGCAGTCCCTCCACTACGGAGTGCCGCTTCTGCCAGTTCTCCAACACTGTAATGGCCGCCGCATCGCGTCTGCGCATGCACGAGTACGTCCAAGATGGCAGCGCCCTGTAGCTCCTGGTGATCCCCGTCGGATCGCGATGAACGGGGTCTTTTAAGTTGAATGATTGTCTACATTATTTAAACTATACACCCACTGGGGGTATTAACTTTCTCCTGAGGAAGCTGTGGTCTACACAGCGAAACGCTTAGAGATATTTCCAAGACTCCTGCAGCGTGCACAGCTGCCTAGAAGGTGAAGGTGCCGAGTTTGCGGTCCCTTTGTTGCTGCCAGCCCCTGTGTGTCCCGGACCGGAAGACGTCACCCTTGCGCCGGAAGTGACGTCAGACGCCGTTCATCGCGATCCGACGAGGATCACCAGGAGTTGCAACAGCCAGAGGTTCTTCTACTGACGCTCGTTATACCTCAAAAGTAAACGCTATGTGTACATTTTATATGTACTTATTGTAAGTACATTTCCTATTCCGTTTTTAAACCATAAACTGCTTTGTTTGATCTGCACCATGGTTTTTCTCTGTTTTTCCTGTGGTATCCCTACCTGAGTGAGATCTCCTTCACCTCCAGCCGCTTGGGATCCTGCAAATTGCGGTCTGCAATATACCATCTGGTCTATCCATATGCTGTTTTTCTACCTACTTGTTGTAAGTAGGCAATCTATAGAGCCAAGATTTCCCTCTGTCTCTAATATCATAATATACTGCACAATCATTTTTTGTATTTTATTTTTGGGGTGTTCCTGCAACCATTGCTCCCTTCCAACCACCTGCGTCCATTCTACTTGAGGGGAATCTGTACATATTCCCCATAGGAAGGTTGAGAAATCGTTTTAGCTACACTTCTTCTTTTATGTGAATTTATCACTTTATCACTACACTTTTTGTCTAGCGCCGGTCTAAATCATTGGGTTTCATTCGGCGCCCTGTAGCTGATGCCGCCGGGAGCCTCCAGCGACGCGCTCGCCGCTGCAACTGCATGACATGTTGCGGTGTCCCCACAATCTGGCTGAGGTAAGGGGGCCCAGGGAGAACCCTGCTACATCTACAACAATAGTATTAAGAGTATGACTTGACGGCTCAGACAATGTGTTCTAAATATGTCTGCCTATGTGCATAATCCCGATTTAGCAGGTATGAACTGGGCGGCTAAAAACAAAGTCTGCATTCTACGAGCAGTTTAGTGTGACCTATATTAAAATGGTAATTGTTGAGCGAGCAGGTAGGTAGGGGAGGGGGATGTGATGCGTGTGGGCGGTAAATTCACTATGTACAGCTGTAAATTACCTCCGTTTTGTGTGGAACAACAGGGCTAAATGTGCAATATTGGTGCAAAACACATCAGCTATTCAACCCCACTATTTCCTGTCCCTTTCACTAGGAATGAACTGTGATCGGACATGTAAGGAGAGGGGGGTGTCCCTATAGATTATCCCTTGCTGATTCAATATAACAGCAATGGTTAGCCCAGTGAATCAACGGGTCAGGATTGGCAATAGAGATGCTCAAGTACGGTACAAAAGAGCAGCAGACCAACACCGCAGACCATCCCCAGAGTTTCACGTTGGGGATAACGTCTGGCTTTCAATGAGAAATTTACGATTGAATGTTCCAACCATTAAATTGGGACAAAAATACATTGGGCCATTCTGAATTTCTGCATTGATAAATCCAGTGTCCTTTAGATTAGAACTTCCAGAGACTATTAAAATACACCGTTTTTTCACATCTCTCTGCTGAAATCATTCAGAGAGAATCCATTTTCTAGATCCTGGATTACGAAGAAAAATTAATTGTGGAGAGAATTTTGGACTCCATGTTACACCGTGGGAAACTTCAGTACTTGGTCCACTGGGCGGGCTATGGCCCAGAGGAGAGGTCCTGGGAACCCAAAGATTTTGTACATGCCCCACGACTAGTCAGAGCTTTCCACCGGAGATATACAGACAAGCCTGTGTGCAAAGTCAGCAGAGACAGGGAACTATATCACCTTTGAACTTCCACAATGCTATGCCACATGCAGAGATGTCATCCCATTAATAGTCAGAACAAAAATGTCCATCAAGGGATAGAGATTTGTCATTCTCATCAGAATTCCCTTCTAGTGTCAGTTCCACTACTTCTTCAGGAGTTACAATAGTCTCCAGAGGTCCTGCTCATCGTATTTAGTACACACTCCTGATAAAGGTAGATCTCCAGGGAAAATAAAGAGAGAGGCATCCTTAGTAGCTCTAATGAAATAGTTTCACATGAAAACTAAGTATTATCACAGGCACCTTGTCGCACAGAATATATCGAGGCTATGGGTGTTATGGTAGCATTAGATATACACCCCTTTATCTGATGTTAAATTGCCAGACTACATAGTTTTCTTTAAAACAACAGGGTAGTTTACGAGATACTGACAGTGCAGGTATGTTAGTTAAAGACAAAACATATACAAATAATAACGGGCATAAAAAACTGATATAAATTATTGGTTTAATATACCTCTTTAAACAGTTTCTGCTACTTAGAAAACAGTAAAATAGATAAATATGAATCACACAAGAATAGAATAACAAATTCTCAAATCTTGCTGATACACATATATCTATATATTGTGGCAGGATGACCATGGTTAGTGAGGAGGCAACACAGTTCTTCTAGTGAAATAATATGCTGGCGATGTTATTTGCCCATAAATATAACAAAACAATGGGTGCTCTGTCCCTTTAAGTAAAACAAAGAAAATGGAAGCAGGCACACGGTCTTCTGAAGATGCAATTTAATGTGCCACCAAAGGGTCCAACGTTTCGGCAAATATTGCCTTTATCAAGGAGAGGGAAATGTTGGACCCTTTGGTGGCACATTAAATTGCATCTTCAGAAGACCATGTGCCTGCTTCCATTTTCTTTGCTGATCTCCTTTGGGATGTCTGGACCTCCCTGGACACAGTGCACCGGCAGATAAGTACCCCCCTCCAGCACCATTTAGAGGTGTGCATGCACTTCCACATATGCCTTTAAGTAAAACAAAACATAAAATAAAAGCCTATCAACTTTAGAGAAACTAACTAAACAAAGTTAAGCCTATCTACCTGGCTGGTTAGCTAAACTAGACCAGACCAACAATATTTGGAAATACCATTTGGCTCCTTACCTGGGAGCTCTATTCCATTCGGGACAGCATAAGTTGGAGCTGTCTGTCTGTCTGTCTGTCTGTCTGTCTGTCTGCTCTCCTCTGTCCTCTCTCAGTGTCTGAGAGAGACTGCTGCCCCAAAGGCATTTCCTCTTCCTCTTTTTAAAAAAAAAGGCATTTCCTCTTCCTCTTTTTAAAAAAGCTCACTTAATTAGGATCACCTGTGGCCTGTCTAACTAGTGAAGTTAACGCGTCGCATACTAGAAAGCAGGCATAATGCAACATCCTGCTAATATATACAGAGTCTATGACTCTGTCACTATATATATATATATATATATATATATATATATATATATATATATTGCAGAATAAATACGTTCTTCAGTATTAGGTGATACCCTTTTTATTTGGACTAATAGTGTGGAAGTGATCCGCTTCACAGATTCACAGTCACTAAGGCTGGTGGATAGGAAATCAATACCAGACTTTACAATGGTTCTGGTTTCCCTCACCTGCTCTCCTAATTGAGACCGGTGACAGGTGTGAGTATATTGAAACATCAACGCCAGAGAAGACTAGGTAACCAGACAAAGCAACAGCATATTGGGACAGATACCTAGTCACCATAAGCTAACTCCCCTGAAAAATCGGACTTGTTCCAACAGAGGGGGTTAGTGCATAATCTGCTGCAAGATTGCAAAGTGAAATCTGTGTATCAATCAGTACCGACGGCGGTAACACTCACACTACTATCCCTAAGCAGCAATTATCACTGCTAGTAACATACTATCACCCATCTTTCTATATATACATATATACCAAAACCTCCATTGCTGCAGTTATTCCGACTCTGATAATTATCTTAAAGCACTGGATATAATCATCTCAAGATACTGGATGTGTGATTGTGACTGACCACATAAGGTTAACACATATTTGCAAATCAAGGATCTCAACTGCTTTTGAACATTAACACACAAGAACTTACTCTCCACTACATTTATTTTGGAGGACATTCAAACTAGGATGACATCCTATGTATTAGTTTAATCAGTTTGTGCTAGCAGCTAGTTGCAATATTGGAAGAGGTCATTTACCCTATTGCAGTGAAGCTGCTTTGGGTTGTATTTTGAATGCTTTTTGAGGCAGGCTTGTGGATAATATATGTCACAATTTTTTATATATCCCTTAAGTAGGAATTGTTTTTTGTGCTTATTTTAAATTATTTTAATTTTTAATAAAATGTATTGTATTTTATGTTCATCTACTATGATATCTCTGTCCCATTTAGTCATGTATGAGTGTTTCTCTTTTTGGTCTAGAGAATTCAAAGTGGAATATATATTTGAAATGAACTCTCTCTGATGTATTTGCAACGTGCACATCTCTTCAAATTTGGTTAGATGTGTATTTCCTTGCGGGAACGATTTTGACATAACAATAAAATGACTAATTTGTGTATATCAGAAATATTCTGCAAGTGGAATATTTTATTTCTTTTGTATTTCTTCAAATGTATATATTTTACCCAGAAACATAGCATCCTTAATCCTAATGATACCTCTTGTAATCCAAATGTTCTTCCTTCCCTGTACACACCCTGGGGGTAATTCCTCATTCCTCCATAAGGGGGTCATGAGTGAGGGTTGTCTTTTTAGTCCCTTTTTTTCTCCCAGGTATCCCAAATATTTTGTGTGACTTTAATAACCGGGTGGCTATACACCTCTTGCGGTCTAATCTTTTTGGGTTTCCATAATAATGAACAGGTGTCACTCTAGCTGAGGAAATCCCTAGGTTAAGTGGGATACCCCAGTTAGTGCCAAGGTGTCCCAGAACCTGTATTGGGTTTGTGGGTGCCCCAACGGAATATGAGGTACCCCAAAATGTATGCTGTAATAAAGTATGACTTATGGTGTTTGTATATTTACTATAAGGTTCTATGCCTGGGCATATGTTTAAGGTGCCAACTAGCCTGCATAAGAATCCATAGATGAAAGAGGGGATGTTGAGAAGTGTCAGGGTGCTAAGTGGACGGGGCAGGGTGGAAAACTGGGTCCGGAGGGCAGAGACCTCTGGTGGGGGAACCCTCTGGTCTGCTAGACTCAGTGGGGCCTGCCCAGCGGGAGGCAATGGGCTGGCTAGGGAAAAGATAGCGATCATAGGTGCTTTTCCTATTGGCCAGAACATATGTCCCACCCACGGGCCATCCCGAGCCGGCTCAACATGCCCTCTGCCTCTGACATCATCAGCCAGATGAGCCCTGCTCTGATTGGCTGATGAGAATAATCCTACGCTCTGAGTGGCTGAAAGGATCTGTCCATGTTAAAACATAGGGCATAGTAGTCTCTAAAAAGGGCTACCAAAGATCAGTGCTCGCTCTTTCAGTCTTTTCAGACTTATAAATACAGACAAAAAAGCAAAAGGTTCCCCCCTGAATGCACTCAGATCGACCTAATTGATATGATGTGGTGAATTAAAATAATTTAATATATCAATAATCAATGTAAAATAGTAGTTGTACAGAGGGGTGTGGTAAACAGGTCCAAGACCACCCCCAAATTACATACCAAATGTGTTACCGTTTTAACCGTGTGACGTACATACACGGAAAAAGGGTAAGGAAGAAAAACACTGCACCTAAATATACTGGCATATAGCCTCGGTTTATAAATGTCTCTCAACACCTGCAGAACTAAGTACAAACCTACAGTGAGGAAGCACTTTTATCTAATAAACCGGCAGTCTTAGATAATATAAAACTGTCGATACTGAATCTGGAGGAGAAGATTCCTTGAGAGGTAAAAATACCTTTAAGTACTGAAAGCAAGGAATAATCAGACCAATAAAATATAATGATATATGTGCAGAGTTCAGCGTGAAGTCACAGTAACAACACTCCCAATTGAATCTGTATGTTCAGCATGGTGGGGTGGAAAAGACAGCTAGCAAAGGTGTAAAGTCCTGGGATAAGGGCTAGCACAAAGTGTGCAAATGTATAGCCCTGAGGCACGGTTCACAGACCGTATTAGTTATAGCCTCATAACTGGGAGTACTTTATTAGGCATAAACTTATTTAATAAGGGAAATGTCTCAGTAGTGATATAATAAAGTCTCAATACTTATAGTATATTCAGCTAGTGTCTGTTACCACATAATAGTTCTAACCTAGAAACATATAGTAATGGTTCCATGGAAAGACACACGCTGACATTAAACAGAAAACTCCACTTAAATGAGCCTCATATTTAGTACTAGCTGAGAGACCCGGCGTTGCCCGTGAGTTAAATTTCCCGCTGGGAAAAGGGGGGGAAGGGAAGGGGGAAGGGGAGGGGAGGGGAGGGAAGGGAAGGGGGAAGGGAAGGGGGGGGTAAAAGGGGGGGGGGGTAAAAGGGGGGGGGTAAAAGGGGGGGGGAAAGGGGGGGGGAAACAACGGGAGAGTGGACAGGCGGGGGGACGACGGGAGAGTGGACAGGCGGGGGGACGACGGGAGAGTGGACAGGAGGAGGGGGGTGGGACAGTGGACAGGAGGAGGGTGGACAGTGGACAGGAGGGGGGGTGGGTTGCTTAAAATTTCCAGGTCCTTCCGTCCGGTGGACGCATAACCCCTGATCGCGGTGGCCATTTTTTTTATCGCAATCCCGGTTATAACGTGTTTTCATTCTGTGGCCCCCTAGCACCGCGTTATAACGGGGTTCAGCTGTATTTGTATTTCTGTGTGTTTCCGAGGTCTTATCCAAATAAACCTCATTTTATTTCCCTGATTTTGTTTTGCCTTGTGACTGGTCCCTTAAATATAAATGGTGTTAAAAGACCTGGTCTACCGTGACAATTACTTCCTCTCTGGGCTTTCATCTGTGTCCAGACGGGTATCCAAGGGGATCTGTTGAGTGGACCCGAGGGCGGAGGTGATTTAGATCTTTGTATCAGACCCAATTTAATCCATTGTGCCATATCACCAGCTTAAATGGGAAGCCCCATTTATTTCTGATTTGGTTATTTCTCAGAGTCTTTGTGACTGGTTGCCATTCTTTCCTTTTTAGCAGGGTAGATGGGGCCAGGCCACTGAATACTTGGATCTGATGACCTTCGAAACCTATCCAGGGTTTCGTTCTGTAGACTTGCATAATGGCTTATTTCACAGAATAGTAGTGAACCTGCAATATAACATCTCTGTAATGATTGACTGCGCCCTGTAACACTCCCGCGCGCGCGCCCCTGCAGTGTGTGGGCGGAGGCGGCGTGTGCCGCAGAGGAGCGGCGTGGTGTTCGACCGGAGCGGGTAAGGAGCTGATGGGCAGGGGGCCTAGGACAAGTGGCAGTACTGGTAGCCGGGGTGATGGGGACCCGCTGTAAGGCGTGTGTCCCCCGATCCCTTACAATCTCTCATCTTATTAGGGTCAGATTGTTTAGGACCTAATTTCCTGTGCACCCTGTATAGTAACAGTCTCTCTTCCGTCACTTCGGGAAGCATGCTCTGGAACAGTCTTGTGACAAATTCCGGCAGCGCATCTGGCAATACAGTCTCCAGGATATTCTGTAGTCTCAGATTCTTTTGTCTGGTGTGGTTCTCTGTGTCTTCCAGGTCTCCCGTCAGGGTATTTACCTGTGCTTTTCAGGCTCGCAGTTCATGTTCGGTAACATTCTGGGCTGATATCAGCTCATCTGCTACCCCTTCTAGACAGTCAATTCTTTCTCTCTGTCCGTGCAAATCTCTTCTTTATTCAGACACTACTTTCATCATTTCTTTTGTACCATACTTTTCAATAGGTTATCAACATGACCCTTAGTAGTATGTCTGGCACGATCATGCATACTTCCTACTACTCCTGCTTCAGCATCCGCTTCAGCATCTGCATCTCCATCTGACACTGAAGGGGGTCTCGTGACACCGCCATCTTGGGATCCTGGGTCTTATATCAAAGAATTTAGTGGTATCTAGAATTGCCTGCTTCATTTCGCTGAGTGGTCCGCAGCTAATGTCGGCATTTTGGCACTCTGTCCAGCTGTTAATGCTGTTTCCCTGCCCGGGGATCGGAGGAGCTCTATTGCTTAAGCAGCCTTCTTGTCTGCCCGCCGCACATGCTGGACATAGTCATTAACATCAAGGCCGAGTCTGGGCCAGCAGTACTGGCGTGAAAGGAGTTCCTTCATCCAGGTGATCATCAGTCACCGAGTCATGGTGGGATGTCAGGACTTCCAACTATATGTGGCTTGCGGAACTGGCCACACTTCAATAAAGTGTGTCGCCAGTGTATATACTGCCAGGCTGAATATAGATGATACCTTTAAAGAACAAATAGCTCTGTTGCTCCTCTAATGCACTGACAAAGACTGATGAATGGACTGCACATAATGGCCTGAACTGGATGCGACTTCTCAGATTAGTATCCAGAAAATTCGTCTGTTGCAGGACAGTTCTGGCAGGGATTGGCATGGACAATTTTCCCTCGTATTGCATTCAAATGAGCATTTATTGAGTTTTACATAGAGTTTGTGCTATTGGAGCCAGTCCAATACAAGTTGGACATGTCTATTCTTCCCCAGGTTCTCCAAAAATATGGCGATATCATCAAGGTACTGTAAATGAAGGCAAACTGATCCTGCATGTCTTGGAACATATCGTTCACAAAATTTTGAAATACAGCAGGGGCATTGTATAACCCAAATGACATAACTAGGTATTCAAAATGACCATACCTGGTTCGGAAGGCTGTCTTCCACCTATTCGGACGTATTCGCACTAGGTTGTTTGCCCCTCTGAGATTCAATTTTGAGAAGACCTTGGCTGAGCAAAGTTATTCCAGGATCTTCCGGATTAATGTCAATGGGTATCTATTTCTCACTTCTTCCCAATGAAAAAGATGAGAGCCACACTGCAAAAGGTCAAATGATGGATTAATAATTTATCCAAAAGTCTCTGATGTATTTCTGCAATACCGTAAATTCATGGTCAGACAGAGACAAGATGTCCAGCAGAGTTAATCCTCCTGGGCCACTTACTGTCCTTGAAGCTCTGAGAGCTGTAGCCACACCAGAGCAATGAAAATTGAGGCACTGAGGACAGTAGTTTAGCTACATCTGTAATTAAACCTATTATCGTTTTGAAGAAATTAACCTCATTTTCAGTCGTTTTGCTAAAAAAAAAAATTGTGTTACAGTAATTACATATTTTTCTTACATAATGGGGACTGAGGGCTCCTGAGGTTTTAAGGCCTTAAATTAATCCTAGTGGTGGCAATGTAGTGTGACGATTTTAGGGAGTTAGTGTTAATTTTTAGAGCCCTGCGGGGAGGTAAGTGATTCAGCTGGAAAGGTGGATCTTATTAACCCCTTTCACATACACGCACATGGGTAACGTGTATGTAATGGGGTTATTCATTAAACTACTGTATGACCAGCACACAAATGAATAACCCCTTTGGACTGGTAAATCCATTAATTACATCTCTCCTACAGTACCTATACATCCACAATCTAAGCCGAACAAGCTGGTTACAAAAAGCTTACTGCTTTTGAAAACATTTCTGTTTTGAAAGAATTAATATGAGCACAGCATTGGTGTGATTAAGCTGTGCTATAGATTGAACGCTGCATGGAGAAAATACTACAAGCTGCAATATCCTTATTTATTTATGGCAATCACAGCCAGCATGCTGATGTCTTGTTGAGTAGTGAAATGTCCAATCAAACTTTTGAAGATAAGTCAGTAAAACTGATTTGATCTATATTTTTCCAGACCACATGGAGTTGAAAATCTTTCCATCTTATTTCTTTAACTCTTTACCTAGTCACTGTATTTACTAGTATTTAGACACAGCTGCAACAGGGCATTACGCATGTCAGGTGCGTTGTTATGATGTCAGATGCCAAAATTCTAGCGTCTTAGGCTGATGATCTGTCTGTATGGGGTATAAGGAACTGGTGTGTCTGCAGGACACCCTCATTACCATCAACGTGTGATATTATAACTATTTTAGAATAGCGGACTCAGCATTCATTTTTTTATTGGAGAATAGTAACAGGAATGAGTTATTAAAGCAGGAGTCCATGCTGGTGATTTTTTTTTTTAAGTGTTTTTTTCAATTTCAATATCTGCATCAATGTAATCCTAACTTACCTAGTGAATAGCAAAGCTGCTGATCAATCCGTTCTCCTGTGATTGATCGCAAAGATAAATTGATGCAGGTCGATGTAATGCTCTTTGTTCCCGCAGTTTCCTGTCTGTTTCCTCATTCATTGGAACGCCTATGAATATTCATAGGCGTTCCAATGAAGCGTGCGCACTCCCGATACCCGATCCGCACAGGAGGAGAAGCAGCAGCAGCAGCCACTTCTCATCTCCTGCTGTAAGGTGTCTGTCTGTCTATGTGTGTCTGTCTGTCTATGTGTGTCTGTCTATGTGTATCTGTCTATGTGTGTCTGTCTGTATATGTGTGTCTGTCTATGTGTGTCTGTCTATGTGTGTCTGTCTGTATATATGTGTCTGTCTATGTTTGTCTGTCTATGTGTGTCTGTCTATGTGTGTCTGTCTATGTGTGTCTGTCTATGTGTGTCTGTCTGTATATATGTGTCTGTCTATGTGTGTCTGTCTATGTGTGTCTGTCTATGTGTGGCTGTCTATGTGTGTCTGTCCATGTGTGTCTGTCCATGTGTGTCTGTCCATGTGCGTCTGTCCATGTGCGTCTGTCCATGTGCGTCTGTCCATGTGCGTCTGTCCATGTGCGTCTGTCCATGTGCTTCTGTCCATGTGCGTCTGTCCATGTGTGTCTGTCCATGTGTGTCTGTCCATGTGCGTCTGTCCATGTGCGTCTGTCCATGTGCGTCTGTCCATGTGCGTCTGTCCATGTGCGTCTGT
The DNA here is from genome assembly GCF_040206685.1 of Ascaphus truei. NCBI lineage: Eukaryota > Metazoa > Chordata > Amphibia > Anura > Ascaphidae > Ascaphus > Ascaphus truei. The sequence continues at coordinate 359,131,787 of NC_134483.1, read as the reverse complement.
CCATGTGCTTCTGTCCATGTGCGTCTGTCCATGTGCGTCTGTCCATGTGCGTCTGTCCATGTGCGTCTGTCCATGTGCGTCTGTCCATGTGCGTCTGTCCATGTGCGTTTGTCCATGTGCGTCTGTCCATGTGCGTCTGTCCATGTGCGTCTGTCTATGTGCGTCTGTCCATGTGTGTCTGTCTATGTGTGTCTGTCCTGGTGGCTGCTTGGGTCTGCCAGCCCTGTGCGAGAGGTGCGCCCACCAGAGGTGTGTGCGCTCCCTCACGGTGCTCCCCCCACCTTCTCCCCCAGTTGTCCGGTGCTCTCCACCCCCCTCCTCCCTCGGTTGTACGGTGCTCTCCACCCCCTCTCCTCCCCCGGATGTTTGGTGCTCTCCACCCCCCCTCCTCCCCCGGTTGTGCGGTGCTCTCCACCCCCCCTCCTCCCCCGGTTGTGCGGTGCTCTCCACCCCCTCTCCTCCCCCGGATGTCCGGCACTCTCCCCCTCCCTACCCCGGTTGTCCGGCGCTCTCCCTCCTCCCCCGTTGTCCGCGCGGGCCGGGAGATGGGGGAGGGGGCAGTGCCGGTAACGGCTGACTCTCTGCTCACTCTCTGCTCCAGTGTGTGTATGTGTATGGGAGACTGTGTGTGTGTATGTGTATGGGAGACTGTGTGTGTAGGAGTATGGGAGACTGTGTGTATGTGTGAGACTGTGTGTGTGTGTGTGTGTGTGTGTGTGTGTGTGTTTGTGTGTGTGTGTGTGTGTGTGTGTGTGTGTGTGTGTGTGTGTGTGTGTGTGTGTGTGTGTGTGTGTGTGTGTGTGTGTGTGTGTGTGTGTGTGTGTGTATGAATGGAGAGCCCACAGTGTATACAGTTCTTTACAAAAGGGGTGTGTGGAGTGGGAATTGATAAAAATGGTGTGGGTAGGTGTGGAAATGTGGGAGATAGTGGTATAACTAAAAGTGTGTGTGGATACGATGTGTCCCTATTGGTGTATAGGGATGGAAAAACTTTTATTAACTTTTTATTAACTCCCAATCCACACACCCCTTTTGTAAAGCACTGTATACACTGTGGGCTCTCCATTCATTTATATTCACACAGATACACACACACACACACACTCTTACATCACAGGAACCATTTAACACCTCTAGCCATAAATTTCATCCACACCGGGGGAAGGACAAGCACAGATAACATTCCAAGAGACACTGTTTGTAAGTATTCCCTTTGCTTGCTTCATTCATTTTGACATCGCCGGAAGAAGAGATCAGTGTATCTCGAAAGCTCGCACAAATAAAAGCATTTCGTTAGCCACAGAACGGTATCATCTATTTATTTTTTGATTATTGAAGCTCGGCTAACACGGTACAGATACCTCTACATGTATATCTATATATATATATATAAAAAAAAGAAAATCCATCAGAGAGATAGCAGGAACATTAAGAGGGGCCAAATCAACAGTTTGGTACATTCTGAGAAAAAAAGAACACACTTGTGAGCTCTGCAAAACAAAAAGGCCTGTACGTTCACGGAAGACAACAGTGGTGGATGATCATAGGATCCTTTCCATGGTAAAGAAAAACCCCTTCCCAACATCCAGCCAAGTGAAGAACACTCTCCAGGAGGTAGGCATATCATTACCCAAGTCTACCATAAAGAGAAGACTTCACGAGAGCAAATACAGAGGGTTTACCACAGGGTGCAAACCATTCATAAGCCTCAAGAATAGAAAGGCCGGATTAGACTTTGCCAAACAATATCTAAAAAAGCCAGCCCAGTTCTGGAATAGCATTCTTTGGACAGATGAAACTAAGAGCGACCTGTACCAGAATGATGGGAAGAAAAAAGTATGGAGAAGGCTTGGAACAGCTCATGATCCGAAGCATACCACATCATCTGTAAAACACGGTGGAAGCAGTGTAATGGCATGGACATGCATGGCGTACAATGGCACTGGGTCACTAGTGTTTATTGATGATGTGACAGAAGACAGAAGCAGCCAGATGAATTCTGAAGTGTATAGGGATATATTGTCTGCTCAGATTCAGCCAAATTCAGCGAAGTTGATTGGACGGCGCTTCACTTTAAAGATGGACAATTACCCAAAACATACTGCGAAAGCAACCCAGGAGTTTTTTAAGGCAACGAAGTGGAATATTCTGCAATGGCTGGGTCAATCACCTGATCTCAACCCGATCAAGCATGCATTTCACTTGCTGAAGACAAAACTTAAGGCAGAAAGACCCACAAACAAAAAACAACTGAAGACAGCTGCAGTAAAAGCCTGGCAAAGCATCACAAAGGAGGAAACCCAGCGTTTGGTGATGTCCATGCGTTCCAGATTTCAAGCAGTCATTGCCTGCAAAGGATTCTCGACAAAGTATTAAAAATGAACATTTTATTTATGATTGTGTTAATTTGTCCAATTACATTTGAGCCCCTGAAATAAGGGGAAAACTTGTCGCTTTTTCCTCAGCAATATAACAAAGATACGCTCTTTCCTCTGTTGCTCGACTGCTAAAACTCTGACTCAGGCCCTCATTCTCTCCCGTCTTGATTACTGTAACCTCCTGCTGTCCGGCCTTCCTGCCTCTCACCTGTCACCCCTACAATCTATCCTAAATTCTGCTGCCAGAATCACTCTACTCTTTCCTAGATCTGTCTCAGCATCTCCCCTCCTGAAATCCCTCTCCTGGCTTCCAATCAAATCCCGCATCTCACACTCCATTCTTCTCCTCACTTTTAAAGCTTTACACTCTTCTGCCTCTCCTTACATCTCAGCCCTAATTTCTCGCTATGCACCATCCCGACTCTTGCGTTCTGCTCAAGGATGTCTTCTATCTACCCCCTTTTTATCTAAAGCCCTCTCCCGCCTTAAACCTTTTTCACTGACTGCCCCACACCTCTGGAATGCCCTTCCCCTCAGTACCCGACTAGCACCCTCTCTATCCACCTTTAAGACCCACCTTAAGACACACTTTCTTAAAGAAGCATACGAATAGCACTGTGAACATTCTGAACACATGATACATACAGCTTAGCCCCCTGCAGACACACTTACCAGAACTCCCTCCTACAGTCTCTGTACGTTCTCCCTACCTACCAATTAGATTGTAAGCTCCTCGGGGCAGGGACTCCTCTTCATTAATATTATGTTTATGTCTAAAGCACTTATTCCCATGATCTGTTATTTATATTATCTGTTATTTATTCGATTACCACATGTATTACTACTGTGAAGCGATATGTACATTAATGGCGCTATATAAATAAAGACATACAATACAATACAATACAAGGGGACTGTGCATGAAAATGGTTGCAATTCCTAAACGTTTCATACGATATTTTTGTTCAACCCCTTGAATTAAAGCAGAAAGTCTGCACTTCTATTGCATCTTGGTTGTTTCATTTCAAATCCATTGTGGTGGTGTACAGAGCCAAAACTATGAAAATTGTGTCAGTGTCCAATTATTTCCGGACCTAACTGTACATATATATATATATATATATATATATATATATATATATATATATATATATATATATATATAAAGAAACAAACAAATAGAGTAGCGGCAAAGTATTGATAAATTCTAACCCTAATGGTGACTAAAGATACCTAATAGTGTAACTAAACCCTGTGTAGGTGCATGTATAAAACAAATAACTATTAAAAAAAAAAAATGTTAAATACTATATAAACATACAACACAGTAGATGCCACAATTTATAAATGGTGTGAACTAGTGCAAAAATGAATGAAGTGCAAAAAAAAAAAAAAGTCCAACCAGTCCTTTTGAATCAGTCCATGAATTGCTGGAGTACATCTTCTTTATTATGGATGAAGATGATAATCCCTTACCCCAATTGGCTCAAAGAATATATACTTATGGAGCAGTTAATAACGCTAAACGGGCAAAGAAAGCCTCCCATGTGTTTGGTGAGGAGAAGGAGCTGGTATGTGACAAACCTTCGGATTTAACTAATCATTTTGTGAGACTGGAAAAACTTCTTGTACAGGATATAAGACTCTGGTGGGACATTACTACATTAGAGAACTATATTAACACCAATAGGATCCCCAGAGTTCTTCGTGTCAAGAAAGTACCCACGTTTGGTTTTGTTAACAGACAATTCGAGCAGGATTGGATTAAGGTTTTGGATCAATGTTCTGTAAAGCTGATGGAGCTAATTATACAGCAAAAAATTCATGAAAAAGAATTATTGAATGTTGAGATTACTTCTTTTCAGAGTAAATTAAAACCATTTGAACAAAGGGAACAACAGTTCATTAGAAACGATGTTACATTGTTAGAGAACTTAGAAACTATTGAGAGTAGCATTAGTGACAAAAAACAAGTTAAGTATGAAAGGGATAAGGCAGACTATGTCAGAGGCCAGATTTATTGCTGGCAGAAACCGCCACAAAGAGAGGGGTCTAGACCCAGATCTTCTAGGAAGTATTATGAGAAAGGATCTGATAACCGTACCCCTAATAAATCAATACTTAAAAATAGAAGGATGGATACATCTAGTTTTGATTCAGATCAGTCTGAAGGTGAGTCTAGACCTCATTCAGTGTCCTTTGACAGATCTGATGAGTATGGGAGAGAATATACAGATACCCATAGAGAGTATACAGACTCTTATAGGTCTGAGCCGAAACCTTCTACTTCAACAGCGTTGATGTTTTCCTTTAAAGCCTGATGTGAAATCAACTGCTAATACTGGTTCAAAAAACTCAAAGGTACTAGACGATCCAAGAGAAAACGGGGAATTAAGGGGCAGAAGCAAAAGGAAGAAATATACCTAAATAAATCAATTGATAACGTGATTAACCTGTCGGGGATAGAACTCACTATTGACCAGTTATCACTCCTTAATCGTGGGTTGGGTTTTGCCCCGACAGGTGACTTTCAGTTATTTGAGACGGTGATAGATCTACAGAGGTTTACCCGTAAGCTTTCCCTTAAAAAGTTTTTTGCCTCCCGCTCAACTCCATCAAGGTGTAAAGATGACCCTATTATTGATGTTGATGTTTCTAGGTCTGCTGACGAGAAAGTTTTGTTGGATTTTAGGGATAATTGTTACATATCAGATATGGAGGATTTACTGATTCAACAAGATGAACAACTTAATGTACAATCACAAATGTTTTTTGGGGACCATGAGTCTAGCTTTAAGAAGAAATCGATTTTTTGTCCAAATTCTCAGAGAGGACCGTTCATAACGGCCTTTGAGAAATTGGTTGAGCGGGACATCCGCCTTTTGAATACAGGTTTTTCATTTTCTAATGTTAGAGATAAAAACCTCACGATATGCGAGATTCAGCAATTAGATGTTTTGAAAAAAGATAAGAGACTGGTCTTTAAAAAGGCTGATAAAGAAGGGGCCCTGGTGGTTCTGTCATCAGAACAATATAAAAAAGAGGAGTACAGACAGCTTGGGGATTCAACACTTTATCAACCCTTGAAAGTTAATCCTACTAGGGAGTTTTTGGTACAATATAATGAACTTTTGGATATGGGTAGGATGTTAGAGGTTATCAGTCTTAAGGAATTGGGGTTCTTAACGTGTCCGCATCCCGTGGTACCCATATTCCATCATCTCCCAAAGATCCATAAGTCGCTGGTCGACCCTCCGGGAAGACCCATTGTAGCGAGTATTGGATCTTTGGGAGATGAGTTATCACGGTATGTGGACGAATACCTTCAGCCCTTGGTTGATCGGTTACCCTCTTTTATTAAGGATTCTTCGGACCTTATTCGATCCATTAAGGATTTAGATTGGAAGATGGGATACAGGTGGGTCACTTTGGATGTGACCTCCCTGTATTCCATCATTACACATCAACAGGGCATTCAAGCACTCGAGCATTTTTTATGTCACTCCAATTTATCAGTCACTTTGAGCACTTTTTTAGTTGAATCAGTCACTTTTCTACTCACTCACAATTATTTTAAGTTTGAATCACGTTATTTTCTTCAAAAATTGGGCACTGCAATGGGGTCTTCTTTTGCACCTTCTTATGCAAATCTTTTTATGGGTTATTGGGAAGCACGTCACATATTTCACGATTCTAATTTATTTCGTAGTCACATTATATTTTATCGGCGTTTCATTGATGATTTGATTTTGGTGTGGGATGGGGATTCACAATCACTGAACACATTTGTTGACACTTTAAATGATAATGATTATAATTTACGTTTTACTTATACACAAAATATTCACCATATTGATTATTTGGATATGACTCTCTCTATTGACATTAATAAAAAAATACAAACTGACATATACCGTAAACCACAATATAAAAACTCCCTTCTTTGTGCCACCAGTAGTCATCCTCCAGCCCTTATCAAGAGCATACCCAAGGCCCAATTTATTAGGCTAAAAAGGATTTGCTCAAACAATGAGACATTCTTGAAGCGCTCAAAAGAAATGATGAAAAACTTCAGTGATAGAGGTTATCAAGAATTAGATATAAATAAAGCATTTAAATATGCAGATTCTTTAAATAGAGAACAACTTATTAAGTCTAAGATTAAGAATAAAAAGAAGTCTTACACTCATGAAGACAGTTTAACATGTCCATCTTTCATATCTGTGTATAATAGGCAATCGAAGGCTATTAAGGACATTATTCATAAGCATTGGAAAGTGCTTAGTTTGGACCATGATATTGCACCTATGATACAAGGGGGTCCGAGATTTATCTATAAAAAGTCTAAAACCATTGGCAATCATTTGTCACCTAGTTTATTTTCAGCAAACTTGGATAAGAAACAACTAGCCAATATCCCTAAAGGATTTTTTCCCTGTGGACGTTGTTCCACGTGTAAATATGCCAGGCCTTTGAAAAAGATCATGACCTGTGAAGGTTCTCTGCGTATGAATAGCTTTATGAATTGCTATACATGCTATGTAGTGTATCTTCTTCGGTGTGGGTGCAATAAATCTTATGTTGGACGTACCATCAGAGCAGTGAGAACTAGAATTCAAGAACACATCAGACATATCTTGAAAAGGGATTTATTGCATCCAGTATCTAGACACTTTGCAAACTGTAACCAGGGTGATATTTCACAATTTTCATTTTCAGTTCTTGAGCATGTGTTTGTTCATCCTAGAGGGGGAGATAGGTTGAATAAATTAAACATGAGAGAAATGTTCTGGATCTATGCTTTAAATACGTTACATCCCGTCGGTATGAACATTAAATGGGATCTTAAACACTTTTTGGTTTAATATTTATGATATGTTTAGGTTAAATTAGTTTTGATTTACACATTATTATTGAGGTATTGTTTATGAATTATTCACTATTTAAATACATGAATTAGGTCACATTACTATAAGGTTTTATGTTATGTTTTTCAAGTTTTGAGTATACGATTATGTAATGTAGATTAAGGCTGTAACTTGATTAGTATATACAGCATATATGTAATTCGTTATTTAACACATATGTATATGGTCTAATGCGTTTCTCCTTAAGATTTTATTATACTGCTATGGAATGTAATTGAAGTTGTAACATGATTATAGAATGCAATATTAGGTTTTCATTACTGTAAATCTATTACCATGTATGTATTGTTTATTTCAGATATAACACAATATGTTTGATATTATGTCTTCTACTGCTGCAGATTAACTGGCACTTGTTGTCTATGTTAAGAGTTGATTGGACATTTTTAAGTTTGTTTGTTTTTAATCACTATTTGTGTCATTTTGTGTATCTTGTGTTCATCGTTGGTGGTAGAGTGATGTTTGGATAGGGGGCTTATATCAGTGATGGGTTCGAACAGGTTTCCATTTCAATCTGTGCTCCTTTCATTCATTCTTAACACCTGTGTGGTGTTGAAGTAATAACCAATCAGTTGTGTGTGGCGCGCTATTTAAACATCACCAACCCCAGTGTCAGATACTCTTTGACAAAGTCACACACGTGACGAAACGCGTCAGAGTTTTTTTCTCTGTGGCTGTTTTTTGCTATACATGCACGAATAAACCTATTATTTATTTCTAAGCGTGAGCAACATCCTTTCCCTGGCGGCAGCAGTGACCGCCTCCTTACAACCTTCTCTGCATGAATTGCTAGACAATTGATGCTAGTAAAGGGGTCTCCGACTGCTCTCAAAATGGATGAACCACATCCAATGGAAAACCTAGAGGAAAAAAAGAAGAGAGAGCGCACGCCCCATAGCGTAAAATTGTACATTTAATAATAGAAAAGGAGGAGGGGGGAGGGGGGGAGGAAATGCACTCACAAGAGTAAAAACAATTCAAGCAACTTGTGAATAAATCACCACCATCCGGTTTCTCTCTATCTGAAATCCACAGATCGAATCTCCCTCAGGGCTGTAGGGATGATGTGGTTGCTGACAGGAAACCAGAAGTGTTTTCAACGATCAAATCCGTCTATAAGAGTCCCAGAGATTGCCTCCTATACTCGAATGGCCGCAATTGTAATTCGCGCTCGAAGTGGCCCCTTCGTGCGCATGTGTGACGTCGTAATGACGCGATGACGTTCCCTGACGCGTTTTGTCACCAGGCGGTGACTTTCTCAAAGGGCTGATGACTGACGTCATTGCGTCATTAGAGGCAGCTTCTATCTGTGGATTTCAGATACAGAGAAACCGGATGGTGGTGATTTATTCACAAATTGCTTGAATTGTTTTCACTCTTGTGAGTGCATTTCCTCCCCCCCTCCCCCCTCCTCCTTTTTGATCATTAAATGTACACTTTTACGCTATGGGGCGTGCGCTCTCTCTTCTTTTTTTTCCTATACATATATATATATATATATATATAGTTATAGTTATATATAGTTATAGTTATATATACACACACATACAAACATACACACACACACACACACATATATATATATGTAGCCCCTGTTCCCGGGGCCAATCGCAGATTGGGACCCCCCTCTGTACTAGGGTCTGGCTACATGAATGTATGTGGTGCATACCTGCTGGCAACAGGAGGGCCTGAGACTCCCGCAATGGTATGGGGGATGACAGGACCAGGTTACTGGGGTGAATGCCTCCGTCTCCTTTAATGGTGCAACGCCTCCATCTCTGGTAAGCCCCAAGGATGAGGGGTGGAATCCTTCCAGAGAGTCCCCCACTCTGGGACGAGAGATTCCAGTCTCACACAGTCTCTTAAAAGCATCAGCAGCTCTTTATTGTCAGCAGCAGAGTAGCAGCAACAACAGCAACACAGCTATCAGTCAGGTACAGGGTCTTCCTTCCTCCAGACTGCCCTCCCTCAGGATGGTATCTTTGTTCCCTGCCACCACCCCAGGCCATGGGCACCCAGGGTGGGGCCAGCTCTTCCCTCACTCCCTAAACAGGGTGAGAGGGATTGGTCCACCTAGCTGTCTCCCTAGGCCCTACTCCTCAGGAACCTAACTCACTCTTAACACAAGAACAGACTCACAGGACTGAACCAGACAGGACACTAAATAGGCTGTGCACTGCCCTTTATGACTTTGGCAGGCCCCTTCCCTGTCTCTTGCCTTAGACACAAGGTCAGGTGACCTACCTCCACCACTCAGAGCAGTGCTTGGAGTGGGGGAAACCCATGATAACTCCTGGCAGCCTGCCCATACCAGGGCTTATACCAGGAGGAGGAAAGAACTATAGCCCTATTTCTTACCAGGGCTACATATATATATATATATATATATATATATATATATATATATATATATATATATATACATGCATACACACATACACGTGCAATGGAATAAGGTTTAATTAATTATTTAATTCTGAGCTATTCTCCTTTGCTGCTGCTGCTGCTGCTGCTGCTGCTGCTGCTGCTGCTGCTGCTGCTGCTGCTGCTGCTGCTGCTGCTGCACTGACAGTTGACACAGTTCTGTGGGGAAGATCATGTAACTGATACATTTGTGCTTGTGCACGGCTGGGGAGGGGGCAGGACTCACAATGGGGTGTGCCAGAGCCTGTTACAGAAAAGGAAGAGGTTGTGCCTTTCTAAAGGGTTGCTATAGGAACAAAAATGCTCGTTACATTAGAATACATGAAAAATTGTCTTTCAAAGTTGTTTAATAAAAAAAAGAAAACGCTACAAGTATTTTCTCATAGTACAGAACTGATTTATTAAAAAATAAACACACATGCATGATATTGCTGGGACTGCAGCTTTATGTGAATATCACAGTCTATTAGGAGCTACCGCACATCTACTACATATCTATCTACTCTTTAAACACTGCTTCCTTACCCCAAAATATCAAAAATTTCTTCACCTCTATGCGCTAATTGAGGGTATATCAGATAAGTAGGGGCAGCTTACGACAGCTGCTTACGAACAATTTGAGGGAAATCTTGATGGAGGAATTCCAGAAGCAATTTAAAATGACCCCTGCAAATTTCAAAGCTGTCAAAGACACCATCAACAAGCTTTTGCGGCCTCAGAGGACTCAGGGTGAAGACGAGGACTATCTTCATTTAAAAAAATAAAGCTTAAACTAAAATGCTTTTAATCTAATAAATAAAGTTGTGAATAAATTGTTTTTAATTGATTACTATTGTAGTTATTGTTTAATTCTTCTTTTCATTCTTTTTTTGCAAGTTTGACAGGCCGATGATAACACTGTGTTCATGCAGGAAACCCACCCATCAATACTGCCAGGTAATGTACTTTACTTTAATTCATGCATCAACAGTACAGTATTTTCTTCACTAAAAAAATTACAGTATGTAACATTTGAACATGTGACAAATACAGAAATAAGATGTCAGTTGGCGGTTGAAGAAGGTTTGATTATAGTCTTATTTTACTGTACTACTATATTTAAAAAATGCAAAAATTCATAATGTAGTCACTGTTTAATTCTTCTGTTCATTAATGTTTAGCAACAGGGTGAAGCCAACACCGTGTTCGTGCAGGAAAGACATACAGCGACACAGTTAGGTAATGTGCAGTACTGTTATTTATGCATTAGTAGTTTTATTTTCAACCAGGTTCCATAGAAACTTGCATGCGCAGAAATTCAATGACACGCATATGTGCTTCAACCGGGTTCCATAGAGACACATGTGCAGTACACTGGTGTATTTATGTGCGATTATTAATATTGAATATTTTCTTTTTATAGGCCAAGACGTCCAAGAGACAACCGGGCCGAAGAAGATGAAGAAAAAACATTGTACATTTTGAAGAAATGCAAAGATATTTGCATTTTTGCATTATTGCTAAAGCCTTATGTTATCAAATAAAAATATTTCAAATTTTAAACAAATTTTTAGTCTTCTCAAGTTTTTACATTTTACTTTTAATTTCAATACCATTACTGTACATACAGTGGTGTGAAAAAGAAAGTGCACCCTCTTTGAATTCTATGGTTTTACATATCAGGACATAAAAATAATCATCTGTTCCTTAGCAGGTCTTAAAATTAGGTAAATACAACCTCAGATGAACAACAACACATAACATATTACACCGTGTCATTATTTATTTAACAAAAATAAAGCCAAAATGGAGAAGCCATGTGTGAAAAACTAAGTATACCTTGTGATTCAATCGCTCGTAAAATCACCTTTAACAGCAATAACTTGAAGTAATCATTTTCTGTATGACTTTATCAGTCTCTCACATCGTTGTGGAAGAATTTTGGCCCACTCTTCTTTACAACGTTTCTTCTGTTCATTGTGGTTTGTGGGCATTTGTTTATGCACAGGTCTCTTAAGGTCCAGCCACAGCATTTCAATCGGGTTGAGGTCTGGACTTTGACTGGGCCATTGCAACACCTTGACGCTTTTATTTTTCATCCATTCTGTTATAGATTTGCTGGTGTGCTTGGGATCATTGTCCTGTTGCATGACCCAATTTCAGCCAAGCTTTAGCTGTCGGACAGATGGCCTCACATTTGACTCTAGAATACTTTGGTATACAGAGGAGTTCATGGTCGACTCAATGAAGGCAAGGTTCCCAGGTCCTGTGGCTGCAAAACAAGCCCAAATCATCACCCCTCCACCACCGTGCATGACAGTTGGTATGAGGTGTTTGTGCTGATATGCTGTGTTTGGTTTTCGCCAAACATGGCGCTGTGCATTATGGCCAAACATCTCCACTTTGTTCTCGTCTGTCCAAAGGACATTGTTCCAGAAGTCTTGTGGTTTGTTCAGATGCAACTTTGCAAACCTAAGCCGTGCTGCCATGTTCTTTTTAGAGAGAAGAGGCTTTCTCCTGGCAACCCTTCCAAACAAACCATACTTGTTCAGTTTTTTTCTAATTGTACTGTCATGAACTTTAACATTTAACATGCTAACTGAGGCCTGTGGAGTCTGAGATGTAACTGTTGTGTTTTTGCAATTTCTCTGAGCATTGCACAGTCTGACCTTGGGGTGAATTTGCTTGGACGTCCACTCCTGGGAAGATTGGCAACTGTCTTGAATGTTTTCCACTTTTGAATATTCTTTCTCACTGTAGAATGATGGACTTTAAATTGTTTGGAAATGGCCTTATAACCCTTCCCAGATTGATGGGCAGCAACAATTGCTTCTCTAAGATCATTGCTGATGCCTTTCCTCCTTGGCATTGTGTTAACACACACCTGAATGCTCCAGACCAGCAAACTGCTAAAACTTCGGCTTTTATAGAGGTGGTCAAACTTGCTGATGATCAAGGGCATTTGATTAGCAGCACCTGTCTGCTACTTAGCATCTTAATTCCGTTGGAAGCAGTAAGGGTGTACAGTACTTAGTTTTTCACACATAGCTTCTCCATTTTGGCTTTATTTTTGTTAAATAAATCATTACACGGTGTAATATGTCAAGTGTTGTTGTTCATCTGAGGTTGTATTTACCTAATTTTAAGACCTGCTAAGAAACAGTTGATTGTTATTATATCCTGATATGTAAAACCATAGAATTCAAAGTGGGTGTACTTTCTTTTTCACACAACTGTACATGTCAATACAATTACATACAGCATGATACTGCGGGATATAGGATCGTAAGAAAATGAATGGGAATAAGGGACTGGGACGGATCACATTGCATTTAGATTTTGAAGATACAATAGCGCACTAGCGCCTACTAGCGTTTTAGGCCCTTATTGCAAACAACGCTAAAATTCCATTGTCACTCCATGTCACATTACGTACCAGACAGAGCAAACCTTGAATGTGCAGGAGGCGGGGGAGGCACCCGCAAGGAATAAGCAAGGACTCAGCATCCCACCACGTGGCTGCATCTGTACATACACACAATAGAAGTGGTGTTAAACCTCTGATCATTATAAGTCCAGTTATAAGTCTCCTAGCTACTTTAATTAGCTGAAGGTTCTGCTCTTAAACTACTGACAGAAATCGGTACAGCTGAATTTAATAGGCATAGAACATAAAAAAGAGGTACTGCTCAATAGGTACAGTTGGAGAGTGTGCTGTATTTGTTGTATTTGTTGTACTGTTTCTGAGGTTTTTTTCTTCTGGAAAATCTGAATCATGCTAGATACCATACCATCATTTGTAACATATCAAAAAAAATTCAAAAAATAACTGAATGAAAGGAATCATCTTCTCTGTCCAACCTACGCCTCCTAGCGCTCATGTGGAAACAATTATTTTCCTATTTATACAGTCGGGGAGAAATCTGTTTTACAGAAGTCAGATACAGGGACAGTGCATGCTGGATGTGAGGGGGGAAGCTGTGTGAGGTCTCAGCTGTGCTGTGTGCATGCTCTATGTAATGAGACTAGGATAAGCAGTTGATCATCACAGTCTCAGTGTGTACTGCAAGGGGGATAACCTGCCACATTGACAACACACTCACTGCAAGCATCGGCAGGAGGATGGCAGAGCTGGAGGTACTGTAACTTTACCCACGTTGTGCTTTCTTTATGATCTTTTTTGCAATCTATTAAAGATAGTTAGATGGCTTCACAAAAGGATTTCTGCTTTTTTGCTACAACTGTAAATGATGAGTGCTGATAGTGTCTCAGGTGGTAATAGCAGGCACAGATCTTCATTGGCAATTAGTTATACAGGTCTTATGATGCAAGAAGTGTTCAAATTAAGCTTGTCACCCACAGGAACGATTTTTTGGGGGGAGGTGGGGGTGCTGTAAATGCAAAAACAGTAACATACATTCATTACTATACTAGGAAAATGTATAAACTCTGCAACCCTACTCCCAGCCACAGTGGCCACCCACCATGACAACTAAACAAGTCTCATTGAGGTTGACTATTTTCAAGTGGATTCTATTATATTCTACCTATTTCATTACACATTGCTTCCTCCGTGGCCCTATAGATAATAATTAATTATCATAGGTAATATCAGGCAAGCATTTTTAGGTGTAACAATATATATATATATATATATATATTAATATTTTCATGTACTTAATTTTTTTTTACAAGTGCATTTTCCAATAACTCTTCTTTGTGTGTGTGTGTGTGTGTGTGTGTGTGTGTGTGTGTGTGTGTGTGTGTGTGTGTGTGTGTGTGTGTGTGTGTGTGTGTGTGTGTGTGTGTGTGTGTATATATAGTTCTTTGTGTGTGTGTGTGTGTGTGTGTGTGTGTGTGTGTGTGTGTGTGTGTGTGTGTGTGTGTGTGTGTGTGTGTGTGTGTGTGTGTGTGTGTGTATATATACACAGAAAGAAAAAAGAAGGTCTAGTATAAAGCATTGATGGAAAAATAAGATGAATTTTAATAACAGAAAAAAATAACATATAATGTATAAACAAATATATATATCCCAAAGTAAACTAATATAAATTAATATATATATACCTGTAATGACTTAACACCTGAAAGACACACCTATGCTAGAAAACATACAGTATATAGGAATATCTGTAAAAGTATACTGTACATAAATACCAGCCAGTTTAAATTCCTGCCCCCTCGGACTGTATAAGTTACCATCTATTATATTGTGGGGTCACTACTATCAGGCAACTGAGTTAACCTTTGAGTCAAATATGTATTTTTTTGCTGCTGACTTTTACCGTGGATCACACTTAGTATTAACCTTCTGTGATATGCTCATCATCTGTACCTTGGACACTATACAAGTATCTTTATACTACACATGGTTTTGGGAGTTCAATACTCTCTCTAATCAATTATGCTATTTACCATGGGACTGTTTGCTGTTGATTCAATTTGGATCCAGAATTTTTAGGGCTTTTTTACTTCCGTCTTTACTATCCCTTGCCCTATATGTTTATTGGATGATTACATTCCCAATGTACTTGTTTTCCACCCTATACTTTGCTAGGTAGGAGTATTGTTTGACCGGCTGGTCTAATTTACACCCTAGGGGAATTATTCTTTTCCCCTGGCTGATATTTATGTATACTTTTACCGATATTCCTACAGTATATATGTTTTCTAGCATAGGTGAGTCTTTCAGGTGTTAAATCATTACAGGTATATATAATATATATGTATATATAATTTCAAAAAGTTAACTTTGGGTTTATGTATAATTTTGTTTATACTTTGCAGCTTGTTTATTTAGGAGTTTAGTGGTTGGTGTTGTTTTATCCATTTTATATTATTTTTTTCTGTTTTGTTAATAAAATTAATCTTATTTCTCCATCAATTTTGAGTGCTTTATACTAGACCTTCCTTTTTTTCTTTGTGTGTTTATAATATTTTGGGTCTTTAGCACCACCAAAGGGTATTTTGATCCCTGATTTCTGTTTTTTGTTATTTTAGACTTAAAGAATTGATTTGACTGTGGCACTATTTGTGTGATGATATACTGTATGTATGTATGTGTATATATATATATATATTCTATTCTATTATATTATATATATATTATATTCTATATATATATACACATACATACAGTATATCCCCAAAAATATGTCGGCACGTATATCTAAGTGCAACTAATATTCTTTAAAAATATATTAGAATACTGTAGGTGTGACAATAATA
The DNA here is from genome assembly GCF_040206685.1 of Ascaphus truei. Lineage (NCBI taxonomy): Eukaryota > Metazoa > Chordata > Amphibia > Anura > Ascaphidae > Ascaphus > Ascaphus truei. The sequence goes on along the minus strand of NC_134483.1, from coordinate 359,115,850 downwards.
TATGTGGTGAAGAGAGACAATATATCAAATCTGTTCATACTGTACAATTTCCCTGAAGTAGTCAAGAGAGCTCTGTGGGAAATAATCCACGTAATTTCTAGTCTAGGGCTGCTTCCTAGGTGATGTACAACATCAGCTACAGATCTTTAAAACAACAGTGTGCACTTCTCTTTTTTGTTGCTATATATATATATATATAAACAACATTACCATTCTCTCGTCCGGTAAAGAAAGACTGCACTCGGTTCAGTAATCAGGAAAAACTGTATTGGGCATCTGAATAGAAAAGATAAGTCACCCAATCCGACGTTTCGGTCCTGGAATAGGAGAAACTATTCCAGGACCGAAACGTCGGATTGGGTGATTTATCTTTTCTATTCAGATGCCCAATACAGATTTTCATGATTACTGAACCGAGTGCAGTCTTTCTTTACCGGACGGGAGAATGGTAATGTTGTTTTTCTATTATTTGAGACTAGCACCTGTCTATATGAACCAGTACATTGAGTGCAAGCTGTGATGTTTGGTTTTATATATATATATAAATATATATACACACACATATATATATACACTTATATATACATGTATATATGTATATGTATGTGTATATATATATATACACACACACACACACACACACACACACACACACACACACACACACACACACACACACACACACATACAGTATGCATGTTACTCTGCTGTGATGGTCCATTAGCAGAGTCGAAAGTGCAGTATCTGTACCAGCCTCAGCATCTTCTATTCTACTTTTTCCTGAACTTGTTTCAAGACACCTACAGTATTCAACTTTTGCTACAGATGACAAAGCTTTGCATTCTTCACACCTGATTGACATGCCACATGAAAGCAAAAAATATATTTAAAAAATTGAATCCAAGAGAAGCCTATTTTTCTTGTCTTTTTAAACCGGATGAAACAAAAGTGGTGATTGTTACTGCAGGGGCTTCTTTCATACTAGTTCCAAGTAGGATTAAAAAAAAAACATTATGATCATTACTTGCTGGGAGCCAAAAACCTTTACAACTGTCGCTAGAACTTCAGTATTATAGGAGCCACTGTCATAATGTTCTCATGATATATGGGTACAGAATTAGGGAGGATATGTTTATGATACACCAAATTCCTGTTATTTTCCTTAGTTTACCATCAGATTCTTAAATAAGTGCTAAAGAACTAATTTAGTGTGAGCTACAGTATATTTGATAGAGGCAGGCTATTTTTTACAATGAGTTAAATTTGTAAGGAGAAACATAACTATATATAGGGTTAAGTATCTTTTATAGGATAAAGTATAGTGTACAGTATGTCGTCTAAATTTAGCATACTGTAGGTTGAATTTGATGGGTGCGTGTCTTTTTCAACCTCATTTACTATGTAACTATGTACAGTAATAACACTTGAGTGTACGACAGACAAGTAGTGGAATTAAGTACATAAATGACATAGTAATTTAATACATGTTGAAATTGCAATGTTTCGGTATAAGAAAAAGTTTAGTGGCCAAGCCTCATTTAACAAATTGTATTACAATTGCAATACAATGAAAAATAATTATGTAACAATTTATTTATCATTCTTATTATGTTCAAATGTACTGAAAATGTTATGACTTCTAACACTAATAACTCAAAGTAGCACAATATTAAACACAAGTAATGCTTTAGTTAGGTACTTCTTAATTATACCTCACACAGCAAATAAGGCAAGAGTACTCCAATTGTATGGGTGCCTTGATTAATTCCAAAAGTAACAGGAACGTTATGCTGGTTACAGTGAATAATTTTATATCACTGTTTTTTCCCATAGAAAAGTTCTGCAGAAAATCACAATAAAGTCTTTAAGGGTGAATAAGTAAAGGCATTTCTTAGCATCTGAAATATACATTAAAACTGTGTGTCTATATAGAGTGAAAGAGAGAGGTGTACAGTTAATTGCTGAGGTGGATGCAGAAGGCATTATTTATGTGTGCTATTACTTTGTAATGTACTGCTATTACTTAGTAATGTACTGCTATTTTGGTGCTTTTAATTGCTTGCCATATGCATTTCAATATCATTACAGATGACAATTGTTTGATTGTAGTGATGTCAGCAAAACGAAATCTGCTCCAGGCATTTAATTTGACATATTCCCAATAAGTGCCCAGAAGCTTTATGATTTGATAGAATACACATCTGCTAGTTTCCAGCAGCTGTGTCCCCACTACCTTCCTAATTGGAATAATTGAAAACATTATTCGGTATACCCTAACAAGTGCAGCCTATTAATCACGTTCTCTGCAATATTTCATTAGTCCTACAGCAAGGGATGAACACATTTACAATGTCACTCTAGTGTTTCCAGTGTGTCATAAGTACTTACCCATGTATTAATACATATACTGCACCGACACACTTTATTCGAGCAAATACCCAGTATGTACCTGGCAGATACCTGGAATGCGTCGCTCCTCACCTCTGACAAGCCCCGTTGCGTTTGCCTTCCCAGCCTGAGTTCATGCCTGGCTGACGGGCGGCTGATCTGTTAAATGATAATGATTAGGATTTAATAGGCTGCAATGCTTCGCGTGTCTACCAGATGGCATAAATTCATGAATTGTAATGCAGTATATATATATATACTGTGCAGTATTGCAGCCAGCGGGAATAAAATGCTTCAATCCCTGCTTGGAAAATACCTCAATGCACTCGGGCAGAAAACAGTCACAAACCTCAATACACCCGGGTATACCCGAATTCGTGGGACTAGCCGAGCTCGAATAAAGTGTGTCGCCAGTGTATTCAGATTAGAAAATAATTAAAGGATTTGCACTATCAAAGATAGTTAGATGGCTTCACAAAAGGATTTCTGCTTTTTTGCTACAACTGTAAATGATGAGTGCTGATAGTGTCTCAGGTGGTAATAGCAGGCACAGATCTTCATTGGCAATTAGTTATACAGGTCTTATGATGCAATTCATTTGAATGCCTTGGGGAAGAGCACGGTGCCTCTGCAACCGCCCGCGCCCCCCCAGTTTGCTCACCCTGGGATAGGACACACACCAGGCACTGACTTCTCCCCCTCCCTGCATGGGAGCTTCTCACTGGAGACATTAGTATAGCCTGGGTCCCCCTGGTCCCCTGTTTGTCCCCTTACCTATCCATAGGCAGTAGAGGCTGGGGAGAGTGCGGGGGGGATGCACAGTAGCAAGCGCACGCAGCAGCCATTAGGAGTATATCACAGCAGGGGAACTACAAGTCCCAGCAGCCTCAGGAGCTTCAGACCACATGTTGCCAGGCAACTAATAGGGCTGAGAGATGCATGGCAGTTAGAATTCTGACAGTTGGGGTTCTGACAGTTAAGGGACTGACAGTTGGAACCAGGACAGAGGAAGGGAAGGTAGTGTCTGGGTGTCAGTGGCATCCAGACTAGGCCAGATTAAGGCTGTGTTTATAGTGCCGTCGATGGCGATGCAACGTTTCAGCAAAACAATGTATTGCCACCGTCGCGTGCACTTATAGTAGAAGCGACGCGCCGGAACGATCACTGGAAGTTAAGTCAATTTGATTTTTCCAGCGACCGCAGCATGACATCACCGTCGCTATCGCCTTCGCCGGCACTATAAGCGCAGCCTTACCCTTTAGGTCCAAGATAGGCCCCACTCACCTAATCAGATTGTGCTTGCTACAGGGAAACCCCTAGCCAGGGGCATTTCCCCTGTAGCTGTATACTGTTAGTGTATAGTGCCATTTGAAGATGCCGCACAGCAATTTGCGGACTGTGGTCTGGGGCAGGACCACCACCGCACTATCATAGATTAGCAAAGGTGAGACCCTCCTACCGGAGTTCACCCCACGCAGGGCGGAGGCTTAGCTGACATCGACGTCACTGGATCAGTGGATCCCTTTTGCTTTTCGGCCATACCCGGGTGCTGGAGCACCTGGGCAGGTACCTCACAACGTGCACCAACTATAAGATTTTCAGTTACTGTGGGCAGCGCTGTCTCACACATTTGGTGGGTTGGCTCTTGTGGACTCCAGGGAGGTTGGGTGCCCAGAGGCCCCTCAGTGCTTTGGGGAAATCCCATCAGGGGTGGACACTACGGTTGAGGCTACGGCCATGCGAGGCCTATATTGTATGTGGGTTAATGATATATCTAGTTGTACCTGTGTTCAGAAAAACTGTTATTAAATACAAGTGTGTGATCTTATTGCATTGGGTTCTGTGAAGGTGTTATCCGGCGCTGTCAGGATCCCTCACAGGTGGAGGCGCTATCACCAGACAGATCAGGTACACAGCAGTGGATGCTCAGGCCTCCTGTGAGCCACAGGTAAAGCACCACACACTCAGTAGCAGCCACATTTCCCATAGGTTGGGGGAAAGAGCGCTACATTGAGAAGAGAGAATTACTGTGTGTTTGAGTGTAGAGCAGGAGGGAGGTAAATGTGTTGTGTGTCAAGATGGAAGGGGCTGTAATGTGTGTAGAGGGGGAGCTACAGTGTTACAGTAAAAGCACAAAATAAAATTTAGAATATCACGTTTACAAAAATTGATTTTTTTGTACATAAGTGTCTGTCTTTTTTTATAAAAAATGTTTAAAAAAAAAGTAATTTAGCCTATAATAGTAATAATCACCTCAGAATGGCATTAGTGACCAATAATGCCCTGGCTGGAAGAAAAAAATATATAACTGCACACAAACTGTTTAATAATAGTGACTTGTAGTATTTACGGTATTGTGATATTAAATAATTTTAATAATAACCATAACAATGGCTTTAAAAAGTGCACCCAAAGATTTGTGATAAATATAAAAAAAACTTTGTTTTTTAAACCTCATGTGTTGAGAGAGTCTGCGGCTCGTCACAGTTGATGGCCCGACACCACAGAGATCACATGGAAAGAAAATAGAGACAGCACACGACCTCTCATTGTGTATAAGTGTATAATTATAATTAAACAATAATTTGTGGTAATATATACACGTACAGAAAAAATCAATTAGTTACGCAGGGCATGTTTTGGGTACATGTTACCACTCAGGTATCCAAACGATCTACTCCATAAATAGCAGCTGTCCTTCTAGGCTCCCCCTGTAGTCTCCGCGGACATTCCTGTTTCAAGCTGTCCAGGGCTCCAATGCAGGCACTCGGTGCTGGCACATGTCCACACAGTGGTGGCGTCACAGGTGTGGATATCAGGCTACACGGCAGACAATGGAACAAACTAACCCCAAGCTGCTGGCTCTAGGGTAAGATCCCACAATGCAAGCCACAGCTCCACGGCGCTACTAGGCGATACGCAGATGTCACTGAGTTGCGCCGCACTAGGCGACCGACTTATGCTGGCTCAGCAATGTACTGAAAGCTAACCGGATAAGCTTACAGCAGTATTAGGGTATTAAAGCAATTTGTGCCAATATATCAAAACTTCTACGCGTTTCGTCAAATTAGTCAAGGGATAATTATTGCACTAATGTGTAGGGTATTTAAACCCCATGTCAGTTTGTGATTGGCTGTTCAGGGGGTGTAATAAGCCAACCACAATAGTATGTCAGAACACACACAGATGTATACATATGTAACGGGTATTCCCTGTGAATACAGACGCTACTACCTGCTGTGTATACCTGTGTGGCTCTCAGGAGCCTAAGCCTCCGCTCGGGGAGCCTGGGGTACATACATATAACACAATCTCGTGGTGCAACGCCTCCACCTGCGATGGCTCCCGCCAGAGGAGGAGTGGTTCCTCGCAGGACAAATATATATATATCACTCCACAAGCCGCATGTAAAATAACCAATGACTTTACTGTAGCAATACTTATTCATATATCAACAGGTGTCCCTCTCTAGAGGAGACACTAACTACTGTGTTTCGCAGGACGCTCCCACCTACACTGGGTGATCCCACCCCGTGTCCAGTAACCCCACACAATATGTCCCGCACCCTTAAAGGGTCCCTTTGAGAGGGTCCTTCCATAGGGTCTTCAGGAGTTTCAGAGTGGGTTTCGTTATTTACAGTCTCTTGGTCCATCTCTGATAAGTCGGACTCACCGTTGAGCGGTGTGGCCAGTATTTCTGCTTCTTTGTCTCCCACTTGGGGGATGGGGAGAAAGTGATTACGATGCCAAACCTTTACCCGGCCATCAGTGTTTTGATGCGATAGACCGGGAGGCCGGGCATCTGTGACTCTACCTCATATACGCCGTCTCTCCACCGGTCCGCCAGTTTATGTTTTCCGGGGACTTCCAGATTACGAAGCAACACAGCGTCCCCAGGACGTAGCTCCCGATACTTGACTTTATTGTCATATCGTCTCTTATTGCCAGCATTCAGTTTAGCTGTACACTTCTCAGCCTGTTGGTAAGCTTGCTGCAAACTGTCCTTTAGCCTTTGCACATACTTGAAATGGGTAGCATTGTGTATCCCATCCGTTGATACTCGAAGACGCACATCTACTGGGAGTCTTGCCTCCCGCCCAAACATGAGGAAGTATGGGGAGAATCCAGTGGACTCATGGCGAGTACAGTTGTACGCGTGTACCAAAGCTTCTACGTGACGACTCCATTCCATTTTCTGCGCACCCTTCAGGGTTCCGAGCATGTCCAACAAGGTCCTGTTAAATCGTTCAGGCAAAGCATCTCCTTCGGGGTGGTACGGAGTCGTCCGGGATTTGGCGATGTTCAGCATTTTAAGTAATTCTTGGATCAGAGTGCTCTCAAAATCCCGCCCTTGGTCGTAGTGAAGTCGTTTGGAAGACCATAGTGAATGAAGAACTTCTCCCATAGTATTTTTGCGACTGTGATGGCCTTCTGGTCTTTTGTGGGAAGGTCTGCGCATACCGGGTGTAATGGTCCGTGATGACCAGCACGTTACAGATTCCTCGGTTATCAGGTTCAATACACAAAAAGTCCATACACACCAGGTCCATTGGACCAGAACTCTTGAGATGGGCCATGGGTGCTGCTCTGGTAGGCAAAGTCTTGCGTTGAACACACCGGGAACAATGGCGGCAGTGTTGTTCCACCGCTTCCCGCATCTTAGGCCAGAAGAAACGGTCTCGGACTAACCCAAAAGTCTTCTCTACACTGAAGTGCCCATGCTCATCATGTAGAGACTTCCACACCATATATCTCAAGTTTTGGGGTAGAACCAGTTGTTGCCTATCAGGGTGGTTGTGATTTTGGACTACCCTATAGAGCAAGCAATTGTCTATCTCGAACTTGTCCACCTCACTCAATAGCAACGCGATCAGGTCTCGGGGAGCACTTTTCAGTAGAGCGGGATTCTTTCTCTGAACAGCTTGCCGAATTATGCTGATTACTGGATCTCTTATTTGATAGTCCACTAAATCTTTCCATCTTATGAATTTGTCATGGGTTATGTTCATTCCCTTGGGATCGCAGTAGGCGGCGGGAATAGCCTGTGACTGGCATCCTAACGAATCTGCAACTCGTAGTTCGGAGAAGGCCACCTGCTCATTGATGACGGCCGCTATGCTACACATTGCTCGCATCCCAGGACCGGGGATCTCTTCCCATTCATCATCATCGGGGGTAGCACTTAATCCTGGTCGTCGTGATAGAGCGTCAGCTCCAATATTCAAAGGTACTTCAGAGAGAATCTGTAGTTACATAGGGTTGCCAGCCATTGGTGCCCTGCTGCATCCAACTTGGCGGAAGTATTGATGTACGTGAGGGGATTGTTATCCGTCCTTACCTCAAACGTAACACCATAGAGGTAATCATGAAGTTTCTCTGTGATCGCCCATTTGAGAGCCAGGAACTCTAGCTTGTGTACAGGGTATTTCTGTTCACTGGTTGTCAGACTGCGGCTGATGTAGGCTACAGGCCGAAGACCCTCTGGGTGCTTCTGATGTAAGACAGCGCCCAGTCCATTGAGACTGGCATCAACATGCAGAACGTATGGTTGTTCTGGATCGGCATATGCAAGCACTGGTGCTTCAGTCAGGCTTTTCTTCAAGTTCAGGAAGGCCCTCTCACACTCGGACGTCCACTTATCACCAAACGGTTGACGGGCCGACATGGCCTTCCTTCTGGTACCTTCAGGTTATATCTTCAACAGATTGTTCAGGGGTTTAGCTCGACTAGAGTACCCTTCCACGAAGCGACGGTAATACCCATAGAAACCCAGGAATGATCGCAGTTCCGTGACATTCTCGGGACGCGGCCAGTTCACTACCGCTTCTACTTTGGCTGGATCGGTAGCAATTCCTTGAGCAGACACGATGTGTCCCACGTAGGTCACCGAGGTGTGACAAAACCGACACTTGTCGAGGGATAACTTCAATTCTTCTTTTCCAAGACGGTCTATCACCTTCAGCAGCCTCTCTTCGTGCTCTTCCAGGGTCTTCCCGAAGACAATGATGTCGTCCAGGTAGACAAGACACTCCCGAGGGTTCATGTCCCCGATTGTTTTCTCCATCAGTCGCTGGAAGGTAGCAGGAGCTCCACATATACCTTGGGACATACGCGTAAATTGGTAGAAGCCCAGGGGGCAGACGAAGGCTGTCTTTACCTGGTCCTCTTCACTCATAGGTACCTGGTAGTTCCCAGATCGCAAGTCGAGCACGCTAAACCATTGGCTCCCGGTTAGAGCATTCAGGATTTCTTCAATACGAGGAAGGTTGTATTGATCGGGTACCGTACGATTATTCAGAGTCCGATAATCGACACACAATCTTACAGATCCATTCTTCTTCCTTACCACCACTATGGGTGATGCATAAGGACTCTGAGACTCCGTCAAAATCCCAGCGGTCTCCATTTCCTTCAGGACGTTGCTTACATCATCCACATCCCTGGGGGCGATGCGACGAGAGCATTCACGGAACGGAGTGGCGTCACTCAACCTAATGGTGTGTTTGGCGCTGCGACTGCGGCCCACATCCATCTCGCTTGTGGAAAACACCGTCCTTCTTTCGTTCAGCTTGACCGTCAGTCGATCCTTCCACTCAGTTGGCAGCGTCGAGTCTCCGAGGTTGAAATCCAGATCGACTAACTGCTCACCCACTGCAGCGGCGTTCACCTGGGGCACTGGTTCTACCGGGCTGATGGGATAGATGCTGCCCAAACTTTGTCCTGCATCAATGTCCATCGGGAATGGCGAGATATTTTGAACATACACGTAGGTTCGTAGAGGAATTTTGGTCATCCACTCTCTCACTTCAGGTATTACCCTATACCCTCTCTGTTTCTCTTCCTCAGGGGTAGTCTCCAGAGAGAACAGATGATCGGTCTCATCTGGGTCGGGATAACAGCACCAGACGGCCATGCGTTGCACTCCCCCTGGTAAAATGGTTGTCAGTCCGCATTGACGATTGTAGAGTGACGCTCTAAGGCATATACTCTGTTGCATACCTCTCTCAGTACAGGGTCAAGGAGTGGATTGGCCATTGACAATTCATTGGTCTCTTTCAGGTAGGCTCTGATTACGGCTCGCACTATATCCGTATTTGTTCCCAAGATGACCGGGTACTGACACTGTCCTTGAGGCTTCGGGCATACCATTGCCTCCACATGCATGGGATGTTTCTTACCGGTATTCAATTGAAGTATCTCCAGTTGAATTCTCACAATCCCATCAATGGGGTAATCTTCATTGCTCAACCCCCTCACCTTCATATGTTCCGCAGACCGCAGGGGACAGTGCTTAAGGTGTTGGTCGTAGAATGGCCGGTAGATTATGGTCACTTGGGACCCGGTGTCCAGTAAAGCAGAGGCATAGACTCCTTCTACTACCACACGCACGATGGCAGAGGGGCCTACCTGACAGTAACCATCCCCGGCCGGAAATCCATCGTCTGGGCTTAGGTCAGTAGGAGCTTCGGGAGGCGCAGGGGTGGCCTCGGATGTCTTGGCTTCTGTGGTCTGTATCCAACAGATCATGGACCTAGCCGAGCTTCCTTTACTGGGCGTTTTCATTTCTTGGGGGCCTCCATCTGGGCACTCTCTGGAGAAATGGCCTTTCTGTCCACAACCATAGCAGACGATATCATTAGGATCTAGTCGTCTTGGGTAAGTGGGGGAGGATCTCTCCGAAGTCCGGCCTTTCGTCAATGGCGACATGGGTGGCTCCTCTTCCTCTTTGACAGGTTTCTTGATCCGGCGAGAGGTGGCTCCTGGGATGTCACTCGCAGGGGGCTCTTTGACCTTGGTGCCTGTATGCAGCTTGGCATAGGCTTCATGCCCTTTGACGATCCCCAAAATGTCCATGAAGGTAGGGGGAGGCCCCTCCATTAGTGAGCACCTGATCATGATCACTATGTGATGCGTGGGAATGGCCCCTCGGAGGAACTGCTTGCGCCAGTATTCGTCCATCTCTGAGGCTAGGATGAGGCCACAAGTTCACAATTTCCACAGGACTAGCTGGATTCATTGAAGGAAATCTGACAGGTCTTCCTTCTCCGTCTGTCAGAGACCGTAATATTTGAACACAGCTCACTCTCCTCTTCATCTTTGCCATAGATCTGGACCAACAAGTCTACCATCTGATGAGCAGAGAGATCAAGGTCTTGGTCGCGCTGTGCACTGACCATGGTGGCTGCTGGGGGTCGGAGGCTTTCCAGGATTCTCTGACGTCTGACCGTTTCAGAGCAGGGCCATTCATCGATCACCTTGAGGGTGTGTTCTTTCCAAGACTCAATGCTTTCCTCGCCTGCGGGGACAGGAACCATTCCTGAAAACGCCTTCAACTTCCTGTAATTTTGGGCTTGGGCGGACGTAGTTATCGCTTCCACAAGCTGCGGGAATGTCACTCCTAGCATGGAGCCGCCACTGTCTGAGGAACTTGCGATCCCCGCTCCCTGACTGTTAGAGGTTGGGGTGAAGCTGTTCACTAACCAGTTAGGGACCGGTGATGTTGGCGGGCTACCGGCCCAGCTGGTGGCCCCTTGCCTAGCAACAGAAGAGAAGGTCACTCGGGGTAGAGATATGTCTGATCTGATGGGTGTACTGGCGGCCACATCTTTGTCTTCCCAATCCAACCTGGTAAGGGAAGTTACGTGACTGGAAACGGTTCCAGGGTAAATTAGAGGGCACCCTTGCGGTAAAGTCTCTGGTAGATACACTACTCGTGGGCCTCTATCAGGGGGTATAGCTTGTTTGGTGGCCAGCAATAGGGTGTTCTCTTGCCGGTCAATATTGTAGTTCTTTCTGATGAGGCGGGCGCCCGCCAGACCAGGTAATGTCCTTACTGCACTGCAGACAGTAAACATAGATACATCGGCAGGTACCCCGTCTACGGCGACTACGTGTCGCAGGAGCTCTCCTAGCTTTTTGGCCCAGTCAGCCACTTGTTGGGGCGTGAGCGCAGACATGCTGACTGATAGGATACTACATGAACTACTGAGTAGGGCACCCCAGGGCTGACATCTCAGCATGCCTCCAAACGTAACGGGTATTCCCTGTGAATACAGACGCTACTACCTGCTGTGTATACCTGTGTGGCTCTCAGGAGCCTAAGCCTCTGCTCGGGGATCCTGGGGTACATACATATAACACAATCTCGTGGTGCAACGCCTCCACCTGCGATGGCTCCCGCCAGAGGAGGAGTGGTTCCTCGCAGGACAAATATATATATATATCACTCCGCTCACCGCATGTAAAATAACCAATGACTTTACTGTAGCAATACTTATTCATATATCAACAGGTGTCCCTCTCTAGAAGAGACACTAACTACTGCATCTCGCAGGACACTCCTACCTACACGGGTGATCCCACCCCGTGTCCAGTAACCCCACACAATATGTCCCGCACCCTGAAAGGGAGATGATATGTGTGACTGCGCAGCCACTAGTCCCGTATGAATATAATATATATGTAGGATCATTGGTGCACTTGGTGATGGTTACCTGCCGAGCACTCCAGTGCCCGGGCATGCCAAGAAGCTTCACAAAGGATTCGAAGGCTGATGAATACAGGAACTACCGTCCGGGGCGATCCCACCCGGATGGCTGCTGCAGCGGCAGTGGACGTCTGAGCCCAAACCTCTGGATGGACGCGCAGCGTCCGCTGTGTCCCTAACTGACTCTGGGTAGTAAGGCGCAGGGTCCCCTCCAAGAGCCCTCTTCTAATTGGTCCGGGTTGCCGCGCTAATCACTGCGCATGCGCGACCTGTCTGTGGGCCTCCCGGCGCTTGGCTCTCACTACGCATGCGCAATGCCACTGACAATGGCGGCGCCTTGCCACCCTGCTTCGGGAGTGCTGGGAGCCCTAACAACGCGATCGCGGCCCTGGAAACCGGCCGCACGCGTCCCCGGCAACACCCTAGCAGGATCCTGACCGCCCCCACTCTTGCGTTCGGCCGACGGGACCGCCATTGGGCTCGGCGGCACCCGCGATCGCCAGCAAGGTGAGGGGGGGCTTGAAAGGCATGGGGACCTGGCTACACATAATTAACTTAATTTTATACACAGTTACAATTTATTAACAAAACATCTTTAAAATATAACCTCAAGAAAATGCATAACAACTTTTCTTTAAATTATTTGCTGAAATAAAAGAAACATGATATTAGCAACAAAAAGTATTTGTGCAAAATCACAAAATGACATAGAAAGTGAGACAAGACTAATTACAATAAATTACAGTGATTGGATATAGATACTAAACTTTATTTAAAAATATAAATAATAAACCCGGGTTTAAACCAAATGGACACAAAAAGATTTATTAATATTATAAGATATTATATACAATATTATAATAAATGTTTCAAAATTATTAAACTTAAAAACATTAATATTATTATTATTAAATATTTTTTTATAAGCAAACAATGAATTTACCACTAAATAGGGTAACCAGATGTCTAATTCTTCATTAAGTCCCCTAGGGGGCAGAGTCTTCATCTGGTATATCCAGAAAGTTTCCTGTTTAGAGAGATATTTGAATCTACCTACCCCCCCCCCCTCTTCTACTGGGATGTGCAACCTGAATTCCTTTATACGATTAAACTAGGGTCACTATAATGATTCATTTTAAAGTGACACGGTACACTATGTTTATCCATGCCTATTTTTATATTCCTTAAATGTTTCATGATTCTCATCTTTAAAAAATGTTTAGTGCGACCTCTATATATTGTAGTATACAGTGGCGGCCGCCTTTATCCTAATGCGGCCGAATCGGCGCAACTTTGATAACCGCGGGCAGAAGCGTTTTTTTTGTCCGGAGTGTATTGCGGTATTTTAGCGCTCGTAATATGAGCATTTTATTATCGCTGTCTGCAATACTGCCATACCGTCTAAAAACTCAGGGGGGCGTTCGCGAGCTGTTGTCTTCGAAGTCTAATACTTTAGCAGTTCAACCTACGTCAGTGCACAGTCTGCGTGTGCGCGCGCAGTAATTGTAAATTTGCATATTTATACAGGCATTTGCAGTGCTGTATGTCTCATTTGAAAATTGTTGAAACGCATAGGCGTGTACAGTACTATAACTGTCTTTCTGGTTTCAATCACATTCCTGCTTGATAGCAGATGATTACTGCGCATGCGTCTGTAAATTCACCACTGCTTGCTTGCGAAGTTCAAGAGTGAGTGACCAAAAAAAAATATATATATATTTTTTTTTCTCCTCATTTTTTATTTTTATTTTCTCCACACAAGCCTGCCAAAACCATCTTGATATTACGATATTCAATCTGTGCTGTAGCTTTTGACTGCGACTCTGTGCGTTTGACTGCACAAGGTTAATTTGTGTGCTTTTTATGTACTGTGTTTGGGGGTGTAGGGATCAAATTATTATGAAGACCTGCCTTTTGAAATTATGTAATTTCTTTGAACTGCAGTACAGCTAATCCTTCATGCTGCTGTACCCTGTACCCCCCTCCCCCAAGCACACACATATGGCTCGCTCAAGGATTTGAAACTCTTATCGACAGACACCTCTACAGAGTCATTTATTTTCTGAAGCTTGCCATTGTGTTTTTAATCTGTCCCTAGCTGAGCGTCACCTCACTGCGCCTGCGTGTAATCCTCTTTGGGATGGGAGCTTCAGTACAAAGCTGATGATTACTGTGCATGCATCTGTAAATTCACCACTGCTGGCTTGCGAAGTTCAAGAGTGAGTGACCAAAAAAAATATATATATTTTTTTTTCTCCTCATTTTTTATTTTTATTTTCTCCACACAAGCCTGCCTAAACCACCTTGATATTACGATATTCAATCTGTGCTGTAGCTTTTGACTGCGACACTGTGCGTTTGACTGCACAAGGTTGATTTGTGTGCTTTTTATGTACTGTGTTTGGGGGTGTAGGGATCAAATTATTATGATGACCTGCCTTTTGAAATTATGTAATTTCTTTGAACTGCAGTACAGCTAATCCTTCATGCTGCTGTACCCTGTACCCCCCTCCCCCAAGCACACACATATGACTGTGACTATAGGGTATTTGCATGGCTCCAGCCTTTGGTTCAGGACACCATCCCTCTCTATAGTGAATGCACTGGGAGTCCTTTTATATAGGGGCTGTCTTGTGATTTCATTTTGAGGGTGGTTATATGCTTTCTGTCCATATCAGGCTTTATTTGGTGAGCTATATACCCTGTCACATATATACATTTTTTCATTGATTTGACTCAACCCTTGACTCCTGGGCTATATTGCCTTCATTGCACTATTCTGGGAATTAGAAGCACCATACAGAGATTCATTTCTCATCCTTTGCTGTTTGACTGCACAAGGTTTATTTTGTGTGCTTTTTATGTACTGTATTTGGGGGTGTAGGGATCAAATTATTATGAAGAACTGCCTTTTGAAATTATGTCATTTCTTTGAACTGCAGTACATCTAATCCTTCATGCATTGTGTGCTGTGTAGTACTGTCAAACTAGTCTATACTGGAACTACTGTATACTGTAACTACTGTTAAATACTTTGTAACCAGATGACTGGTGCTGCTCTCTCTGGAAAGAAAAAAATTGAGCAGTTAGGTGCATCAGGTATTATGGCATTGTGTACTGTATAGCTACTCCACATTGGACTACAGTATGCAGTTAGTACTGTCAAACTAGTCTATACTGGAACTACTGTATACTCTGACTACTAGGAAAATCTGTGCCATACTTACCTGTATCATACTGTACTTACAATACTACAGTACAGTACTATACCATACTACCTTCCTGATGCTTGCCCATTACGCGCAATCACAATGGGCAACACAGTCGCAATATGGTCAATATATTTATTGCATCGTTCCACGGTGAGTACATCGTTCCAAAAACTCAGTATGCCTTGCGCCAACTCATCCTTTTTGGAGGGTTTCACGACTTTTCGAATATGGTCCTTCAGCTGATGCCAGACCATTTCGGTAGGATTGAAGTCTGGTGATCTGTCATTGGAGGGGGAAAAAAAGGACAATTAGTTTAAGAGATACAGTACACAGTAAAAACAGTGGGAAAAAATGAGACACGGTTACCGCACTTACTCCGCTGGCGTCTTCACCTAATTGATACCGCGCTCAAGGATATGCGCTGTTGACGCGGTGTGCTTCGGATCGTTGTCCTGGTAGAAACGGTGACCATCCAGGAACTCACGTGTGATGTATTCCACAATCTCAGGCACAATTTTCTCTTGGAAGAAAGCTTTATTCATGATTCCTATAACAAGAAAAGAAAAGTGCTCAAAAAACTGCACACTAGTACAGTACAGTGCGTAAGGCAAAAGCGTGTGACATACATTTTACTGTACCTTCAAAGATGACGATGCATCCTGGTCCACGCCTAGAGATGGCACCCCACACATGCATCTTCACTGGGTATTTTGGACGCGGCTTCATAGATATGCAACCTTTTTTGTAGAATGCAAAGGTGGCAAATCTCTCCAGCGATACAGTAGACTCGTCAGTGAAGATGCAATCCTGGAAAGTTTCTCCACTGTCGATCCATGCCTGGGCCTGGACCACTCTCTTAATCTTGTTAACGTCCCTTATCATAGGGTATGCTCTGTAATGACAAGGAATAAATAATTTTAGAGGTACAGTACAGTTTCTTAACCAACACTTTTACCTCCTGTACTGTCCAGTACTAACCTCACATGTCCATATTTCCATCCAATTCTGCGTCTCATCTTCTTTATGCTGGTCTCGGATAAAGTGAGATTGTGATTTTGCTGCAGAGTGTATTTGACCCTTAATGCACTCTTCTCATCATTCTCTTCACTTATTTTGTCGACCAGAAGAGTTGTCTCCCTACAATGTACAGAAAAACAACAATCCGGTAAGTTACAGTGCAGTACTCCACAAGCACAGCACATCATTTGCAGTAAAAATAGTATACAATGAGATAGATCTACACAATATATTGTTCTATTAATATGCAGCAATATAAACAATATATATACTGTTGTTATAAAAATATACCGAAATAACTATAAAATTAGAGAGATCTACACAATATATTGTTCTATTAATATGCAGCTATATATATATATATATATATATATATATATATATATATATATATATATATATATATATATATATATATATATACTGTAGTTATATAAATGTACCGAAATAACTATAAAATTAGATAGATCTACACAATATATAGTTCTATTAATATGCAGCAATATAAACAATATATATACTGCTGTTATAAAAATATATCGAAATAACTATAAACTTAGAGAGATCTACACAATATATAGTTCTATTAATATGCAGCAATATAAACAATATATATACTGTTGTTATAAAAATATACCGAAAAAACTATAAAATTAGAGAGATCTACACAATATATAGTTCTATTAATATGCAGCAATATAAACAATATATATACTGTTGTTATAAAAATAACTATATATTGTTCTATTAATATGCAGCAATATAAACAATATATATACTGTTGTTATAAAAATATACCGAAATAACTATAAAATTAGAGAGATCTAATATGCAGCAATATAAACAATATATATACTGTTGTTATAAAAATAACTATATATTGTTCTATTAATATGCAGCAATATAAACAATATATATACTGTTGTTATAAAAATATACCGAAATAACTATAAAATTAGAGAGATCTACACAATATATAGTTCTATAAATATGCAGCAATATAAACAATATATATACTGTTGTTATAAAAATATACCGAAATAACTATAAAATTAGAGAGATCTACACAGTATATAGTTCTATTAATATGCAGCAATATAAACAATATATATATTGTTGTTATAAAAATATACCGAAATAACTATAAAATTAGAGAGATCTACACAATATATTGTTCTATTAATATGCAGCAATATATATATACTGTAGTTATATAAATATACCGAAATAACTATAAAATTAGAGAGATCTACACAATACAGCTCAACCCCGTTATAGCGCTGTCCTCGTGGGCCACCCTATCCGACCGCGCTAGAACCGGGGTCGCGCTAATTTAAAAAAAAAATGGCTGCCATGCCCGATCGGGAGGGAGGGAGTAAGGAGCGAAGGAAGGAAGAAAGGGGTGGCCGGAAGCCCTATACGTCCCCCAGCAGCGGCCCTCCGAGTCCAGCCGCAACCTGCTCCTTAACTCCCACCTCCGGCATCCATCCCCCTCCACCGGCATTCTTCTTCCCCTTCCCCCCCCCCCGAGGCCCCCACACCTTCCGGCCCTCCGCGACATAATCAGTTTTGGGCCTAGCCCACGCGGCCCTCCGAGTCCCAGCCTGCTCCTCAACACCCTACCGGCATCCACACCACCCCCCCTCCTCCTGACACCCCCCCTCCTCCTGATACCCCCCTCCTCCCGACACCCCCCTCGTCCCGAAACACCACCCACCTCCTCCTGATGCCAGCTCCGCTCCGATCTCAGCAGCCGACACCAAAGGTAGGGAGGGGGAGTGGGAGGTGTGGTGTGAGTGTGATGTGCTGTGCAGTGTAGTGTGCTGTGAGTGCTGTGAGAGTGTGCTGTGAGTGCTGTGAGTGTGATGTGAGTGCTGTGAGTGATGTGTGCTGTGAGTGTGCTGTGAGTGCTGTGTGCTGTGAGCATGTGCTGTGAGAGTGTGCTGTGTGCTGTGAGTGTGCTGTGAGCAGTGTGCAGTGAGTGCTGGGAGTGTGTGCAGTGTGCAGTGAGTGCTGGTAGTGTGTGCAGTTAGAGTGTGTGCAGTGTGCAGTGAGAGTGTGTGCTGTGAGCAGTGTTCAGTGAGTGCTGGGAGTGTGTGCAGTGTGTGCAGTGAGAGTGTGTGCAGTGAGTGCTGGGAGTGTGTGCAGTGTGCAGTGTGCTGTGTGCAGTGAGAGTGTGTGCAGTGTGCAGTGAGAGTGTGTGCAGTGTGCAGTGAGAGTGTGTGCAGTGTGTGCTGGTAGTGTGTGCAGTGAGAGTGTGTGCAGTGTGCAGTGAGTGCTGGTAGTGTGTGCAGTGAGAATGTGTGCAGTGGGCAGTGAGAGTGTGTGCAGTGTGCAGTGAGTGCTGGTAGTGTGTGCAGTAAGAGTGTGTGCAGTGTGCAGTGAGTGCTGGGAGTGTGTGCAGTGTGCAGTGAGAGTGTGTGCAGTGTGTGCAGTGTGTGCAGTGAGAGTGTGTGGTGAGAGTATGTGCAGTGTGCAGTGAGTGCTGGGAGTGTGTGTTTAGTGTGCAGTGAGTGCTGGGACTGTGTGCAGTGTGAACTGTGCAGTGTGCAGTGTGCAAAAAAAATGTAAAAAAAATTGTAATTATTTATTTATTTATTTTAAACGGGAGCCACGTGAAAACCGCGTTATAACGGGTCGCGCTATAACGGGGTTAAGCTGTATATAGTTCTAATAATATGCAGCAATATATGATATATTATTGTATTATATAGTTATATAAATATACTTACGCGTTAGTTACCGTTGGTGTCCTCGTGCGTTGTTTGTTTTCTTCCGTGTGCATGATAGCACACGGTGGTTGATGGCACAACGAGGCCAGAAGCAGCTAACCAGCGTTGGATATCTGCAATTCTGTGTCCGCTCGTGTACATCTCCTTAATTCTCATGCTGAGATCCTTTGAAATCTTTTTAACAGGCATTGCTGCAAGTAGAAAGAAATACAAACACAAGAATGTATATTCGATGTTTAGTCGATGTGTATTCAATGTGCAGTGACTTCACAAAATGGATGGTGTATTTATACGTTAATGACTCACATTAGAGTACGCCCACTTTCAACACCTGTATCTCGTCGCCATGCATAAAAGGTTACACACTTTGCATAGCCTCCCACTCGATGATCTGTATCTGAACTTGCCCTTGTCCAGATACTGCATTGTGCCATCTGCTTCCATGGATCAACCCCGATTCTACAGACGCAGGAAGCCACTCGCCTCTGCCGTGCCTGTCACACAGAATAAGCGAAAGGCGGCAGCCATTTCCAAGCCATGGCCAAAGCGACAGGCTAAGGCCAATAAAGAAAACCTTCTGCTGACCCCAAAGGCTAAGGGTTTTAAAACACGCAAGCCTTATTATGTAAAGAAGAAATAGGTGATGTACACTCAACGCAAAACAAATGGCAGCCAACCCATCGAACCCGCAGACCACTTCCTCCAATACACTTCGACGACTATGCCGCCACTCTCCCGGAAATCTACAGCCGATCTTCTCCACTACTCGTCCACGACGCTGCCGCCGCTCTCCCGGAAACCCACAGGCCATCTTCGCCACTGCTCTTCGACGACGCTGCCGCTGGTGCCCCTGAAATCCACGGGTCACTTTCTTCATTACGCTTAGACGACTCTGCCGCTTCTCGCCTGGAAAACCACAGGTCGCCTTCGACATCCCTCTTCGACGATGCTGCCGCTTCTCCTCTCCCGGAAATCCACAGGTCACCTCCTCCATCCTTCTTCAGCGACGCTGCCGCTTCTCTCCATGGAACCCCCATCTCATCCTCCATAGCACCCATCCACCCAGATGTCCACAGCACGCCATGCACATGAACCAGCTCTTTAGACCGCATGCTGAATGGGTTAAGTGTGGATATCCCCGGGAACTCTACTGTGCTGGTAAAGATAGATCTGCTTCTGGAGACCATGCTAAATATGGATCAACAGATGCAGAAGATGGATCAACGGATGAAGAAGATGGATCAACGGATGGAGAAGATGGATCGACGAATGGAGAAGATAGAGACTGACATAGCGGGGATACATAATTTGCTCGGTGTTCATGCCCCTGTATCCCCGACGCCAGAGCAGGAGTACTCACCTTACAATACTCAAGTACTACTGTGTTCTATATAAGGTTATTACATATATCTCTTACATCAGTTTCATTGGCCAGTTGAGTGCTCCCACTATAGGGGTTCTTTTTCTCCTTGTGTTTTGTAATGGTCAGTCCCCTGTTCACATGCGCATGCGCCTACCGTCGATGTGATGACACGCATATGCGTTTCAAGAAGGTTCCAATGCGCATGTGCCTAGCTTTTCACCAATTGTGCAGTATCTACTGTAGAAGCCGCTCAGCCAATGATATTGCTTACAGGAGAATCGCTTGACTTTTGAATCGCACTGATATTGATATTTTCAAAATAAAAAAAACAGAATAAAATACGGCAACATTACTCACCATAGAATTTCCCAATCAGCTGGCGCCGGGCCACTGCCAGTCCCGTATTCTTGATCATACACGTCGTTGACAGGTGACAGCGGGACTACTACACCTGTAGTCAGCTGATGAGGCTGGAAATCGCTTAGGTACATGCAAGCTTGCTCGAAACTGTATGCGAAATCCGGCACAGGCTGTAGGTATCCGTGCGTGGACAGACAGCAAGGGTTGTCACTGACGGTCGAACCGTTATTGGAAGCCGGTGCTGGTGCTGGCGCATTGCTTGCCAGCGACTGACGTTTTTTACTTGTTTTTAACATTACCTTTCGCCTTTTGCCGTCTGCATGATCATAGATACGGGAAAAACCCGGTGATGCACACCAATACCCTCCAATAAAATCGGGATGAATACGAAAAAAACATGGATCGCTACATAACTTTTTCCATATTGCACGCTTCCACACATGAGGATCTGGCGAAAATTTGTAAAAGTCATAGTTTTCGATAAAATACTGATACATTTGAACAACTGTTGCCATCTTATCATCTGTTGAATTAATGGAACTTGTGAACTCATGGCGGCGGGACTCTCTGGACAATAACCAGACCAGAAACTGGTGCTTGTCTTTCTTTAATATGAAAAGCCTAAATTGATACATTATTGTAACCTCTTCCTTCAGTCCCAAGGCCAAGCTACAATAGCACACCGTGGTATCTTTTTTTAAACGAAACACCTGCAAGTCGACACATTACTGAAGCGCATGCGCATTACAATTCATGAATATCTGCCATCTGGTGGATACGCGAAGAATTGCAACCAATTAAATCCGAACCATTATCAATAAACACATCACCCGCGCATCAACCGCGGCTGTGAATGCAACATGAATGTGGTATGAATGCAGTCAGAATGCGGCATGAACGCGGTGAAGTGCGTGGCATTCGAAAAAAAATCCCGGAAAAATGCGGTGATGTTGGAGAATATAAGGGGCCGCGGCTGTATGTATTGACACTCCAACATATGTACTACATAAGCAGTTTTGCATGTTATGCAGTCATCCACAGTGAACTTTTACTAGTGACATAAGATGTAATTGCCTTTGTATCACTGTGAAGATGACTGCAGGCCCTGCACATACCACAACCAAAATTCCCTACAGATCTAGAAGTAAGCCATGTATTAACTGGTGGTATAGTTATACTTGGTCCAAGGTCACTTGGAGACAGGACATTTGTTAGGTTTTTGGCTTTTCTATAAATACATCTGGGTTTACTTTCAAGGTGTGGACCCAGAATCAGATCATTTGACAATATGCTCCAGTGCTTTTTAATAATTGTCTGTATTTTAAAACTACCGGAATTATAAATGGTAATAAAAGGAACCTTAATCGCATTATCATTATGTAGAGTAATTTCATTAATTTTAGTTTTACCACACAGTAGTGATTCTCTATCTATCTCCCCAACCTTAGTCTGGGTCATGGAGAGTAAATCAGCACTGTATCCTCTTTGAATAACTTTTGATATAGCTGCTCAGATTGTTCCCTAAAATCCTTTTCCAGACCACCGTTTCTTTAAAGTCGCATGAATTGACCCTTTGGAATGTTGTCAATCCATGACTTTTTGTGGTTACTGGATACCAGGAGTAAATTGTTGTCTCCACCTTCTTAAAGTGAGTTTTAGTGGTTATTTTGTTACCTGGTAGAATTTCTAAATGAAGGTCTAGGAAATTCACAACACGGGCATCAGTGGTGGAAGTGAATTTAAGATTAAGTTCGTTACTGTTAAAATAAGATGTAAAAGGCGCCACAGAATCCACATCACCATCACATACGCATAGTATATCGTCAATAAAACACCGCCACAAAATAATTTTTAATCGCCTCTATCCTAAGATCGTGTGGTATCTGTGTATACAACGACGTTACCTCGAAAGTAACCCATCTGTATGTGTCCCTCCACTCAATATCCTTAAGCAAATTGAGGACTGATGTTGTATCCTTAATGTATGACGGAATGGTACAGACATACTTCTGTAAGAAGTAGTCCACATACTGGGACCGATTCGACATAATCGATTGGATATCAGACACAGTTGGTCTTCTTGTTGGATTATTTAAATATTTATGAACCCTAGGGAGGTGGTAAAAAATAGGAATATTAGGATTTTCTGTGAACACAATGTTATTCAGCCTTATTAATAACAGTTAGTACAAGAGCACCATCAAGGAGATCCTTCAGCTCCTTAATGAATCCAATTGGTGGATCATTCTTAACGTTAGCATAAAAAACTGGATCCTCTAGAATCCTCAACGCTTCTTTTTCATAATCGGAACGATCTTGTAAAATCACCACCTCCCGTATCGCCTGTCGGATTATAAGGTTTTTATTTTCCTGTAGATACTTTAATGCTTGATATTCTTCTCTATTAAGATGTTGTCTAAATGTATTATTCTTAAAACAATTAACCATATCTGTGAATTCATTATTAACATTAAAAATTATCGATAAAATTCCCTTTGGAGCGAGCCGGATAAAATTTAGACTGAGTCTTAACATTGGTGTCTTGACACACTTCTTCCGTCTCTTGTAATACGGGTGTGTCAATCCCATCAACAAAATTAGACCTTCTGCTAGTGGCTTCTTCAGGGATAATTATTTGCTCTAATGTGTAGGGTATTTAAACCCCATGTCAGTTTGTGATTGGCTGTTCAGGGGGTGGTAATCAGCCAACCATAATAGTATGACAGAATACACACAGATGTATACATAATTAACTTAATGTTATACACAGTTGCAATATATTAACAAAACATCTTTAAAATACAATCTCAAGAAACTGCATAACAACTTTTCTTTAAATAATTTGCTAAAATAAAAGAAAGTGTTTAAGAAGTGTTTATACATTTTCTATTTTCACTTTAATTCATTATTGGTCCACTGAATAGAATAAAATTCAATAATGGTTCGGAGTTTAGCAAACTGCAAGGAGAAGCATTCTAATTCTTTATTTTCTGAGCAATCTTCCATATCTCCTGAGTCTGATACTGATAATACCTCAGTTGCGGATCAGTTCAGGAGATTGGAAAAATGATTACTTAATGAAAGGAAACAACGGTGGGATAGAGAGTTGAAGGGCCCGAAGGGGATTAGAATTTAAATAAATTGGCTGATATTGCGCATTCTTGAAAGGTGATGTTGTGCATTATCTTGGAAGATGCTCAAGTACAATAATTTATTGGTGCTTATTTATGCATTACATAATATAAAAATAACCTTCATGTTGGTTGAATAAGATTTCACATTGTGCCAAAAAGGAACTGATTCAAATAGAAAAGCCAAGTTTGAAAGAGGTATTCTGACTCACCCTTCAAGTGTTGCTCAGCGATTGTTACCTTATTTCTCAGGGTTCTGGACTTTGTGCAGCGTTGGTATAATGTGCAATAATAGAACAGGGCACCAGGAACTTTTCTTTAACTTTATTTAATAGGGCAAAGCAATCTTTAGTTAGCAATAGTACTGGTTTTCAGTTACAGGGTAGCTTCTTGTAAAGGCTCAGACACATAAACCGGGGTTTCCTCAACCATGAGACTTGTACAGTAGGCAGGGCAACTTTTTTTCAAGTCTTCCACTCTGTTGCTGGGAACAGAACAAGAAACTTCCCCAGTAATTCCCCAGAAACTCCTCTCCAGGTCTCCTTAATGAGTACCTGTAATGAAGAACCCACTTTCTACTGTGGCAGGTGACCGGTTCCTGAAAGTGTTTATAGGGCCCTTACACTGGAATACTTTTCCGAACTAGAAAACAAGAAAATACATGTGCTTACTCTTAAGTACAGGACTATTAGCTCTAGAGATCCCCTCCACATGGATCCACTTAAAATCTGAACGTAAGGGGCCAAGTCCCTTATAGTTATAGATTTTTTCCCTGTAGCTAGGCAAAAAAAGAGAAGAGTTTAACCTACAGTAGCTGAGTTATCCCCTGTATGGTGACCTTTCCAGCACATTCTGGAAACCAGGGACTGAACACATCTGTGTGTATGACTTGCAACATGAAATTAGTTACATTAAATTAGTTACATGCAACCTGCAACATTATACTGGGCCTGAAAGGGATTTAACCCCTTAACTCCCTGTGGAACCAGGAACCCACAAAGATACATTTTAGCATACCCAAGGGTGCTACACTTACTAAATATGGATCTTAATATTTAGAGAACATGTTCAAAAGAATAAATATACATTGCAATGTGAAAAGTTTTTATTTCTCATTACTCTCATTCCATTTCTAAATCATGTTTTGAACCGTTATCTTATTTTGCTTGTTCAATATCATATGTAGTGTATTTAAACCTGTGGTGACTTGAACAAAAGTTATTGCACCATTGACTGTGTATTGCCACTCAGGCAATTGTAAAGAGCTACATGGTACAGTATGTCTAAACTGTCTAAAAATAAAATCATACAAACGATTATCAGCACTTGAAATCTAAGGCACATGAGATGGATTGAACAACGAGAACTCAAACAGTCCAACTTGAAAGCAAGGCGAAGACTTGCAAACAGAGACTCGTGGCAGAAACACGTTACGAATGCAACTGAAAGATACCTGGGAATCTTTTTTATTTTTAGATCCGTTAAAATCATCATCACCAATTTTTTCAGGAAAATTATACACATTACATTATAACATACTGAAAGGTACAAGCACACACCCCCCGCCCCCCTCCCTCCCTACACAACATTTTATAAATGTTAAAGATTTTCACTAACATGTGGAAACTTCTTCCAGGGGTCTGGAACGTATAGAAGAACGAGATGGCTGCCAACAACGTCTTTATTTCCAAGGGGGAGATAGGAATCAATCTTCTAGCCGTGATATTTTATTTTTTTAGAACCAATAATGTTTGAGAAAATATGCTAAACCGTTGGCAGCCAGAGGAGCATGACACATTGCTGGCAGTAAATGGTTTATTTAACAATAAAAGCAGCCGATCCCAGAACTTAATGTGGTGCCGCGTATTGAAAGCTACAAAAATAAATAAAAACCTTAGAATGTGCAGATTGTAACTTTGAGTGGGGTTTTCAGTGCAACACGTGCACTATGGGGGAGATATACATAAGCGCAAAAGCGGTGATCGCTTATTAACTGCCATTCAAATTTCATGAATCTCCACACTGGGCCGCAAACAGCTTTCCTGGGGCCCAAAACTGCAGTTTCCACTGTCCCCCCTTCCACATCGCACCCACAGTGTCAACAGCCTTTTAGAACACCCCCTCTCTACCACTCCCCCAACCCAGTGTCAGTGAACTTCTTTTGTGGGGACAGGGCCTACAGAGGAGGCCACAACAACAGCAGAGTGAGGCTTGCTGCGGCGGGGTGGAGGGGGGAAGCTGGGGCCCGGCAGCTGGACGTAGAGCTTTCAACCCCAGGACAGCTGAGCCATGGCCAGAGGTCAGACGCAATTGCCCGGGTCAGCCGGCCGGGACCCCAGCAGCATCCTGGCCTGTCACAATTGTCTCCCTCTGTTGGTGGCCCTGTGTCCACATAGGAATATTCTTAGGTCAGTTGTTTAAGAATAATTTTGATCATATAATAATATATTGAGGTCAAATATATGTACTTTTAAAATTTCCAACATTATTTATTACTAGATTTTTTTTAATGACAAACACAAAATATCCGTTCCCCGGCACAATAACATTGGTGTATAATCCAATTTAGCGTAGTCCAAATAACAGTCCAGAGATAGTTAACGAACTCCGGAGTCAGATAATTGATTCTCCCAGAAAAGTCACAGACAAATGGAAGTGTCCTTGTAAGTATCTCTGTTGGTAATCCTAAGAAATAAACAAAGGGCACACCCTTGCCAGTATATTTGAACAGGAACACTTATCTAAAACTTTAAGAAACCTACTTACAAGAATTAATCTTGCTCAGAGGCAAGGTATAGAATTTGTACTTGTGCCATGTTTTCACCTCGATCGTCCACGGACCCCACGTGGTCTGACCAGATGGAATTCCCTCAGATGTTCACCGCTTTGAAGAGTTACTTTATTACAGAAGAAAACTTATGTCCATTATTCAGAGTCCTGTGTAATGCTTCACAAAAAAAAAAAAAAAACCTTTTTTGAGGTCGAGGTTGAAAAAAGACGTACTGTACGTCCATCAAGTTCAACCTATGCTAAATTTAGACGACAGATACTTTATCCTATATCCATACTTACAGTACAGTATATTGCTCCAGAGGAAGGCAAACAAAAAGCCCAGTGACATCTTCCAATGATATCTCATAAGAGGAAAAATAAATTCCTTCCTGACTCCAAGAATTCGCAATCGGTTACTCTCTGGATCAACATCCTTCTCATTTTTACTTATTTGGTATATCCCTGTATACCTAAAAACATGTCCAAACTTTTTTTGAACAAATCATTGTATCTGCCATCACAGTCTCCATGGGTAATGAATTCCACATTTTAACTGCCATTACTGTAAAGAACCCTTTCCTTTGTTGCTGTAAAATCTCCTTTCCTCCAAACTTAAGGGGTGACCCTGTATCTTTTGTACTGCCCTTGGGATGAATAGTTCTTTTGAAAGCTCCTTGTACTGTCCCCGACTATATTTGTATATAGTTATCATATCCCCTCTTAGACGCCTCTTTTCACATGTAAATAAATCTAATTAAGCTAACCTCTCCTCATACGTTAGATTGTCCATCCCCTTTATTAATTTGGTGGCTCTTCTCTGCTCTCTCTCTAGTTCCATAATGTCTTTTCTAAGAATTGTACTCCATATTCAAGGTGTGGTCTTACTAATGATATAAAAGGGGCATAATTATGTTTACTTCCCTTCCATCTATTGCCCGTTTAATGAAGATAAGACCTTGTTTGCCTTTGCAGCTACTGCATGACTTTGGACACTATTGCTAAGCCTGTTGTCTACAAGCACTCCTAAATCCTTCATCAAGGATTCCCCCAATTTATCCCCATTTAATTTGTAAGACGCCTGTTTATTCTTGCTTCCCAAATGCATAACCTTACATTTATTAAACTTAATATGCCATTTACCGCCCAAGTTTCCAGTCTCTCCAAGTCCTTCTGAAGAGAAATTACGTCCTGCTCTGATTCTACTACCTTCCACAATTTAGTATCATCAGCAAAGATGGAGACTTTGCTCTCGATCCCAACCTCAAGGTCATTAATAAACAAGTTAAAAAGCAGGGGTCCCAGTACCGATCCCTGAGGTACTTCACTCACGACTTTAGCCCAACCTGAAAAAGTTCCATTAATGACAACCCTCTGTTGTCTATCCATTAACCAGTTTCCAATCCAGGTGAATATATTTTTACTGAGTCCAATTTGCTTTATTTTGTACACTAACCTCTTGTGTGGAACCGTATCAAAAGCCTATGCAAAATCTAAGTACAGCACATCAACTGCATTACCCTGGTCTAAATTCCTACTTACCTCCTCAAAGAAATAAATAAGGTTAGTTTGGCATGATCTATCCTTCATAAATTCATGCTGACTATTACTAATAGGAAAAGATTACGGGGAGCACAAAAAAATAAAATTGCAATTAGAAACACATAACAGTACTGATGTGCAAGAATAGTCAGTGTGTAAACCTCAATGGGGTGGGGATAAAAAACTAGTGAAATGCGCTCACACGGCCATGTATGAGTCAATATCCAAATTGGTCTCAGATGTTTAGATGTCCCTCTCCTCTTGTGGGATCTGGTATTCACTCCTCTCTAGAACTGTTCAACCTGGAGGCCACGTAGTGAGGCTTCACACATCCACTCCGTGGTACAGATGGGATGACAAATACAGCCACAGTATGGTTGTCAAAGTAGGGTTTATTAAAGTAGAATCCTTAGGAGCCCAATTGAAAGTATATAAAATTGCAATAAAACACTCTGTGTGGATGTAATAAACTGACATACCTTAGATACAGTTTTTTTTAATTGCTTTAAAAAATTGTTGATAAAATTGCATTGTCAACTATATAATGTATGCTTCAACTGCTTATATTGATCGCACTATATGTTCTTTGCTATGCAGCTCCAAATTGACAATTAGCTTGGCACTTACAAGTGCCTGTATAAGATAATATATATCCTCCAATATAAATTAATATTTTTATTTATTTATATATATTTTTATAATTAATATTTATAATATTTTTTATATTATATTTTTAATATTTAATATATAAAAAAGTAAAGAGTGATAATTTGAAAAATATTTCAAAGTATATAGTGCTTAGTGAAGTACATACACATTGTAACCTCAAATAATTATTATCCATTCATGAGAGAGTATTACTTACACTGCACAGACATGTATATCGCAATGATAGTTGGAGCGATGGAGGGAGTAAGCTAAATGAAATCAGAGTATTAGGGATACAGTAAACAAATGATACAAGGTACACATAAAAAAAAAGTAGCACTGGTACGTCCCCAGCTAGATGAAGGCCCCTATATCCACATTTAGGCCCAATGGTGTCAGAGTTTTTAGTCTATATATCCAAAAGGTCTCCTTTTGTGCCAATTTCAATGTTCTATCCCCTCCTTGCCAATTGGCGGGAACCGTCTCAATTGCCCTGAACATTAAGCCGAGGGGTCTCCTGAATGCGCCAGACCAAAATGTTTTCACACACTATGTGTCTGGAGTCTTCTCCTGACTATTACTAATAATTTTGTTTTCCATTAGGTATTCCTGAATATTATACCATATTAAACCCTCAAGTAGCTTCCCCACTATTGAAGTCAGGCTTACAGGTCTGTAATTCCCCGGTTGTGATCTAGCTCCCTTTTTAAATATAGGCATCACATCTGCTTTACGCCAATCTTGTGGTACTGAGCCTGTGGAAAGGTAGTCCTTGAATATTAAATGTATATTAAATGGTTTGGCTAGTACTGAACTTAACTCCTTAAAAACTCTTGGATGTATACCATCCGGGTCAGGTGTCTTATTTACTTTAATTTTATCAAGCCGCATATGAACTTCTACCTCAGTTAACCAATTGTTCGTTAATATAGAGGTTGTGGCTTCCTCCTCTGGCACTACTATTGAACTTGATTCTTCCCTGGTAAACACAGAGGCAAAGAATTTGTTTAATACCTCTGCTTTTTCCTTATCTTCAATAATCTGCCTGCCCATCTCACACTGAAAGGGTCCTATATTTTCTTTTCTGATTTTTTTGTTATTAAGGTACTTGAATAACTTTTTAGGGTGATCTTACTTTCTATTGCAATCCTTTTTTCATTGTCCATTTTTGCTCATTTGATTGCCCTTTTGCAATTTTTGTAACATTACTTATAATTCTGATATGATGCCTCCATCCCTTCTGACTTCAAATATCTAAACGCCTGCCTCTTTTTTTCCATTTCCTCCCCTACCTGTTTATTTAGCCACATTGGTTTTGACTTGTATCTTCTATACTTAATACCCAAGGATATACACTGATAAGTGTACTTTTCTAACAATGTTTTAAAGACTGCCCATTTATCTTCTACACTTTTCCCTGCAAAAACATCATCCCAATGTATTCTTTGTAGATTAGTCCTCAGTTTATTAAAATCTGCCTTTTTAAAGTTTAAATTCTTTGTTGAACCCAAGTAATCTGTTTTTTTATAATTTATTTCAAATGAGACCATGTTTTGATCACTGTTACCCAAATGTTCCAGGACTAGAATATTTGCTATTACTTCTACATTGTTTGATATTACCAAATCTAGTATTGCCCCTCTCCTGTTGGTTCCTCAATAATTTGGGTCATGTAATTGTCATTAAGCATCTCTAAAAACTTGTTACTTTTGCTGTCACGATAATCTCATTGCAGCAGTCTATGGGCCTCATGCAGTAAGCCCCGATACAAAATTTTCGGCACGAATTGCGAAAATGTTTTTTTGGGCGATTTGCCCTCGCAGTATTCAGTAAGGGCCGAATCCTTCCGATCCCTGCTGAAGCACTGCGAAAGCAAAGCTGCCGATGAGCTGTGGCGATACAGCCTGGCTCCCGATAAGGCTCCCGATAAGCCTTTGGTGCCGATAGATGTTTGCAGCTGAGAGAGACAAGCCGCTCTCTCAGCGCAAACTTCGGCACCAAAAAAAGTATTTAAAAACAACTTTTATTCATAGTGTACATGTGCAGGGGGTCTTCGGAGCTGAACCGCGTTGGTTTGAGGTCCGGGGACCCCCTGCCCCCCGAGATACAGGCCCCTTTATGAGGTGCCGGTATCCCTCGGCGTTTAAAGGTCCCGATCACGTGACCGCGACCTGTAAACAAACCAGAGGGATACCGGCACCCCATAAAGGGGCCTGTATCTCGGGGGGCAGGGGGTCCCCGGACCTCAAACCAACGCTGTTCTGCTCCGGAGACCCTCTGCACATGTACAGTATAAATAAAACACACACACATCAATAAAGACTCGTTCCTTACCTTGGCGGCTATGTGCAACGGTAATGAAGCAGCATGAATGTCTTTTTAATTATACTGTACAGTGAGCAGGGGGTCCCCTGAGCTGAACCGCATTGCTTTGTGGAGCAGGGACCCCCTGCTTCCCGAGTTACAGGCCCCGGTATGTGTCATCGGGTGGCAGTGTCGCCGCCATGTTTATAGCGTCCCCGCAATAAACATGGCGTCCACACTGTAACCGATGGCCCAAACCGGGGCCTGTAACTCGGGAGGCAGGGGGTCTCTGAGCCACAAATAAATGAGCTTCAGCTCAGGGGGCCTCCTGCTTCCGCACAATATTATTAAAATACATTAATGCTGCTTCATTACCATAGCGGATAGCCGCTAAGGCAATGAAGGGGTTAACGCATAGTAGCATGTTTATTGGGGACAAATGCCCCCAATAAACATAGCATCAATACACAACATACAGTATAGTAATGGGCAGAATGACTATTATCCACAAATGGATAATAGTGCAGTTGTCCATTTACAATACATACACAACAATAAAGACTTTAAATACATATAGCACTCACCCATGTCCCACTGCCACGATGAAGGCCATCCTCATCTTCATCCTGCCCATGCCCCATCCGCTTCTGCAAAACAAACACAAGAATTACAACATCCAAATTAATGTCCCCTAACCCCTTAATCACCATAGCGGTTATTAACCGCTATAGTTATTAAGGGGTTAAGCCACCATCACCCACATACCCTCCCCCACAAAGCCCCCCAACCACCCTCACCCAATACCCACAGGGGAGTCCTACCAAATACCCTTGGGCCTTATACCCCCTCCCCCAGCACATACAGTACAATAATGTGCCAAATAACTATTATCCACATAGGGATAATACATTATTTGGCCATTATTAAACACATTCAATAACGTTAAAATGTAAAGAAAATTGTACTAACCTCATCAATAAGAAGTCTCCGTCGCCAGCATCATCCTTGGGGTCCGTTGCCAACATTAGAAATAGCCACAACATTTGAATATCATTAACATAACACTGAACCCCTTAATCACATTATCGGGTACTAACCTGAAAGGTAATTAAGGGGTGAAGCCATCCTGCAATGCCTACACCAGTTATGCATAACATCCTCAGTGAAATAAAAACCAATTGCCTAACCAAATTCCATTTAATCATTCAATCTGTAGGCTCACATGCCTCATAAAACATTGCATTTACAGTGTATACATGTAGCATAACATGTAAACTGCATGTACACGCTGCAAATCAATGTTAACAATACAATAATGCCACTCAAATCGCCATACATCACAAGAAGTATATTATTTAATACAATAAACTCACCATCAATGAATTACCACACATCAATTACATCCCTAAACAATTAAAATACCATCCATACCAATTACACAATGAACTAAAGCTATCCTAACAGAGAACAACTTCAAAACATAGTCAAAAGTACACCAACAATTACAATATAATAAAGCAAGGCTTTCCATATCCTACTGTACGGCCTGGAAGCCCAAAACTTACATCTGTCTAAAAATACAATACATTTAGCACACATCAATGCATAGCCACAATGATTAACAATACAGAATTAGAAGCTTTAACAACACTATCATTTCTTACCCTGTATATATATCTGTACACATACATACAGACATACATACAGTGGGAAGAAATGATATGCATTGTAAAAAATGAAAACATGAAAAAGCAACACAAAAAACAGTTACATTAAGTACATTTCTTTATTTAACTTACCATTACTTGCCCCCACCGACTCCCGTTGATCAGCTTACTCACGAACCAATCCACGACACCATCCACGACACCATCCAGGAACAAATCCACGACACAATCCAGGAACAAATCCACGAACCAAACCAGGAACCAATCCAAGAACAAGTGCAGGAACCAATCCAGGAATCAAGCCACGAAGAAATCCAAGAAACAATCCACGACACGATCAAGGAACAGGAACTCATAAAAGAAAAAAACATAACAAATTAAACATTAAAATAATAAAACATGACAATCAAGGGTTGTACTAGTTTTATTCTTAGTGAATCTGTATTACAATACCTTGTTCCGGGGTCTTCTTGACGTCCGGTGCCACGCCCTGGTCTTCAATCTTCAGGAGGAGGTCCGTCCTCCTCGGCATCTGCCTTCAAAATGAGACGACATAGGCTTTTAATGGCCTATGACGTCACATTTGTCGTCATATGGTTCCCACGGCCCTGATTGGGCCGTGAAAACCATGTGTTTTGGACGATGTAAAAAAATTGATGACGTCACTTAAAGGCAATGCCAGCACAGCCAATCAGAATGGCTTTGCTGCTATTGCCTTTAAGAAAACGTCATGAAATGACACATGGCCAGACTCACATGGTAAGCCAGCCAATCAGAGCGTGGGAACTCCATCCCTACTCTGATTGGTTCAAGTACCATGTGAGTCTGGCCATGTGTCATTTCATGACGTTTTCTTAAAGGCAATAGCAGCAAAGCCATTCTGATTGGCTGTGCTGGCATTGCCTTTAAGTGACATCATCAATTTTTTTACATCGGCCAAAACACATGGTTTTCACGGCCCAATCAGGGCCGTGGGAACCATATGACGACAAATGTGACGTCATAGGCCTTTAAAAGCCTATGTCGTCTCATTTTGAAGGCAGATGCCGAGGAGGACGGACCTCCTCCTGAAGATTGAAGACCAGGGCGTGGCACCGGACGTCAAGAAGACCCCGGAACAAGGTATTGTAATACAGATTCACTAAGAATAAAACTAGTACAACCCTTGATTGTCATGTTTTATTATTTTAATGTTTAATTTGTTATGTTTTTTTCTTTTATGGGTTCCTGTTCCTGGATCGTGTCGTGGATTGTTTCTTGGATTTCTTCGTGGCTTGCTTCCTGGATTGGTTCCTGCACTTGTTCTTGGATTGGTTCCTGGTTTGGTTCGTGGATTTGTTCCTGGATTGTGTCGTGGATTTGTTCCTGGATGGTGTCGTGGATGGTGTCGTGGATTGGTTCGTGAGTAAACTGATCAACGGGAGTCGGTGGGGGCAAGTAATGGTAAGTTAAATAAAGAAATGTACTTAATGTAACTGTTTTTTGTGTTGCTTTTTCATGTTTTCATTTTTTACAATGCATATCATTTCTTCCCACTGTATGTATGTCTGTATGTATGTGTACAGATATATATACAGGGTAAGAAATGATAGTGTTGTTAAAGCTTCTAATTCTGTATTGTTAATCATTGTGGCTATGCATTGATGTGTGCTAAATGTATTGTATTTTTAGACAGATGTAAGTTTTGGGCTTCCAGGCCGTACAGTAGGATATGGAAAGCCTTGCTTTATTATATTGTAATTGTTGGTGTACTTTTGACTATGTTTTGAAGTTGTTCTCTGTTAGGATAGCTTTAGTTCATTGTGTAATTGGTATGGATGGTATTTTAATTGTTTAGGGATGTAATTGATGTGTGGTAATTCATTGATGGTGAGTTTATTGTATTAAATAATATACTTCTTGTGATGTATGGCGATTTGAGTGGCATTATTGTATTGTTAACATTGATTTGCAGCGTGTACATGCAGTTTACATGTTATGCTACATGTATACACTGTAAATGCAATGTTTTATGAGGCATGTGAGCCTACAGATTGAATGATTAAATGGAATTTGGTTAGGCAATTGGTTTTTATTTCACTGAGGATGTTATGCATAACTGTTGTAGGCATTGCAGGATGGCTTCACCCCTTAATTACCTTTCAGGTTAGTACCCGATAATGTGATTAAGGGGTTCAGTGTTATGTTAATGATATTCAAATGTTGTGGCTATTTCTA
Organism: Ascaphus truei; assembly: GCF_040206685.1. Taxonomy (NCBI): domain Eukaryota; kingdom Metazoa; phylum Chordata; class Amphibia; order Anura; family Ascaphidae; genus Ascaphus; species Ascaphus truei. The sequence goes on along the minus strand of NC_134483.1, from coordinate 359,081,013 downwards.
ATGTTGGCAACGGACCCCAAGGATGATGCTGGCGACGGAGACTTCTTATTGATGAGGTTAGTACAATTTTCTTTACATTTTAACGTTATTGAATGTGTTTAATAATGGCCAAATAATGTATTATCCCTATGTGGATAATAGTTATTTGGCACATTATTGTACTGTATGTGCTGGGGGAGGGGGTATTAGGCCCAAGGGTATTTGGTAGGACTCCCCTGTGGGTATTGGGTGAGGGTGGTTGGGGGGCTTTGTGGGGGAGGGTATGTGGGTGATGGTGGCTTAACCCCTTAATAACTGTAGCGGTTAATAACCGCTATGGTGATTAAGGGGTTAGGGGACATTAATTTGGATGTTGTAATTCTTGTGTTTGTTTTGCAGAAGCGGATGGGGCATGGGCAGGATGAAGATGAGGATGGCCTTCATCGTGGCAGTGGGACATGGGTGAGTGCTATATGTATTTAAAGTCTTTATTGTTGTGTATGTATTGTAAATGGACAACTGCACTATTATCCATTTGTGGATAATAGTCATTCTGCCCATTACTATACTGTATGTTAGGGGGGTATAGGTGTTGTTGGGTATATATATATATATATATATATATATATATATATATATATATAATTATTTAATTATTTATTTAATTCGTTATTGTGGGGCTGGGGTGTGTTTTTTTTATTATTGTGGGTAGTGGGGGTGTGTGAAGGGGGCATTAGCCCCAACGGTGGTTGTTTAGGGCTTGCGGGTGGGTAGCGGGAGGCCTTAACCCCTTCAGGACCGTAGCGGTATTAACCGCTACGGTCGTGAAGGGGTTAAGTGCCCCCGCATCCCCCCCGCACGTCCTAAACTCACACCCAGGGCCAAATACCCCCCTCACCCATCCCCGCTACCCACAATAACGCTGGCACGGTGGGTTAACCCCTTCATTGCCTTAGCGGTTAGCCGCTAAGGTAATGAAGTGGCTTTTAAATGCCTTTTTCCTGCCTCGGATGCATGCCGGGGGGCTCCGGTGCGGGTATCAGCTCCGGAGACCCCCGGCATCAATCACAGGCAGGAAAAAGGGCTGATTTTTCCTAAGTGTCGCCCTTGCCGATGCTTCTCCTTCAGCAAGTTGCCAACTTTAGTTGGTGGGCTGGATTGGCCATAAAATCTCCAATCTGGCCTGCCGATCAGCACCAAAAAGCTGATCGGGGCTTACTGAATTCAGGCGGGAAAAAAAAGTCCCGATAAGTGGCTTATCGGCAGCCGGGTGGCGAAATTTTTTTTTTCGGAAGAAAAGTTGCCGATAATTCCCACTTATCGGGGCTTACTGAATCAGGAGGGCAAAAAACGGCTATAAAATGCCGAAAAAGCCTTATCGGGGCTTACTGCATGAGGCCCTATATCTGGATAATTAAAATCACCCATTATGCAAACATGACCAAGTTTTGATGCCTTCTCCATTTGCAAAAGTATTTTACCTTCCTCAATCACACAGATATTTGGTGGTTTATAGCATATCCCTACAAACATTTTCTTTATACTTTTACCTCCACGGCTAATTTCTATCCACAAGGTCTCTACATTTTCATTATTCCCTTCGTAAACATACTCCCTTATAATAGGTTTTAGATCCGGTTTAACATACAGTATAAGCATACTCTATACTTCATTGGATGAATGACAGGCAACAGAGTTGTGATATACGGTAGGTAGTACAGTACATTCAGTGGTGGGGAAGGTGACCAGTGCAGTACCTCAAGAATCTGCTATGGGATTAGTACTCTTTAATAGCTTTATTAGGCTTTGGTCCTTCTGCGTCCGGCGGCGCGCGCTGCCACGTGCACGCTACTCACCATGTGATGGTGTCCTCCCGAGCAGGTCCCAGTCCCTCCACCCAGCACGACTCACTACACGCTGTGATGCGTCAGCCGCCAGGGGATGCAAGCGAATTGTAATGTGGTGTGGCTGTGAGCCAATGAGGAGAGGAGGGCTTCGGAGAGGAGGAGGGGAGGGCTTCAGAGAGGAGGAGGGGAGGGCTTCGGAAAGGAGGAGGGGAGGGCTTCGGGAAGCGGGGAAAGCAGCTGCAGTACCAGCACCAAGGGAGCCCCCCTGCTCCCTCCCACGGACTCTCTCCTCTGTGTCTGCAGATGCACGAGTGGGAGGGAACCCCTGGCAATGAGGAGAGGAGGCTTCGGGGAGGGCTTTGGGGAGCGGGGAAAGCAGCTGCAGCACCAAGGGAGCCCCCTTGCTCCCTCCCACAGACTCTCTCCTCAGGGAGGCTTCGGGGAGGCGGGGGAGGGAACCCCCTGACATACAGTGATGGCCCCGCCCCCCGACATCATTGCCGCGCCCGTCCGACCTGTTTTTGCCACGCCCCCCGCTCCAGCTCCCCCCGCAACCATCCCCGGCCGGAGCTCCATCGTCTGGGCTTAGGTCAGTAGGAGCTTCAGGAGGCACAGGGGTGGCTTCAGAAGTCTGGGCTTCTGTGGTCTGTATCCGGCAGACCATGGACCTAGCCGAGCTTCATTTACTGGGCGGTTTCTTTTCTTGGGTGACTCCATCAGGGCACTCTCTGGAGAAATGGCCTTTCTGTCCACAACCATAGCAGACGATATCCAGTCGTCTTGGGTAAGTGGGGCAGGATCACCCTGAAGTCCGGCCTTTCGTTGAGGGCGACTTGGGTGGCTCCTCTTCCTCTTTGACAGGTTTCTTGATCCGGCGAGCGGAGGCTCCCAGGATGTCACTCGCAGGGGGATCTTTGACCTTGTGGCCTGTATGCAGCTTGGTATAGGCTTCATGCCCCTTGCGATCCCCAAAATGTCCATGAAGGTAGGGGGAGGCCCCTCCATTAGTGAGCAGCTGATCATGATCACTATGTGATGCGTGGGGATGGCCCCTCGGAGGAACTGCTTGCGCCGGTATTCGTCCATCTCTGAGGATAGAATGAGGCCGTAAGTTCACAATTTCCACAGGACCAGCTGAATTCGTTGAAGGAAATCTGACAGGTCTTCCTTCTCCTTCTGTCTGAGACCGTAATATTTGAACCACAGCTCACTCTCCTCTTCATCTTTGCCATAGATCTGGACTAACAAGTCTACCATGTGATGAGCAGAGAGATCAGGGTCTTGGTCGCTCTGTGCACTGACCATGGTGGCTGCCGGGGGTCGGAGGCTTTCCAGGATTCTTTGACGCCTTACCGCTTCAGAGCAGGGCCATTCATCGATCACCTTGAGGGTGTGTTCCTTCCAAGACTCGATGCTCTCTTTGCCTGTGGGGACAGGAACTATTCTTGAAAACGCCTTCAACTTCCTGTAATTTTGGGCTTGGGCGGACGTAGTTATAGCTTCCAGAAGCTGCGGGAATGTCACTCCTAGCATGGAGCCGCCACTGTCTGCGGAACTTGCGATCCCCGCTCCCTGACTGTTAGGGGTTGGTGTGAAGCTGTTCATTAACCGGTTAGGGACCGGTGATGTTGGCGGGCTACCAGACCAACTGGTGGCCCCTTGCCTAGCATCAGAAGAGAAAGTCACTCGGGGTAGGGATATGTCTGATCTGATGGGTGTACTGGCGGCCATCTCTTTGCCTTCCCAACCCGCATGTCTGGTAAGGGAAGTTACGTGACTGGAAACGGTTTCAGGGTAAATTAGAGGGCACCCTTGCGGTAAAGTCTCTGGTAGATACACTACTTGTGGGCCTCTATCAGGGGGTATAGCTTGTTCGTGGCCAGCAGTAGGGTGTTCTCTTGCCGTTCAATGTTGTAGTGCTTGCTGATGAGGCGGGCTCCCGCCAGACCAGGTAATGTCCTTACTGCGCTGCAGACAGTAAACATGGATACATCGGCAGGTACCCTGTCTACGGCGACTACGTGTCTCAAGAGCTCTTCTAGCTTTTCGGCCCAGTCAGCCACTTGTTGGGGCGTGAGCGCAGACATGCTGACTGATAGGATACTACGTGAACTACTGAGTAGGGCACCCCAGGGCTGAATCTCAGCAGCGCCTCCAAATGTAACGGTATTCCCTGTTGAATACAGACGCTACTACCTGCTGTGTATACCTGTGTGGCTCACAGGAGCCTAAGCCTCCGCTCGGGGAGCCTGAGGTACATACATATAACACAATCTCGTGGTGCAATGCCTCCATCTGTGATGGTTCCCACCAGAGGGGGAGTGGGTCCTTGCAGGACAAATATATATATATATCACTCCACACACAGCATGTAAAATAACCAATGACTTTACTGGCTCAACCGTTATTCATATATATCAACAGGTGTCCCTCTCTAGAGGAGACACTAACTACTGCATCTCGCGGGACACTCCCACCTACACCGGGTGATCCCACCCCGTGTCCAGTAACCCCACACAATATGTCCCCCACCCTTCAAGTGAGATGGTATGTGTGACTGCGCAGCCACTGGTCCCGTGTGAATATAATATAGGATCGTTGGTGCACTTGGTGATGGTTACCTGCCGAGCACTCCAGTGCCGGGGCCTGCCAAAGAGCTTCACAAAGGATCCGAAGACTGCCGAATACAGGAACTACCGTCTGAGGCGATCCCACCCGGATGGCTGCTGCAGCGGCAGTGGAGGTCTGAGCCCAAACCTCTGGATGGATACGCAGCGTCCTCTGTGTCTCTAACTGACACTGGATAGTAAGGGGCAGGGTCCCTAACCTGGGGCCTGTCCCTGAAACACTCAAAACTACTGGTGGCTCAGGGCTATCTGGGGCCTAGGGGGCTGCTGGCCTAGTGCAGAGAGTCACTGACTCTTGCACCCTACCTCCTTCCCCTAGCTGCTCCTGACGCCGACTAACGTGCTCCAAACCCGCGAAAAGTATCTATTCTCCTCTGCAGGGAGATGCTGTAGCCCTATTGGCTCCCTGGGGTCATGTGGGGCACTCCTGAGGCTCATGGGATATGTAGTCCCTGCTGTGAGCCTTCTCCTTATTGGCCCGCTTCGCTCGATCACTGCGCATGCGCAAGGCCATGAGCAATGGCGGCGCCCTGCATCGGGAGCCGCCGGGAGCCTCGCAACGCGACTGCGTCCCTGACTACCAGCCACCCACGTCCCCGGCAACCGGCCGCATCTGGTGAGAGCGCGCACACGCCCCCACACCTCCCCGCGAACGGCCGCATCTGCTCCTGACCGCCGCAGTGAGTACCCGAAGAGGGGGTGGTCCGCAACAGAAGGGGGACCTGGCTACACGCAAATAGACTTATAGAGTCCCAGGGGAACGCTGGATCCTCATGATGCTCTTCTCCATCTGCCTGTCTGCCCAGCTGATTGTTGCTAGCCCGCGCAGTCCCATGACGTCGCGGTTACAGGCGGAGTAAAGCGAGGGGAGAGTCTGTTCACCAGAGTAGCAAGGAAACACAGCAGCTGCTCAGTCTGATCAAGCCTCTGCAAATAATTCCAACACCCTACGTTTTTCACTCAACAAAGAGCTTCATCAGGGATCCTACTAGTCTCAAAGGAATGTAGTCCCTCGCATAGTCAATGTGATGACATCACAATGCAGACATGTCCAATCAGAGAATTACAAACAAACCTAGAAATTAATGCATTATACTAATGGCAAACTAAAACAGCTGAGTACTTCTGCAGAACATAATTAAAACATAATAGTCAAAGATATAACAACTAAAAACTAGAAAGAGACGTGTGTTAGCAATCACAATATCCAACAGAATAAAAAGACTGAATAACACTCACCTTTAAGATAGGGCTAATAAATAGAAACATATGCATCCAATAATAATGCCCCAAACAAAAAAGTTAAGTTAAAACACTAAAATAGAGGGAAAGAAAAATGGAGAAAACAAACTTCAATATTAAGAAAACATGTATGTGAGGATAAAAATATCCTTTAAAAATACATGTTTAAGTTAAAAAGGCATTGAAGTAAACATCAACATTAAAGTATTTAAGAAACAATTATTGCAATGTAAAGATCCACATTGACTTTTGTTGTGAGAGGTGTTGTAATCTGTTGACAAAAGTGAACAGAATGTGCGCAACTATTAAACAATACCACACACGTGAAGTGATAATACAGTGATATTAAAGGTATATTACGTGACCTAATATTCAGATTGGAGCGTCTGCAGCTGTGGTACCGGGGATGGCTCAGGGCACCCCCTAAAACGTTAGACAAAAACACAAAAGACACAGCGCACAACGATCATAGTGCATTAAAGATATATTAAAACAACAAATAAATAGGGTAATTATTGTGCGTACATCAATAAAAATTCAGTTAGACATTTATGGGATATGTTACCCATCCACCAGCACTGCGACCCGGATCAGATGTCTTTAGCAGAGATCTTGCATCACACTGTGGACCGGATCAGCAGTCATCTACTGTTACTGGAGTCCGTGAGTAAGTCCCAGATTTAGAATGGGTAGATAAGGAGTCCTTTAAATGTCCCCGGTGAAGGTGAACAGTGTCCAGCCACAAGTGGCTCACTGGGGAACGGCCGTATCCCGCGGTCCTCGCGACGGCTGGTCTCTCTCCTTCTCCCCACCTCACTGGCACTTCCGGGTGATGACGTCACTCCAACTCGCGTCGTGTCACGTCAGAGTTTCAGCCGGTGGTGAAGGTGGGGAGAAGGAGAGAGACCAGCCGTCGCGAGGACCGCGGGATACGGCCGTTCCCCAGTGAGCCACTTGTGGCTGGACACTGTTCACCTTCACCGGGGACATTTAAAGGACTCCTTATCTACCCATTCTAAATCTGGGACTTACTCACGGACTCCAGTAACAGTAGATGACTGCTGATCCGGTCCACAGTGTGATGCAAGATCTCTGCTAAAGACATCTGATCCGGGTCGCAGTGCTGGTGGATGGGTAACATATCCCATAAATGTCTAACTGAATTTTTATTGATGTACGCACAATAATTACCCTATTTATTTGTTGTTTTAATATATCTTTAATGCACTATGAGCGTTGTGCGCTGTGTCTTTTGTGTTTTTGTCTAACGTGGTGTTGTTGTAATCTGTTACCTTCCCTCTAAAATGGTTGAAACAAATCTATACCTAGATATACAAACCCCTTGGAATTAGAGTTATGGAATAGTTTAAAATGTAGTGATACACTACGTGTGTGCTTCAAAGACCATAATAATTACGGATATGTTAAAACAAATGGTACGGCCCACATATTGTAATCCACAAGGGCATGTGAGCATATATACTACATATTCACTTTTACAATGAATAACATTTTGAAAGTCTCTTTAGAAACAAAACATGTAAAGGAGTCCGTTTTATTGTGTGCCAAATTGCAGGCTTTTCATTTATTACATTTATAAAAGCTTTTAGGCTTAGCGGTCAGCCACATTTTGTATTTTGTGTTACACCTGCAGTAGGTTTCCAGTTTATTTTTTAGATTAAATGCCTCAGGGTACACCATCTGTGGTCTTTCAGGCAGGAAAGCTCTCAAAACGAGTCCTCTTTCAAAAGGTGCCAATATTTATGAACAACATTGCTTATCTGCATGACATCTTTGCTGTATTGTGTTATAAAAGGAATAAACATATCCAGATTATTCTCTCTTGTACTGTATGTGATTTCAGATCGATCTAAATAACTTGCATTGAAAAGTGCCAATTTGACCTCCTCACTTGGGATACTGTCTTTCTAGAAATGTAGTCTCCCGTTGTGTTTATATATCGTATTGCACTATTTTTGCTTCTTTTTTTCCCCATATACGTTTGGATCTGCTTGCACCCCTCCTTATAGATCAAGGATTATTCACCTGGAGTTATATCTCCAATGATATATCATGAGCTTTTAACATGTGAGCAAGAGAACTCACTTTTTTCCACATCACAGTTACCACTTTTGTCATAATCTAAAAGTTTTTTTAAATATTTTTTTTGCACTATATTTTGTGTTTATTATATATTCTTCTGTGTTTTTTCAGGACAAAATGTGTGTTTATTTCACATATCCCCTGGAGGTCTTGCGTTTTGTTACAAATTATTGTATGTGATGTAATACATAAACACATTATCAATATGGTTATTAATTATTGCACTATAACTTTTTCTTTTATTAAATTAACTATTAACTATTAAAACTTGTAACCTTTTCAGTACAAATGTAAACTCCTCCATGTTGATGGAGACAGACACAGACAGTTATTAAAAGAAATGACCTTTAATTGGGGGAACAACATCAAAATAAACAAAAACAAAATTAGCAATGAATCCTTATTTTACACCTTCTGATTATTGGTATGAACTTAATTTTGTTTTCGTTAATGGGGAAGTGGGTGAGTTTGTATCGAGCACAATAACATTAAAATAGAGAAGCACAGTAAAAAAAATGGCATGAGAGAGAACTATATACTGTAATATATTTTTGCAGAGATGAAAAATCCTATATGTCTGTGCTGGTGTGTGCATGAGCTAAAGAAGAGAAGAAAGGAGAACAGCAATTTATAGAATAGCTTTCCATTTTTAAGATGTCTCCACTGTGGTTTTCTGCCAAATAAACATGGGCTGACTTTAGCCAGGGCAGAAGGCAGAGTCACTTTACAGTCTACAATCTACTGAGCCTTTACAACTTTCAACTTCTAGGTCAATTTTTATTTACTAAGTAATAGAGAGATAACACTATAACTTTTTCTTTTATTAAATTAACTATTAACTATTAAAACTTGTAACCTTTTCAGTACAAATGTAAACTCCTCCATGTTGATGGAGACAGACACAGACAGTTATTAAAAGAAATGACCTACAGTCTACAATCTACTGAGCCTTTACAACTTTCAACTTCTAGGTCAATTTTTATTTACTAAGTAATAGAGAGAGCTGGAACAAGTCCACACAACAGCGCTTCAGACCGCACGTATATAGGGTAATAATCTTATATGTGTGATTCACCCAATAGTAAGGGAACATGAAACGTAAAAACAAATTCGGTTTGGTTTGAAGTATTTCAGTCAAGAAGAAGTTAACCTCCTATGAGGAAGAGACACACACCCTAGGCAGGGCACCTTGGGGGGGGGGGGGGGGTGGTAATGAAGTCACCATGAAGTGACAACCATACCTCCATCTGTGGCTTAAGGGTACCGGTGTAGAATCTCCTGGGGTGTAAAACATAAGCCCATGACAATAGAATGAGAGTTTGTGATCTATGAGAGGGTATTTAACCACGACCTCTTTAATCCCTAAAGGTCCGGAATCAGCGTGCACTCGGAGTAAACAGGAAAAAATATTAGGAGTCCTCCTGTGGGGGAGGGATGACACGGTGCACAGCAAAAAAAGGGATGGTAGACTGTATCGCAATAGAAAAAGTTTTAATGCTCAGTGATAAAGCACTACTAAGCGTGAAACGCGTAGGAGCTTGCCCACTGTGTGGTTTTTTACATGATGCTATGCTATTTCACTGAGCATTAAAACTTTTTCTATTGCGATCCAGTATACCATTCCTTTTTGTGCTGTGCTCCGCGTCATTCCTCCCCCATGAGGACTTCCATGATTTACTAAGTAAATCAGGCTCAAAGTGCAAGCTTAGTAAAGCCCTACTTAGCATTTGTTTTGTCAAAAATGTAGAAAACTATGTTTTGTCGTTTTTGAGGGAAAGCATCAAAATCTAATATTAAGCCAAACTTGGTACTTTTTCCCCACTGTTATGAGGACACATTACTTACTTGAGTTTCATAACGAATGGCAGAAGTATGTTTTATGTGGAACCTTTTAACAAAGCGCATTTTTACAGATATAGCTTTACATTAATGCGGTAGTTAGATTTATGTCGTGGTAGAATTTTCGTGGCACTTTCTCTCTGTCTTATTTAGGGGTCCTGCCTTTTTGTTTTATATGTTTTCAGTGTGTTATACTGTAGTTGTAATGAATAAATTGTTATATTTTCTGGGATTATTTGGGTATGTGATGGGCTAGTTTGAGGCACGTTTAAGGCATTTCTGCATTGACTAACGACCCATAGGATTAACACAGCAGGGGTCCCTGGCAGTCCAATTCAGTTTGAATGGGACTGCCAGGGACCCCCGCTGTTAATCTGATGGGCCATTAATCAATGCAGAAATGCTGGGGCTAGTTTAAGGCACGTTTAAGGCATTTATTCAGGCTGTAACTGGGTCTTTTTGGCGATTGCCACTGGTTTGTGTTAGAATAGTCGCAGTCTCTACTGTACATTTATATATATATATACAGTGGTCGACAAATCACCAAAAAATCTACTCGCCGAACACAAAAATCTACTCGCCACCTAGTACCGCACGTGTGCTGCTTGGGCCAATAGGAGCTCGCCACGATGTTAAATCTACTCGCCCGGGGCGAGCAAATGTATAGGTTTGTCGAACACTGTATATATATATATATATACATACATACATACATTTATATATACACACTTCAGCAAATGACATTCAAGAGGTGCCTAATGTACTACATTACATATACAGTATGTAACTGTATTAGGCTCAAGCTCATATAGCTATGCAGCAAATATTTTAGATATATAAATAGTATTTCATATAACATATAAATAATCATGTATTAATTATATTAATCAAATAACAATAAACATTTTCAATACCAAATACTGTACAACATTGCATATCACTGCATGGATACTGAGCTGCTTGGGCTTTAACGTGCCAAGTAGATGCCAGCACGTTGCAGGAAATATCATTTCCAAATTATTTTGACTTGGATTATCTTCATGTGGCAGAAAATATATACATGTCATTTAGTTTTGTGGTCTTCATCATTTTAAAATGAGTTAGTATTGCTCCAGGTTTCAAATAAAATCATTTAGCAATCTCAATTTGACATTGAATATGTAAATATCTTTCAGCAACCCTGGCCTGCATTGTCATTACTTTGCCCTGGTTTGTCAATATTTTTTTTTTTATAAAATGTTGTGTAAATGAAAAAGTACAATTTAAAATGTACCTAATGAATGTTGAATGAATGTTGACTATACATGTATTGCCGTGTGCTGCTTTCAAGTAAGTTTGTAGCAAAGCTTAAATATGACATTTTCCATGCTATTTTTAAGAGCTTCTCTAGTATGATTGACTTGTGATAAGTGCTTTGTTGACAACACACAAGAGAACTGTATCCGTAATGGCTTTCTTCCCCATTTTCTATGTTGATGCCGGTCTACTTTTTAGAGAATAAGTTTATTTTTATATTAGTAAAAATGTGACATTGTGGCAGAAACAAAAAAGTTTTGGGATCAATGTAATCAGGTTTTAGTACACCTATAGTTAAGTTTTATTCAGCTGCTAAATTAGAACTTTCCTGCCCCCCTTTGTCGTCTCTTCCTGCAGGAAGAGGAGATTTCAAAGGAAAAACTAAGAGGCCCCACACCACATGTCTGCATTGAGCCCTGCAATATTCCCAGAGGTTGCACAGCATAGTTTTGAGCTCTACTGCTCAATTCTGTCGATTCTTGCTTTTTGAGAATTATTGATGGATGAAAAGAACGTGCAAGTTCGCAGCGGATTCAAATTTCTGTAAATATTTCACCCATCTCTAGGTATGATCCCACATTTAATGGAGCTTTTTGGATCTAGCCTAAGCCTGTCAAACTCAGAATAGGTTGGGCGCCAATTCTTAAATTCGACTGCAAGACTCGGGCCGCATCATCAGAGGAGCAGAAGGAAAAAAGGAAAGTAGCCAACAGCCTAATTCCGTAGGTGACATTTTTACGCTAAATCCAAACATCAGTAAAATGTTTACCTTTATTTTCCGGTACTCAGTTTACATCGATTGCAGTGATGTAACACACTCACTGACACACGTCAAAATGGGACTCTTTCCCCTTTCCCTAACCTCATGAAGAGCTCACTGCCTTGCTCTCTCCCCCAGCTCCTACCACAACCTATCGCAGAGTTCTCCCCACTCTCCGGTCTAACCCCTCCGCACTCCACACTAAGGGCCGCCTCTCTGACTAACCAGTCAGTCACCGCTGAGGCCGGTCTCAGCAGGTGCACTGTTGCTGGTTGCATCAATGCCTGACCGGTCAGTCAATGACAGAAAATAGACGGATGATTGATATGCCTGATCTATCCCCAAGTGCACTCATCCATTTTTCAGGTGCTGGCCTATGGTCATTAATGATTACAATATAATTGTATTGCTTTAGGCGCCGATGGCTAAAGGGACGTAGGCAAGGTGTCAGTGAGTTGACACTGGGATTGGATCCGGGTTCAACTACTTTAAAGACAGTAACATTACCACTGGAGCAAGAGACTACTGACATTATTAATATGTGACTAAATGGATTAGGAAAGATGGAAATGGTAACTCTGCAATTGGCAATTAGATATTTGGCAGACCTTTAAAAGATACAAAGTATAGTGACACATGAAATTATTTTGCACAAACCAAGATGCCAGTTTTCAAAAGATTTAGTAGAATGTATCCACACTTTAACAAAATATAACATACGTTGTTTGTTTGTTTGTTTGTATGTATATATATATATATATGTATGTGACCAACAAGAAAAGAAAGCGCCCGATCCTAGTGCAGCATGAAAAAATACAATTTAATAAAAATGAATAAAACCAACAAATGCGAATCCCCTGATGAAATCACTTAGTGTGAAGAAACGCGTAGGGAAGAGCGTTTTTTAGTTGCTGCCACACTGTGATATACCATTATACTCTAACCATACTGCCCACTTTACTACGGACTGCCTTTGGGAGTGCTGAGAGACTTCTCCGATCAGCCCCTGCATTGCGGGGTCACGAACTACAGACCTCACATCCGGAATACACTGACATTGTGGAGATCTTATTCCTGTATCCCCTGCTGGATGTCGGTTCGGAAGAGCTGAGACTACACAGACGGAGAGAGAGCGCGCAAACAAAGGCACAGCGTGGGCGGTTGGCGAATGAGTACAGTATACTCATTATATGCTTTTATTTATCTTTTGTTTGTGAGTTCGCATTTGTTGGTTTTATTCATTTTTATTAAATTGTATTTTTTCATGCTGCACTAGGATCGGGCGCTTTCTTTTCTTGTTGTTCACAGATTTCTGGGAGTTCGTTGGTCCTTGCGGAGAGCAGCCAGATCCTAGCATGGACCCTTGGTTTGGTTGATATATTTTTTCATTTTTCATTTATATTTTTATTTTTATTTTTTCATCTTCATTTTTATTTTTACACACTCAGTGTCATTTTTGATATTTTTCTATTCATTAACAATTGAGTATCATCCAGGAGGGATTCATTAGTGCAGTAGTTAAAATCACCAACATATGCCATTTTACTATATTTGCATTGTTCACTGGCATATATATTTTTTTCATCAGCAGCTTTTTAAACATTGGCACTTAGCATTTTACCATATCATAATGTATGTATTTTTTATTAGTGTGAGTCACTCAGCCAAATTATTGTTTCACTTACCTTTGCCATTCACCTTTGTTTTATATACTCAACACATCCCATTTGGTTATTTAGTGTGAGTTTACACCTGAGGAGCGCAGTCTATTCTTTGTTTGTAATTATATATATGTATGTATTCATTCTTGCATCTCTTGTAGCAGTTGAATAGTGAAACTATAAAATGACAAATGTAAGACATTCTGAGAAAACACACATCATATTTACTTTCTCTTTGTTATGTTTAGGATAGATGTCCCTTTACATATATCTTTATTATTGCATTGATATTAAATTTATTCATGACTGTGATTACAAGATGTATCACAGAAGGTACTTAGGTGTGGGGATAAAGGGGTTAAATCTCTACCAAAGCAACAGCAAACTCTTCAAAAAGCCACAAGATAAAGTGATTTCAGGTACCCAGATGAAAGACTTAAGGCAAGGTGCTCTTCATCTTCCTACAGAATAAAAAAGGTTAGAAGTGGCCTGCAGTAAAATAACTGACAGTGCTCAACGCAGTATTGACTTATGCTTTGGAGCCACTGTGTCTCTGCAACTACCATAGCATGTAGTTTATTTTTTTTATTTTTATCAAAACTAACATTCTAAATAAATCATCTTACCATTGTGAAGCCACGTGTCATTTTTGTTTAGTGACTTCACATTTGCTCCCTTTATAAAGCACAAAAAGAAGTTTGAAAGTATGTGTATTATTTGTTTTGCTTATGAGTACAGTTTCGGTGCATATGAGTATTTCTTAGTAGACTACAGTAATTAAGTGTGCCATAAGATCATATGTATTTTTTTTGGTGTTTATGTAAGGCTTTTGAGCTTTCAAAAAATTATATGTGACATGTCACATTTTAAAAGTTAATCTAAAGCTAAAGGTTTGCAAAACTAACACGTTGTCAACATTCACAAATATTGGGTTGGAGTGGAGAAAGTACATTCCCAATATATATAGAGCACTTGGGAATGTACTTTCTCCACTCCAACCCAAATGAGCACTCAGGCTTGGCTTGTGTAATACGAGCTTGAGACAAAAGGTGGCACTGAGTGCTCATTTGCATGTCATTTCCCAGAATCCCTTGCTGCAGTGGAAGCGCTGTATGCTGGGTGACAATGGGGAAAGACAGGGTTGCAGACCTGTCTAAGACATGCAAATGAACATACAGTAATATACAGTAATATTTACAGTTGCTTTATGCTTTACTGTGGAGGGTTTTTGTCACTTTTTTTACCCACCATAACCTTAATGACAGTATATATATATATATATATATATATATATATATATATATATATATATATATATATATATATATATCCCCTCAAATCAACTTTGAAGTGGAGAGATACTTGAGCTACTGTAATAAAGGAGCACACTTAAGTTATTTGTTAATAGGATATGCAATGTATATTATAATGACTCCTATTCTCTGGCTAATATTGTAACAGAAAAGGTTCCCTTATATCAGGTGTGCGCAAACCGGGGGGGCGCAAGATATTTAGCAGCGGTTGCTGAGGCCCAGAGCTCTTCCCAAAGGCATTTAAATTAAATGTTGGTGGATCGTGTGAGGCCTCTGCAGCTTCACTTACCTTGTCTATGGTGACGCGTTGCCATGGCAACGTGGCATCAAATGACATAGTGGGGTCATGTGACTTCATGTTGCTATGGCAATTTGCCATTACATGACCCTGTGGCGTCATTTGATGCCGGAGACCTTGCAAGGAGGGGGGTGCAAGCAGGGGAGAGTGCAGACAAGGGGCTCAGGTGGGAACGTTTGCGCACCCCTGCCTTATATGATGCCCTCAAAGGCCTTCACTAATAAAAATGTTTTAACTTTTAATGATAATAGATAAAATAAACTATGAGAGTTTAACTAAAAATAAAAACTAATTGGAGCAGCGATGCTGTGACTAAAAATAATGGGGTACTAAGCCAGGGAATAAAGTACGATGTGGAATATAGGTGATGTGAGAAACACAACATATAGTTAAGTGTAAAGTACTAATAAGGAAAGATCCCATAAAATTTTGATAAATAATACATACTCGTGCAGTCTAAAAAACGTGACTAAGAAAACAAATGGAGGCAGAAAAATGAACCGACCTCCGTGCTCCTAAATGTTATCCTAAATCTCCTAAATGTGCTCTTATGCCATGTGCCGTAGTGTACTTTGCAGTGTATGTGCAAAGTGTGTGAGATACCTCAATACTATCCTATAAATAGTGTCAAAGAATGTATACTGCATAAAGCTAGTGGCTACACCTTGGGATCCACATCATAGTTTAATTATCTATAGATGAATCTGTATGTATGAGCCCCGCTGTGGCTGTCCACAATCCAGCATTCAAAATGTTGCAGCTTGCTCAGAATGGCGTTTCAGTCACGCTCATTACATCATAGTGTCTGACGTCATTACTACCAGACACGCGTTTCGTTCTACTGAACTTCTTCGGGGGTGGAATTCTCTGGCCCTATTTTTCTCTCTATGTCCCTCCCATATCAGTATAGATGTATGGGATTAAACCCCGCCCAGTTGGGCAGAAGATAAAACATTCAACATCTCAGTTTCAGGCTACCTATTGCTGGGCAAAGCAGGAGATTTGCCTGATGTTCCTAGTGCCATGTTTCCTTTGTTTGACCAGTGATCCTAGCCATTGTGCTAGAAATTATTCTCACTTCATTTGTGGTATTCAGCAGTAAGCTACAGTATGCACTCCAGGGCCATAGTTATGGAATCTGGCACCTCTGGTGCAGCCTAGTAATGTATGCTGTCTCTGACCTTTATGATCTAATACAGTGATTTTTCACTGGGGTTCCGCAGAACACTGGGGTTCCGCGAGCACCCCTCAGTGGTTCTGTGGCAACCAGGTGGGGGAGAGCTGGGACAACTCTCCCAGCTGTCCGAGACCCGACGGCGCGGTGGCACACCCAACTATTAGTGACACGGCATCTGCAACAGCATCTGCCCGGTCACTGCTATCTTTCCTCTCCCTGCTTCTGTAGTCACCTTGATGGGAGGGAGAGGAAGCATTAGCGCGGGCTCTCAGCACCGGCTCCCTTAAAGAGATGGTGTATCTGTTTATGTGTTTGTGTGGGGGAGGGGGAGTGACAGTGTGTGTCTGTGTGGGGGAGCAGGAGAGTGTGTGTGTCTGTGTGTGTGGGAGAGAGGGAGAGAGTGTGTGTCTGTGTGTGTGTCTGTGTGTGTGTCTGTGTGTGTGGGAGAGAGGGAGAGAGTGTGTGTCTGTCTGGGGGAGGGGGAGTGAGAGTGTGTGTCAGTGTGGGAGTGCAGAAGAGTGCTTGTGTGTCTGTGTGGGGGAGAGAGAGTGTCTGTGTGGGGAGGGGGAGAGAGAGTATGTCTGTGTGTGTCTGTGTTTGTCTGTATGGAGGATGGGGAGAGAGAGTGTGTGTGTCTGTGTGAGGAAGACAGTGTATGTGTGTGAGGCGGAGAGAGTGTGTGTGTATAAGAGAGGGGGAGTGTGTGTGTGTGTGTGTGTGTGTGTGTGTGTGTGTGTGTGTGTGTGTGTGTGTGTGTGTGTGTGTGTATGTAGGAGTGTGTATGTGAGTATGTGTGAGCACGAGGGGGAGTGTGTGTGTGTGTAACTGAAAGGGGGAGAGAGTGTGTATTGAAGAGATAGGGGTGAGAGAGGGGGAGAGTGAGGGTAAGGGAGAAAGTGTGGGGGAGAGGGTGCGTAAGGGGGAGAGTGTGAGGAGGGAGAGACAGGTGGCGGGGTGGGGGTGGAGGGGCAAAAGACGGGGTGAGTGTTGCGGTTCCCCAGAATTTCACAATCGAATTTTGGGATTCCCTAACCAAAAAAAGGTTGATAACCACTGATCTAATAGCTTTCACTGTGGAGGGTACTCGTGATATTAAAAGTTGAGTTGGATAAAAGCACTGCCAGTGAGCTCTATTTATACTCTGTTAGCCCTGCTAGAGCTGCATGCTCTGTGTGAGTACTGTAGCCGCTTTTCATTTATGTGTGTACAGAGCTTACAATTGTATGCTGCTACTTAAGTCTTTGTTTGCTCTTAAGAGCTGTTATTTTATTTCTGCTTTATATCAGGCTTTTCTGTTTCTCTGGTTTTGATCAGAGCTGTTGCTCCAAACTGTTTTTCCTCAATTCAGGGCGTTGCCTGTGTTCGCTTAGCTTTTATAGGGCTTTGCTGCTGGCTGGGGGAACATTTTTCTAGTAGAATTTTTTGGGTCTCCTTATAAATTTCCGCTTCAAGCTGTTTGATGCTGGATCTTATCATTACATGTCTGAACTATGGTCTAGAGCAAGGGTGCACAAAGTTTTTGTCCTGTGCCTCCCCTGCCTGGTCTCCCCCTGCTCCCGTCCCCCCCCCCTCCCGCATGGCTCCGGTGTGAAATGATACCACAGGGTCATGTGACATCACGTGACCCTGTGGCGTCATTTGATGCCGGGTTGCCATGACGACGCGTCGCTGGATGGTAAGGTAAGTGATGTCGGAGTTTTACAGAAGCGTCACGCGATCACTAGCATTTCATTTAAATGCCTTCAGGGAAGTCAGGGGCCTCTGTAACGGCCGCATCCCCTCCCCCCAGAAAATCTTGCGTCCCCCTGGTCTAGAGCAGGCATGTCAAGCTCTTCTGAGTTTGACATGCCTGCTCTAGACCAGGGAGACGCAATTGGCTTGGCAGCCAATTCTTAAGTCCGACTGCAAGGCTTGGGCTGTCCAGGAAAAAAATTAAATACATACAGTAGTCATTATATAACCTACACGTACACTGTTTTCCTATTAAATATGTAAATGTCACTGGTACTCTTCTTTCTCCCACCCCAAGAAGTAGACTGCTGAGGTATGTCCCTATTAATTTCGTACTGGCAAAGACGGGACACCAAGAGAAAAAGGAATTATATTTACTGTTAATTGCGTTAATCCAAGTTCCTCCATACCAATACAAATTTCCCTCCCTAATAGAAGGTTTTGTCCATGTTTTGTCTGTTTTTATGCTGTTGTTCTTATTCTTTAGTTGCTCAGCTAGACAAATAACTTATGTGAGGAGCAAGAAGCCTTATAGGGGCTGGTACCTGATTTATTGAACGTTTTGTTCTCCCCCAACTGGGAAAAAAATCACAGGGCTGTTTAAATCACCAGTTTTGACAGCGTTGCTATCATGGTATGCAGAAAGCCCAGAATACCTGTGATAGCAAACTTTGTAAAAATGGTGAGTAGCCAGTGACGTGATGATCACCTCTCTGAATAGCGCTCACCCGGCGATTTCTTTCTGCTGCAGAGAGAGAGAGAGCCGCCTCTCCCTGGGCAAATCTCGCCAGAGATCAAACATTTTTAATATAAAATGTAATACTAGTGTATTGTAGCAGGGGGCTACTGAGCAGAACCTCATTGATTTGAGGTCCGGGGACCCCCTGCTTCCTGGGATACAGGCCCCGTTATGGGGTGCATTTTATTCCCACGGTCACGTGACGCAGGACATTTAAATGTATAGGAGACACTGGCACCCTATAATGGGATATAGAGAGAGAAAGGGGGAGCACAGGTTGAAGAATTTGGGGTATCTGGAGTATCCAAGTAGATATTTGTGGGTGTGTTTGAAAGATATAATAAATCACTTACACGGCCTTGTGTAAATGCTCTCACAGCAAGGTTTAATTGTCTTGGTGTTCCCTCGGTCGGTTTACTTCTTCTTTTCAGGACTTGGTTTTCTTTCTGGATATCTTCAGCGGTCCTCGGCTTACAATGAGGATGTCTCCCTCGGAGTCAATGGATTAAAAAACAATGTTTTAGAGGGGGATACATACAGTATTGATAAAGTCCAATGATATATATATATATTTATATTTGTAAGGCAGTAAATACAGGACATGGCGGTCTCCTGCTCAACGGTGTTTTGGGACCAGGCACAATACTAGGACACTACTAAGGTGGTACAATCCACGCGGGACCCACCCAACTAGAGGCGCAGGCTTCACGGGTTGCAGTACTGTATCGGTGGAGCCCATCATCCGCAAGCCCAAGCCAGGCCTCTCAGGCATGGACACGCCCGGCAGGTACCTTCTCCAAAAGTGCACCAACTCACATAGTATAGTGGCAGCGCTGACCACATAGAGGGTGGGGATATAACCTTGGGGACACTTAGGTGGTAGAGTGACCGAGTACCTCATAAGGTAATGTGGGGACTGTGTACAGAGTGGAACTATTGAAGGGGCAGGTTACAGCCATGCGTTGCAAGTGGGTAGCTGTAACCAGTAGCCATATATATAAGTTGCTATCAGTAAACTGTTATTCTGTGTTACCCTGTATGTTCATTGTGTGATCGTATACCTATATATGTATATGGGTCCTGTAACGGGCAAATCCACATACTGTAGTAGGATCCATTACAGGTGGAGGTGCTGACGAAGATTCTTCCAGAATCCACCCCAGGCTCCCTGCAGCGGAGGCTCAGACCTCCTGAGAGCCACAGGTATTGCACCACACGTACACCGTAGACACGTATCACACAGATGGTGGGGATACATGAGCTACATATATATATATATATATATATATATATATATATATATATATATATATATATATATATATATATATATATATATATAAAAAGTCATGTGGAAAAGAAAGTACACCCTCATTGAATTCCATGGTTTTACATATCAGGGCATAATAACAATCATCAGTTCCTTAGCAGGTCTTAAAATTAGGTAAATACAACCTCAGATGAACAACAACACATGACATATTACACCATGTCATGATTTATTTAACAAAAATAAAGCCAAAATGGAGAAGCCATGTGTGAAAAACTAAGTACACCTTATGATTCAATAGCTTCTAGAACAACCTTGAGCAGCAATAACTTGAAGTGGTTTGTGGGTATTTGTTTATGCACAGCTCTCTTACGGTCCAGCCACAGCATTTCAATAGGGTTGAGGTCTGGACTTTGACTGGGCCATTGCAACACCATGATTCTTTTCTTTTTCAGCCATTCTATTGTAGATTTGCTGGTGTACTTCGGAGCATTGTCCTGTTGTATGACCCAATTTCGGCCAAGCTTTAGCTGTCAGACAGCTGGCCTCACATTTGACTCTAGAATACTTTTGTAAACAGAGGAGTTCATGGTCGACTCAATGACTGGAAAGGTTTCCAGGTCCTGTGGCTGCAAAAACAAGCCCAAATCATCACCCCTCCACCACCGTGCTTGACAATTGGTATGAGGCGTTTGTGCTGATATGCTGTGTTTGGTTTTCGCCAAACATGGCGCTGTGCATTATGGCCAAACATCTCTACTTTGGTCTCATCTGTCCAAAGGACATTGTTCCAGAAGTCTTGTGGTTTGTTCAGATGCAACTTTGCAAGCTTAAGCCGTGCTGCCATGTTCTTTTTAGGGAGAAGAGGCTTTCTCCTGGCAACCCTTCCAAACAAACCATACTTGTTCAGTCTTTTTCTAATTGTACTGTCATGAATTTTAACATTTAACATGCTAACTGAGGTCTGTAGTGTCTGAGATGTAACTCTTGGGTATTTTGCAATTTCTCTGAGCATTGCACGGTCTGACGTTGGGGTGAATTTGCTGGGATGTCCACTCCTGGGAAGATTGGCAACAGTCTTGAATGTTTTCCACTTTTGAATAATCTTTTTCACTGTAGAATGAAGGACTTTAAATTGTTTGGAAATGGTCTTTAACCGTTCCCAGGTTGATGGGCAGCAACAATTGCTTCTCTGAGATCATTGCTGATGTCTTTCCTCCTTCGCATTGTTAACACACACCTGAATGCTCCAGACCAGCAAACTGCTAAAACTTTGGCTTTTATAGAGGTGGTCACACTTGCTGATGATCAATTGATCAGGGGCATTTGATTAGCAGCACCGGTCTGCTACTTAGCATCTTAATTCCTATGGAAGCAGTAAGAGTGTATTTGTTTTTCACACATAGCTTCTCCATTTTGGCATTATTTTTGTTAAATAAATCATGACACGGTGTAATATGTAATGCGTTGTTGTTCATCTGAGGTTGTATTTACCTAATTTTTAGACCTGCTAAGGAACAGATGATTGTTATTATGTCCTGATATGTAAAGCCATGGAATTCAAAGAGGGTGTACTTTCTTTTTCACATGACTGTATATATATAGATGTAGAGGTATCAGTACCATGTTAGCCGAGCTTTAATAATCAAAAATTAATAGACGATACCGTTATGTGGCTAAAGAAATGCTTTTATTTGTGCGAGCTTTCGAGATACACTGATCTCTTCTTCCGGCGGTGTTACATTTAATAAAGCAGACAATGGGTTTACTCCAAAACAGTGCATCTTGGAATGTGACTAGAGCTCATACCTCCCTCCTGTGCAGTGTGTGATTTATGACTAGAGGTGTTCAATAGTCGGTGTGTGTGTGTGTGTGTGTGTGTGTGTGTGTGTGTGTGTGTGTGTGTGTGTGTGTGTGTGTGTGTGTGTGTGTGTGTGTGTGTGTGTGTGTGTGTGTGTGTGTGTGTGTGTGTGTGTGTGTGTGTGTGTGTGTGTGTACGTATGTAAATATAAATAAATAAAGAGCCCACTGTGTATACAGCGCTTTACAAAAGGTGTGTGTGGAGTGGGAGTGTATATCAATGGATACACAATACCGTTCTGTGGCTAACAAACACCCTCTCACATTTCCACACCTACCCACACCATTAATATACACTCCCACTCCACACACACCTTTTGTAAAGCACTGTATACAATGTGGACTCTTTATTTATTTATATCTACCTACTTACATCCCCTGATGAAATCAGCATTAGACTGATGAAATGCGTACACGTAGGGTCACGTGATCATTGTGAGCAGTTGCAGTGAGGAGTTGTTTGTAAGCTGAGAGACACCGGAGTAAATTGCCGCTGCACACAGAGAAACCAGCAAACCCCTCTACAAAGGATCTTGAGATCACAGCTATGTGTTGCCGGAGGACACTTTACAAGGTGACACCACGCAGAGGGAAAGTTTTGCTACAGTGGTTGGAGCGGAGCAGCGTCCCTGAAGAGCATGTTGGGGCATGAGATTGTTCTCATACAAAGCGCAATTTAAATGGATGTTTGTGAGTGTTCAATTGTAAATGTCCAAGGTGTATTAAATCTTTTATACGTTATCACACTAGGATCGGCGCTTTTTCTTCTTTATATATATATATTGTGTATATATATATATGTAGCCCCCTGTAAACAGCACAGGCTATACCTATCTTCCTCCTACTGTGGTAAGTCCTGTTAAGGGCAGGCACCAGTAGTATCATGGGTTTTCCCCCTTCCAAGCCCTGCCCTGAGTGGTAGATGCAGGCCCCTGACTCTGCTGCAGGCATGAGACAGAGGGGAGGTTCTGCTGGCATCATGAGGGGTGGGGCTGACTCTATTTAGCAGCAAGCTCCTGTGAGTGACTGTCTGTTCTGTCTGAGGAGTTGGAGGAGACAGTGCGGTCTCACCTGTGCAGTCGTACAGGAGCAGAGAGAGGAGAGGAGAGACTCAGCCACTTTGAGTAGAGCTGATAGTACCATAGACCCGGTGGACCAATGCCCCTCACCCCAAGTCTGGGGTGATGGGGGGAATCCATTCCCCACCCAGAGGATAACCTCGGAGGTGGGCAGCGGGGTATTGACGCCCCAGCACAGACCATACTGTAGGAAGAGAGACTTGGAGGGAAGGAGAGGAGGAAGGATCGGTGAAGGGAGGAGAGCGGAGTAATCCGCGGGACATTGCTGTTGTTGTTGTGGCTGCTGGTCGCCACTACATTTGGAGTCGCTGATCTGAAAAATAAAGAGACAATACTTTTATACAAAGACTGTTGTGTGAGTCTGGATCATTCGCCCTGGGACCAGGGTTCACTCTTCTGTACAGGTCCTATCCCATATCCCTGGGAGTATAGAAGATGGAGGCGCTGCACCACTAAGAAAGCATGGAGGCTACCACCCCAGAAGCCTGGTCCTGTCTCCCCAATAACAACGCGGGAAGCTCAGGCCCTCCTGTTCCACGCAGGTATGCACCACCACTACGCATGTAATCTGCCCTCACGCACCCTAGACACCACAGATGAGTCTGGGGGGGAGGGGAGGGGGGGGAACAAGGGTTACATATATATATATATATATATATATATATATATATATATAAATACAGGCCCACCAACAGGGTGGGTCTGCCTGGGTTGGCGTCCCGGGCACTGCAAGTTGACCTCTGGCCAGGTCCATCTGGGAAGTGACATGGAATATATATATATATATGTATATATCATGGTGAACAGCTATACATTCAGGCAAGCTGTATACTGGAGGACACCCAGGAGAGCTGGTAGAGGTGCAGCGGAGTGGAGCCAGAGAGACGTAGAGAAAGATCTGGGCAGACCGAGTAAATACCTGTCTCAGAGGTTTCTCAAAGAGTCAGACGGAGGTTTGTTGCTGCGGGGTGTGGGATTGGAGGACGACTCGGTGGATGGCTGGGGCGCTTTAAATGGCTGGGGCGCCAAAATCATCAGGCACATTATATCCAAAGGAAAATACTTGCAGCGTGAAGGTCCCATCACCCATTGTAACTTTGGAGCAGTACACAGTAAAGGTACTGATAAAATCTGGTTCCAATTATAAGACACCGAACACTCCTCAAGCTTACACCTACAGGACTCCTCAATCAGCAGGCACAGAGACATTGTCATAATATCTTTATTTCCATCCGATTCACTCCTGACTTCATTAGCAACACTGTATGTTACAAATTTGTTTCTGTTTTAATACTGCTGCCCTTTATAGGGTAAATAGTGTTGGTTTAAATTGGGTTCAAAGATCCATTTAATCATACATCAATACACTCTTACTTAACCCACTCCTAATAGGATTCCTGCAAAATTACACAATTTCTAATTGCACCGGATGCTATCTGTATCATTAATATCTGGGTTTTTGTGTTAAACCCAGCATTGTGACTGCATTGTTAAGGATTTTGTAACCCCTATGTTTCTGTGCACTTGATATTCATTTTAACATATATATACATTTTACTCTCTACCAGTAAATTCAATGAACTAAGTAGTACTGTAAATACAGTAAAGTACTATGGTCATTTGTGTAGTATCAGCACACACTCATCTGTGCTATCTGTAGTATATATAATAATGTTGGACGTTAGGAACTTTCTTAGTACAAACAATGAGCCTTTATTACTCTCCATTGACACTTCTCTGCTCTGCAGTCACATATATTTATATACAGTCTGTTTCTTTTTCATCACCTTGCTTGCACTATTTTAGAGGTCTTCCCTCAGTGTCCTTCACTTAACATCAAGGGAGGTATTGAAACTGGCCTTGGCATGGAACAACTCACCCGTCCCCGTTCTGCATAACGTCTGTCATGCTCTTTCACTATGAGCCCCTTTTTGGTCCTTGGCCAGCTGAATGCTGTCAAGGGATCCATGTCCCGCTTCTGTATTCTAGCTGCCCCTTCTAGGCAGACTGGTACTGAGGCCACTATGGACCTGCAGAGCTAGTCATCACACCCTGGACTCCCTCTCATAGGGACCTCTGTAGAGTATTTGCATCCTCTGCTGTGAACTACTGTATCGGTGGGTACTCTCTGAAGGAACACTTTCTCTAACTACAACAATAAACAGGGACAGGTCCTTCTTACCTACTTATATATTCAGGAACATATCTATACTATAGACAGTGAGGCTCCTCCACTGTTACTCCTCAGCAACCTGCGTTGCATAACCTTCTCCTTATATATACTATACTGGTGATGTCACTATCACCAGGCAAAAAGTGGATGTGGCTTTGTTTCAGCCAATGTCACCCAGTACCATGTGTGGGGAGGGGCGTTACACAGTATGAGCCCACATATAACTCTCTAAGGCTCTTAAGCCTGGTAGTTCCAAAAAGGGGGGCTACATGTGGATGAATAAGAATGCTTGACTGTTTTTTGTTAAATAAAAATATAAATGTAACTGAAACCGTGGTATGGCCAAATATAATTACATTCAAAATGTAGCCTCAATGTTAAGAATATATATAGTGTTAACTGATGGAACAACACAAAACATTTTTTACTATCATACAGGTTACTTGATTTTGTACTGAGATTTCTTGAAAACATAAAAAGTAGGGCAGCCAACATCTTGGCCAGGACCCAGGGTTGTTGAACAGAGGGAAGGGGTCTCTCCCCCCATGTCAACAATCCCCAAATCCCCCCCTCTATCACACACTATCCCATCTCTCTCACACAATCCCCCCTCTCTCACTCTCCCTTCTCCTTCTATCTCAATCTCCCTTCTATCCCCTTCTCTCCACACTCTCCTCCAACTCTCACCCCCTCACTCTCCTCCTCCTCCTAACTCTCCCCATCTCTCACTTCCCTCTCTTTTCCCCTTCTCTCTCACTTCCCCCTCTCTCACGTTCTCCCCCCTCACTCTATCCCTCTTTCTCTATTGTCTCTCTCTCACTTCCCCCCTACCCTCTCTCCTTTTGCCTCCTTCCCACCATTCCTCCCACCCTGAGCCCAATCTGTAGAGCAGGGTCCATCTGGGCCACACCTGAAGCTGGAGGAGACCAACCTAGGTGTCCGATACTGGTTTGCTTAACCTCCGGGTTCAGACTGTGCTACCCCCCCTGTCAGCGGTTCAAATAACAACTCATTAAACAACAGAGAGAATGGGATAACTACCAAAAGTCAAGGATAATTAGCATGATAAACTGTAACACATTTGAATATTCTTGTTTTCTGATCTATGTGCTGCTATGAGTAGAAGAGAGTATCAAAGCTGTAATCATGAATTCAATGTAGTGATTGTGCTATGTTATCTCAAGTATTGTTTATCCTAAATCAAACAGTCTATAATACACTTAGCATAATCACAATATTTGAGATTCTTGTAATGATGTAAATCACTATAAAGGTTTATAAAGTAAATAATGCTACTTAGTGTGGGATACTGGTGTGCTAACCTGTATGTTTTACTAGACAACATTATCATTTAATTTAAGTTAATACCAATAAACATACTGCAGATCTTAAGATGTCTGTTGTGAAATACACCCCCCCCCCACCCCCTCAAAAAAAGCACATATGGTTTTGATTGGGAAGTGCAATTTTTTTTGTCTTGCCTTAAATTTAATTAATCAAGCCACGTGCTCTCCATAAATCTATGCATTTCTTAATTTTTATGACAGCATTCATAATGCTTCATTTTGAAGCCTTAGCTCATTGTTGGTATGAACCTTCTGTACAATGTATTATAATTCTGGTATGTTCCAAGGGAAAGTTCTGCACATAATATACGTACTGTATGGGTATGTTTATACTGTAGATCAACATGCAGTCATAGCCATGTCCAATTATAGTGTTTGACTGAGTACATTGGGTCTTTAAACAGCTCATATAGGCCCAGATTCACAGAGGTCAAGTAAAAGGCCATAGCGCTCACATAGGGGAAAATAGGGTGCTCAACCACAGCCAACTTCATCCAAATGTCTTAGAAAGACTCCATAGAAGAATAAGTGGGAGTGGGTGCAAATAAAATGACCTGTGAGTCACTCAAGGACATAAGCAATAGGGTATCCACTTCCAAATAAGGATAATATAATATAGCGCTCACATATGCTGCTCATATTTGCACCTGTTAAAGCAAGGTAGCATTTGACTAAAAAATATTAATGGTTGCCTTTTCTACCAGGATTTGTTTGGACAGTAACATCCTGGCTTTATCTAACATGGACTAAACTTTGATTTAATTTGTATGGTACATTTCCTTGTCCAAGTAAAATAATTTGCGGTGGTTTTGCCTTTTCTAGGCTGTGGAATTTGGAACACCCCAGGATGCGGTGTCAAAGCCAGATGTCCCAGACCACGTTCTCTACACAATTGGCAGCTGTTTTCTTATAATTGGCTCAGTGGGTGTAATAGGAAACCTGCTAGTCCTCTATGCATTTTACAGGTACAGTACTAGAGTGATACATGCTGTATAATGGTTGGACTAATAGCACAGTAATTACAAGGACATGTGTAGTACTATAGTCTAAGGCAGGGGTCTCAAACTCAGTCCTCAATGGCCACCAACAGGCCAGGTTTTATGGTTATCTCTGCTTCAGCACAGGTGGTTCAATCAGTCTTCGACAGAACCACTGATTGAGCCACCTGTGCTGAAGCAGGGATATATATACCGCGGGTAAAAGGGGGGGGGGGGAAGGAAAAATACGTGAACCCCTGCTCAGCTAGATAGTAGGTAATAGGTATAGATACCTGCTAGCTGCAGTCCACACCTTTTGAGGACTAATAGCAATTTGACATTACCACACAATAAGACCGACAATACCGACAAGACCGACAATAGGGATCCGCTAATTACTGGCATTGTTCCAGCTCAGACTCATACAGAGTCTTTTTAATATAGAGTGCATCTAAGAGGAAAATCAAGGGCCCAGTACCACAGAACTGAGTTTTTAGGCTACTTGCAATACTTCTGACAGTAGCTTATGTGACTACCTTATTACATTTATTATTGTAGTCGCTAGTGATATAAGCCAGATACTCCTCCGATGCTCTCCTATTTTTATTCATTTTGTCGCACCTTTTATTTGAACCTATTTGAATAAAAATTAACTTTAGTATCTACACTTACAACTACAGATAATTGAGTGCTATTCTAAACTGAGTTCTTTCTCTCCTGGTATATCTGAAGCAGGGATAGCCATAACATCTGGCCTGTTGGTGGCTCTTGAGGATTGAGTTTGAGACCCCTGGTCTAAGGGACTTTTTCTATACCTGTTATATTCTATCATATTCCATTAATTACATTCTGACTATTTCAATCTCTTTTTGGAAGATACTACTGTACTTTAAATGAACTTGATTGTTTTCGATCTGATCCGCATGTTATAGCAACTTACTGTAGCATAGTAAATGTGCCTTACAGAAGGCTGCAACTGTGCAGCTATCAATTTTAGTCGTGGACCCATACCAGCTTATTTGTTTCATTGATTTCACCCAAACATAATCAACTGAATGCAAATTCAAAAATACTTTTCAATTCCTAGTAGCTTGGCAGCTTGTGATACATTTTATTGATCGAACATGGACAACTTTAGAGGTGTTATTGATATTTTTAGACCTAAAACTCTTCTTTTTACACCAAATATTAAAGATTGGCAAATTACTGGATTAAAAAAGATGTAATGCAATATTTCTCTTTCCAATAGAAATAACTTGCCAGCTATTTAGAAGTGTTACTTCATTTTTTTCATTTGTCATTTTCTTACAATTTTAGTTACTTTAAATACACTCCATATGTTTGTTTTCCCTTAAACTGTTTCTCTTTAGTCTTTTCTCCCTGGTTTATGCATAATTGACAAGTGTTGTGCAAATATTATCCATTTCTACATGAAATAGGGCAATTTATGAGAGCAAACATTTTGTGGCAGATTATTTTATTTTTGGGTGTAAGCTTTGTATAGGAAGCTCTTGCACACTTACCTGCATACGTGGAGTCCTGAATTTGACTAATTTTCTTCCAATAACATTACAGAATTGTCTCGTCAAATTGGTAGGTTAAATGATTACCACTACCTGTAGTAAGTAATAAAATTAAATACTCCCACTGCTCTGAATTAAAAATGTGTCAGGTTGATTTTATTTTATTTTTAGTAACAAGAAGTTGAGGACAGCACCCAACTACTTCATAATGAATTTGGCCATCAGTGATTTCCTCATGTCAGCTACACAGGCTCCAGTCTGCTTTCTCAACAGTTTACACGGAAAGTGGATACTTGGAGAAATAGGTATTATTTTTATTACTTCCATTCATGATTTTCAATCTTACACTTGACATTGAACAATAACAATGATAGAAAACCTAAACATAAACAAACAATTGAGGTGTTCTAATGGCAAAAGCATAGCAACATAATAGAGACATGAGATGTAAAGTTAAGTGGGGTAGTACACAATTAACAATGCTGTTACTTCCATTCAAGTGCATTCAAGCCAATGCATATGCTGCTTCTAACTACTGTATATTGTAAAATGGCAGACAGATTTCACCAAGAGAGTTGGTTCTCTGAAGAAAGATGGGAGGAGAGTATTACTGAGACTTTCAAACACTTTAAAGGTAAATAGTATGGGATGGAAGACATTTTGAAAACAGAATCTATAGAACAAGAAGCCATATTTAAGCACAAAAGTGTTTGTGTATAACGAATCTGTTTTTTTTATTTTTTATTGACTGTTTATATATAGTATACAGATACTGTAGTAGTACTGCTGTTCAAAACTGTAGGAAAAGAAAATATGTGAATGCATTTCTTCATTAAGGAAGTGCAATTAGGGGAAATAGTTAGAGTAAATCTATTATGGAAAAATTCAATATAGTCCGAAGATACAATCGGCTGAAAAACTTCTATTGACTTGAATTGGGTGTTCAGCCGAGCGCACTGCATCACAGTATATTAAATTATCCATTAAGTGTATTGGATGAGCACGTTCAACACATTATTATGAAGAGAAAGAATGAAGCCACAGATTATGGCCCATTTGTACTATTTGTGCTATGCTACAAGACGCCTCCTTGTGTCCGAAGACACCAAAAAGGCCCATGTCTTCAGGGTTTATGGTATAAGGGTACTGTATATATGGAAAAATGGGTAGACTAGGTCGCTCATGTGATGTATAGGTGCCATAAACATTTACATACATTAAATAATATTAATTAATGCTCCACAAAAAAAAATATTCATGTACACTGTTCCTCTGGCAGTAAAGGAGTTAAATAAAGCTACATCAAAATATTTATTTCCTACAAGTGTGGGATGCCGAGCTGCTCCGTAGAGCTCTCCGTCGCTTTCTGGGTCACGTCTACTCCCAGGCTGCGCCTCCCATTCGGACCAGCTTCCGTGGTGATGCGCAATGATGCACCACGTGTCGTAACGTGATGACGCATCGGATGCGTCCTGGATTTCTGAGATAACCTCTGCACACACACTCAAAGGCTCCACATCTCCTCTATTCTTATTAGCAAGTTATCCTGATAAGCTTCAGTGCTCTGGAATAGCTTTCAACTAGTTTCCTCCTATCTGTCAGGTAGAACCCAACGTGTCTATCTCAGGCTCTATCTCCAACCCCTTGGATATCACCTGTGGTGCCCCGCAAGGCTCTATTCTGGGGCCCCTACTCTTTTCTGTCATCATCAATGATCTACCTACAGCTTGTAAGGGAAATTCAATGCACATGTATGTGGATGACACAATCTTACATGCACACAGTCATAGCCTCTCTGACCTTGAACACATACTTCAATTTGACTTTTTGAGACTTGAAAACTGGATTTCTGAAAACAAACTGTTTTTAAACACTGACAAGACTGTAACAATGGTATTTGATACCAAGGCTATATTTCTAAAGCTACCAATGACAGAGATTCAGATTAGAGCCAATTTTAATACCATCCTAGTCCCTGTCATTAGTTTTAAATATCTGGGCATATGGTTTGACTCCCATTTAACATTGGGGTTGCACATTGATACCCTGACATCCAAAACCTATGCCAAACTCGGTGTACCTTATAGGAACAAATCCTCCCTAAGCCAGCTGGTAGTAAAGCCTGTGTCTATAGTGACTTTGCACAGCACCCCAAACTCACCTTAGCAAACTAGACACCCTCTACAACTCAATATGTCACTTTATCCTCCAACGTAACTACAACACACATCACTGAGAAATGTTCAAATAAATAGAATGGCCATCACTTGAATCTAGGAGCAAAGTACATCTCTCCTGTTTTGCCTTCAAATACTTTGTGGGCAAACTACCTATCTATCTGAACAAGGAAGCAGGAAAAGCGGTGCACCGGGGAAAATGAGGTAAACCAAACGCAGCTCTAACAAAAAACGGCTGATTTATTGAAAAACGAACAAATTCACATAGCTAGATGACCTCTGACGCATTTCATCCCGCAAGGGACTTTGTCAAAGAGTTTCTTTGTCTCTTTGACAAAGTCCCTTGCGGGATGAAACGCGTCAGAGGTCATCTAGCTATGTGAATTTGGTCGTTTTTCAATAAATCAGCCGTTTTTTGTTAGAGCTGCATTTGGTTTAACTCGTTTTCCCAGGTGTACTGCTTTTCCTGCTTCCTTGTTATGATCACCCCAGCTGGTAGCACGTGGATCCTTCACACAGTATCAGGACACCTATTCCAGTGAATTATCTCCTCATCAGCCGGACACACTGTGTACAGCGTGACAGCAGGTATTCTGTGGGTGGAGTGGGCTGGGGGTTCTTAGAATGTTCTTGTTTAGGATAGTCGGCGATTCTTAGTGTTACCCTTTATCACCCTTCCCCCTAACCTGCTTAATTTGTCCGCTGTGTTCAGAGATTACTTATGAGACTGATTATCATTATGTGACTGTCCGGTGTGTTATCATGACTTATGGATTACTTACGCTCTCTAGCACTTGAGCACTGGCTGTAGGATCATTACCCTGCATTTTTTCTACCTGTCTATCTGAACAAGCTCCTCACCCCTACCACATGCAGCACTTATCACATGCAATCTTACTCCAAAACACTGTTCATGGTCCCAAGGTTCAACAAAGTATCTGGCCACCAGGGCCGCAGACAGATTTCCCAAGACCCAGGACTAGAGTTATGTCCGGGTACCCCCACCTCGTGTCGGCGGTCTTGCGAGCCCCCCCACCCATTTCACATTTTATAAGCCCCCTCTATTTCCCCCTCTTCCAATGTATTTTTCTCCCTTTCGTCTTACTCCCTCTTCCTCACTCACCCCCTCTCACTCTCCCTCCCTACTTCAATTACCTAACACTCACTTATTAACCCCGGCCTCGCATGTATTTCTCTCCCCTGCGTCTCACTCTTACTCCATCTTTCCTCACTCACACAGCCCCCTCATCATCTTCATCATCATCAATCAGAATATCTTTTCACCCCCTCCCCCCCATGCCTATCTGGTTAATAGACTAGGACTCGGAGACAGGTGGGGGAGATGCTGTGGCGGCGGCAGACCATAGGTATTAAGGAATTAGCCAGTAGTTGTAGCAGAATCAATTGAGTCATCAGAGCAGGACCGCACAAGCGCGCTCTAGCAGCAGACACCGGGACACACTGCTAGAGCACGCTCCTCCCCTGCCGTCGTTTTCTATCAAGTGATTATGCTAGTAATACCGGCTAATTCTTTAAAACCTCCTGAGGCCCACCGCGACCGCAGCATACCATCTCCCGTCACCTGTCTCTACGGCAGGACGGGGGGAGAGTGGGCTCTGGGACAGGGGGAGAGCAGGAGAGCAGGCCCCCCAACAGTGCGGGCCCCCGGGATTTGCCCAGGCTGCCCAGGGTATAGCTACACCCCTGCACCCCCTAATACATATTAAAAATACACCCACCCCCAATACATAATAAAAAATACACCCACCCACCAACACATAATAAAAAAACACTCACCGCCCCAATACATTATAAAAAATACACCCACCCCCAATACATATTAAAAATAGACATAAAAAAAAACCATAGGAAATGCCATCACATCTCCTCCATGGATGCTGGGAAATGTAGTTCAGTAAATAAAGAATCCTCAATGCATATCCAATATGACAAATTATTTACTACTTTCTACATGTTTTCTCTTCTAATAAGAATGGATAATTGAATTCAATCTTTTGGCTAAAACAGCTCCCCCCCCAAGATACAAACACACAGCTCCCCCAAGACACACACACCTTCCCCTCCCAAGACACACACTACTCCCCCAAGACACACACAGCTCCCCCCAAGACACACAGCTCACCCTGAGATACAAAGACAGCTCTCCCCCCAAGACACACACAGCTCCTTCAGAAGACACACACATACCCCTCTCCCCTCCCCTCCCCCCAACCCCCACAGATACACTTTACCTTGGGGGTGGAGGGAATTTGTAAATCCACAGGTCCGGAGCTGCTCCTGCAAATGCTCGTGCATGCGTGGTCGGCGCTCGCTTTCCAAACTGGTACAAATTTGCAATTTTACATGGCCATTTGGGATGCCAGGACAGGACTTCTAAAGACGGTACTGTCCTGGTCAAACTGCTATGTCTGGTCACTTCAGTCAAGATAGACCCCTTCAGCAGCTTTCTACACTACCAATTGTGTCCTTTGTATTTCCTCCACTGCATAGAGAAAATAGGACACAAAGCAATAGTATAGTTAATATTGTTTTGTTTCCTCTTTGCAGTGGAGGAAATACAAAGTACACTGTATAAAATTGGTAGTGTAGGATCCTGCTGAAAGGGTCTATCTTGATGGTTCCAAGCTTAACATGTTTTAGCAAAAATATTGAATGAAATTACCCATTCTTATGAGAAGAAAACACATAGAAATGTACTAACTAATTTGTCGTTTGGGATGTGCATTAGCGCTTCTTTGGTTATACAGTATTTGAAGTCACTTCTACAGTAGCACTCAAAATTAAATATATACTGTAATACTGTGGGTCTGGGTATGACTATGCTAAGATTGTGTATGTAACACCTCCTCACCCAACTGCTTAGGAGTGTACATCAGAATAGATTATATGTTTGGGGTGCTCAGTTTTTCATACCTTTCAGGGTGCTGGATCCATGCAGGGCTGGGCTGAATGCAATTAGGTGAAGAAAGGGCGCCAGGAACTTTTATATAAAAATACATACGTTTTATTCACATACAGATGCAACGGCCATTATTCGAACATATCACGGAGCCGTTTTCGTGTGCGCTGCTGTACTCCACGTGGCCAATCACGCGGTTGCTTTGTTTGAATTTCATGGATCCCGATTTCTTTGGGTGCAATTCTTCGCATTTCTGTGGCAGAAATGAATGAATTTTAATGTGTACCGTACAGTACAGTGTCAATTTGCAGGTGTTTAAAAACCAGAACACTAAAATGCCATTTTCTGCACTCGATAAAACACGAGTCAACACGCGGTAATAACGCACCATGTCGTGGGTATTCCGAGGTATACAACGCGTGATACGTTCAAATAACGGCCGCTGCATCTGTACTGGGGATTACACTGTTCACATTGGACATCAATGCCGGACAAATGATAAGTTACTTCAGACTTCTTCCTTGGTACCTCTCACTACTACTCTAAGGTTGCGTTTATAGTAAGGGCTGTCGCCGTCCCTATAGCATTTCCTGCACTCTGGTGCAGTAGACGGGAGAGGGTTATCGGGGGGCGTGGTGGAGGCGTGGCAGTGAGTGGTTCGGCCTCATTGACTGAACCGCTCACGTGCCGCTGACGTCACGCGCCGATCGCTGAAGAAGTCAAAATCCTTTGTGATTCGAGCGATCGCGACCACGTGACGTCAGCCACTGCCATAGGGGGCGTGACCGCGACAGACTGCATGTACTTGCTACGGCGCTGCGCAACGTCGCAGTCGCTGTAGCCAGTACTATAAACGCAGCCTAAGGAGGGATATTCTTCTTATGCTTCATCCCTTTAGTAGCTCTACTACCACACAGGGGTGGTATATTCTTAGTCCTCTACTATAAAGCTTCTGCTTGCTTCTCTGCCTTGTGTTCAGAGTACCTTTGTCATACCAGAATCTGTGGTAGGTAGCTCTCGGCTCATTCTCCCATCCCTATGTATTTAACTTAGGCTGTCATTAGGACCAGTTCATCTGTCTGATCCCTATTAGTGCTCCTGAATCCTTGCACTAAAGACCCTCTGTGGATCACCATGCTTTTTCCTCTCACTTGGCTGAGACCCAATGTTGGCCTCTACTAGGGCACATAGATACAGGGGCACATCCCCTAACTAAAAACAATAAAGTTTACAGGACATCCTTACTTCACATAGGTATAGAATTAAAAAGGACTTAACAGTAAAGTTCCTCCACTTTCTGTCACCTCCCGGAACCTAATTCTAGAAACACCTATACCTTTATATATATATATATATATATACCCTCCTGTGATGTCACTAGACACCTTTCAAAGGGTGGGCTGGGCTATATTTCTGCAAAGTCATCCAGTACAGGTGACCTTAAATGGGAGTTACTATACCAGTTATCTCTCTAAGGTCTTTAACTGCCATTAGTTGTCCTACTGTAAAAGGTGAGGGAACTACAAGTATATCTACTAGGAAATGTAGTTCAGCAATAATAACATTCAATGTCCACTGAATTTTAAAATCCTGCACATATACATTTTGATAGACCCAGATATAGTGAGGGTCTACTGTAGCAATTTGAGGGGGAATTTCCTTGATTTTAGTTTTTGGACTGTAAATACATTTGAGTGACACTACAATATAAATGCACACATTTCCTGAACAATAAAAAAACATACAATTGATAATATACATTGTCCCACTGCTTGATTTCTCATCCTGCCCTTTCTTTATCTTTTTCTAGGCTGCAATGTGTATGCATTTTGTGGGGCATTGTTTGGGATAACCTCTATGATGACTTTACTGGCCATTTCTGTTGATCGCTATCTAGTGATCACCAAACCTCTGCAGTCATTACAATGGTCTTCCAAAAAACGAACATCACGGTTTATTGTTATCGTCTGGCTGTACTCATTAATGTGGAGCTCAGCACCATTATTTGGGTGGAGTAAGTTGAATAATTTCCTTTTACATATATTATGAGAATACACAACCTGCTGACGTAGAGACACTGTGGCTGATGACCAAACTTCATTCATTAGAGGTCTTGGAATAAAGGTGGATTTAATATTTATGTAATACTGTTATGGGGATAAAGATTACATGGATAGCTGAGAGCTTGATTGACATTATTCAATTATCTTTGTCATATGATTCTTCTCATGTTCTGTCATTTAAAAGGACAGTCCCTCCTAGGATAGTGTGACCATATGTTCCCAGTGAAAAACCGGGACAATGTCGCTCATGCGTGAACGGCCAATGCCGACCGCGCACACGTGAAAGGCCTGCGACGATCGCTCATGTGTGGCTGGCAAGAGCGGATCACGCATGCGCGGATGAGCTTTTCATAGCTGTGCATGCGCGATTAGCTCTTGCCGGAAGCGCATTCACGATCGGCGCGGGCCATTTGCGCATGCGCCAACGGCAAGACCCAAAAAATTGGACATTTTTGAACTTTTTAAAAAGTTGTCGGGACACCGGGACAAAAAACAGAATAATCCAGGAAAATTGGACAATCCCGGAAAAATCGGGATGTCTGTCACCCTAGACTACGACAATGAAAGTAGCATGTCTTACAGCCCTGGAAGGTGTCTTTTAGCATAGGACTACTTAGTAAATATGGCCTTAAAGGATATCAACAATGAAATACAAATATTTTATTGCTGCAATAAAAAAAACAACAACAAAATGTTGACTTTGTTTGCCGATGTGTTATTAAAATAACTTTTATTTTAAAACTGAGCACATAAATCTGGACTTTGAGACATTTGGGTGTACATCATGGTGACAGTTGTAGTGGCACTTCACTGAAGGTGAGATCCTGAGTAATGAGGTCAGCAATCATTGCACACATATTATGTACTGTACAGTATAATGCATACAGTATATGAGACTTTATCAGAGCCATCAGATCATCCTGTATATCCATCTTTGTATATGATATTGAATATTGATGTTGACACACTCACTACAAATACAAATGTTTCAGCAGTGTGCTAAACTATAATTACACTATAGCTTTAATGTTCAAGTCAGAGAACTCCAGCCATGAGGCCTTCAGTTGTTAAAGTTCTGAAAAATGCAGAA
This sequence comes from Ascaphus truei, assembly GCF_040206685.1. Taxonomy (NCBI): domain Eukaryota; kingdom Metazoa; phylum Chordata; class Amphibia; order Anura; family Ascaphidae; genus Ascaphus; species Ascaphus truei. The sequence goes on along the minus strand of NC_134483.1, from coordinate 359,043,923 downwards.
CTCTAATAAATGCTGCTACATTGCCAGTTTAATAGAACTGAGGAACGACATTACAAGAACTTATCTCACAGAAAATGGCTATAATAAAGGGAGTTTTCATATTTTTTTTTGTGGACTGGCATTGTGAACATAATAGTTTATTGCTGTAAAGTCAAAATCTTAACTGATACATAAGTAATGTTCTTAATGTGGTTTTTTTCTGCCCGTTTTCCTGTATCTTGCTCTGTCTCTCATTTTTTAAATGCGAAGGGACTGCTTAAATGTTTGCCTCTGTGTACAGTATAATGCAGTAAAATGTAACTTAATATAATCTGTATGTTAGACTGTAGTAGTAATAATACAAAAATACATTGATGCATATTGATTGTTTTTTCCTAGGTTCCTATGTGCCTGAGGGTTTAAAGATATCTTGTACTTGGGACTACATAACATCTTCTGCTGCTAACAAAAGTTACACCATGATGTTATGTTGCTGTGTGTTCTTCATCCCACTCCTTATAATATCACATTGCTATTTATTCATGTTCCTGGCAATAAGAAGTACTGGCAGGTAAGAGTCATCACCTTCAGTAGCAAACCCTTTTCTTATCAGCAAACGCAACCTCCCTCCATTCCCTTCAGCTTTTGGGCTACTTTATTGAATTACTGGATTTCCCTTTATGTAAAAAGGGATTTTTTTCCTTTATATTATATTGGGGTATTGAAAATAGAAGAATCAAAGTGTTGTACTGTTGCATCATGAAGAATCCACTTGATATGTTCATTGCAGTGACTGACAGACAGACTTTTGGTAAGTTTCATGCTTTCCAAAATGGTACTTTCCTTTAGTAGAACTATGCAGATATACTATATAGAAACATACAAGCATACAGTACTGTAAATGTAATGGTACTTTGCCCACTGAGTCTGACCATTCTCCTATTTGCTGTAAAACATCACACCCTATTAATTCTTGGCGATCTAATAATATCTAATATCTATGTATGTGTAAAGGCTTCATACCACTTATGAAAAGCCTGTTGTTTTCTCCTACCAAAATAGGACATACAGTATGTGCTGAAATGCTGATGCAGTATATGATTTATATTTTAAAAAGCGTATACTGTATTTTGATTTTCTCCGTTTTTAATACTTTTTGGAGAAACTGTGACAGATTTACCAATCTGTTCTAAGTCTTAGCCCAAGCCGCAAGGTATTGTATTGCATATTCAATTAAATGTGCCTTTACCATTCCAATTCCACAGGGTGTTTTAAGGGGGAATTCACAAAAAACTGGACACATTATATGATGTTGCCTAAAACAGGAGCAGACGTTATGTGCCCTGATTTAACATTGTATTCACTAAGAGAAATATATGCAAAAATAACAGCCATAATTTAGCTCATTTAAATAGACTTAACATAGTTACATAGTTACATAGTTACATAGTAGATGAGGTTGAAAAAAGACTTCCGTCCATCAAGTTCAACCTATGCTATATTTAGACAACAGATACTTTATCCTATATCTATACTTATTGATCCAGAGGAAGGCAAACAAAAAAAACCATTTAGGGGAAAAATTAATTCCTTCCTGACTCCAAGAATTGGCAATCGGATTATTCCCTGGGTCAACATCCTTCCCATGTATACTTATTTGGGATATCCCTGTATACCTTTCCCATCTAAAAAGATATCCAACCTTTTTTGAACAAATCTATTGTATCTGCCATCACAGTCTCTATGGGTAATGAATTCCACATTTTAACTGCCCTTACTGTAAAGAACCCTTTCCTTTGTTGCTGGTGAAATTTCCTTTCCTCCAACCTTAAGGGATGGCCCCGAGTCCTTTGTACTGCCCGTGGGATGAATAGTTCTTTTGAAAGCTCCTTGTATTGTCCCTGAATATATTTGTATATAGTTATCATATCCCCTCTTAGACGCCTCTTTTCTAATGTAAATAAATCTAATTTAGCTAGCCTCTCCTCATAAGTTAGAATGTCCATCCCCTTTATTAATTTGGTGGCTCTTCTCTGCACTCTCCCTAGTTCCATAATGTCTTTTCTTAGGATTGGTGCCCAACATTGTACTCCATATTCAAGGTGTGGTCTTACTAATGCTTTGTAAAGGGGCATAATTATGTTTACTTCCCTTCCATCCATTGCCCGTTTGATGCAAGATAAAATCTTGTTTGCCTTTGCAGCTACTGCATGACATTGGGCACTATTGCTAAGCCTGCTGTCTACAAACACTCCTAAATCCTTCTCCATCAAGGATTCCCCCAATATATCTCCATTTAATTTGTAAGTCGCCTTTTCATTCTTGCATCCCAAATGCATAACCTTACATTTATCTGTATTAAACCTCATTTGCCATTTACCTGCCCACTTTTCCAGTCTCTCCAAGTACTTTTGAAGAGAAATTACATCCTGCTCTGATTCTATTACCTTACACAATTTAGTATCATCAGCAAAGATGGAGACTTTGCTCTCGATCCCAACCTCAAGGTCATTAATAAACAAGTTAAAAAGCAAGGGTCCCAGTACCGATCCTTGAGGTACTCCACTCACAACTTTAGCCAAACCTGAAAAAGTTCCATTTATGACAACCCTCTGTTGTCTGTCCTTTAACCAGTTTTCAATCCAGGTGCATATATTATTACTGAGTCCAATTTTCTTTATTTTGTACACCAACCTCTTGTGTGAAACCGTATCAAAAGCCTTTGCAAAATCTAAGTAGACCACATCAACTGCATTACCCTGGTCTAAATTCCTACTTACCTCCTCAAAGAAACAAATAAGGTTAGTTTGGCAAGATCTATCCTTCATAAATCCATGCTGACTATTACTAATAATTTTGTTTTCCATTAGGTATTCCTGAATATTATCCCGTATTAAACCTTCAAGTAGTTTCCCTACTATTGAAGTCAGGCTTGCAGGTCTGTAATTCCCTGGGTGTGATCTACAGTAGCTCCCTTTTTAAATATAGGCACCACATCTGCTTTACGCCAATCTTGTGGTACTGAGCCTGTGGAAATGGAGTCCTTGAATATTAAATATAATGGTTTTGCTATTACTGAGCTTAACTCCTTGAGAACTCTTGGATGTATGCTATCAGGGCCAGGTGCCTTATTTATTTTAATTTTTTTAAGTCGCTAATGAACTTCTTCCTCAGTTAACCAATTGGTCATTAATATGGAGGTTGTGGCTTCCTCCTGTGGCGCTACTATTGAACTTGATTCTTCCCTGGTAAACACAGAGGCAAAGAATTTGTTTAATACCTCTGCTTTTTCCTTATCTCCAATAATCTGCCTACCCATCTCACACTGAAAGGGTCCTATATTTTCTTTTCTCGTTTTTTTGTTATTAAGGTACTTAAAGAACTTTTTAGGGTTGACTTTACTTTCTATTGCAATCCTTTTTTCATTATCCATTTTTGCTAATTTAATTGCCCTTTTGCAATTTTTGTTACATTCCTTATAATTCTGATACGATGTCTCTGTCCTTTCTGACTTAAAGAATCTAAACGCCTTCCTCTTCTTGTCCATTTCCTCCCCTACCTGTTTATTTAGCCACATTGGTTTTTACTTATTTCTTTTATACTTATTACCAAAGGGTATACACAGATAAGTGTGCTTTTCTAACAATGTTTTAAAGACTGCCCATTTATCTTCTACATTTTCCCCTGCAAAAACATCATCCCATTGTATTACTACTAGATTGGACCTCAGTTTATTAAAATCTGCCTTTCTAAAGTTTAAAGTCTTTGTTGAACCCAAGTAATCTGTTTTTTGATAATTTATTTCAAGTGAGACCATGTTATGATCACTGTTACCCAAATGTTCCAGGACTTGAATATTTGTTATTACTTCTACATTGTTTGATATGACCAAATCCAGAACTGCCCCTCTCCTTGTTGGTTCCTCAATAATTTGGGTCATATAATTATCTTTAAGCACCCCCAAAACCGGTTTCCTTTTGTTGTAACGCTAATCTCATTGCCCCAGTCTATGTCTGGATAATTAAAATCCCCCATTATGCAAACATGACCCAGTTTTGATGCCTTCTCCATTTGCAAATGTATTTTAGCTTCCTCAATCTCACAGATATTTGGTAGTTTATAGCATATTCCCACAAACATTTTCTTTATACTTTTACCTCGACTGCTAATTTCTATCCACAAGGTCTCTACATTTTCATCATTCCCTTCATAGACATCAGCCCTTATAATAGGTTTTAGATCTGGTTTAACATATAGACATACTCCACCTCCCCTTCTATTTGTTCGATCCTTCCGAAAAAGAGACTAACCCTCTAAATTAACTGTCCAGTCATGAGTTTCATCCCACCATGTTTCAGTAATGCCTATGATATCATACTGCTCCCTTGTAGCTATTAATTCAAGCTCCCCCATTTTATCTCTCAGGCTTCTTGCATTAGCAAGCATGCATTTAAGTTTTTTTTCAGCCTGTACTATTATCTTATCTGTTCCTTCCTTTCTGCTCCCACTTGGTTTAGTCTTTAGAAGTTTTCTAGTATTATCTCTATTTACTATGGGTATCTCACTGCTTGTCAAACTTGCACTTGCCCATATTCAACCTCCATACCACCTTGTATCCTCATCTATTCCATTTAGTTCATTATCTGTTTAATTCCCGTCATCACGTCATCACGTCATGACATCACGTCATCACTGCGTTAACTTCTTTTATAGGCTAAAGGTGTTAAATTCCGGGCATTATTGAAATCCCTGCTCTCTGATTGGTTAAAATTCTGGGCATTATCCAATCAGTAATGGCCTGGAATTTTTGGCACCCTGCCAAGTTTTTCAGCCAATTAACTTTCAGTTCTCATACACACAGCATGAGACCAGCTCTCAGACAGGGAAGGTGATTGGACAGGAAGCACCAGCAAGGCACTGACTCTTCCCCTACCCTGCCTGCAGAGAGCTCTGCACAGGAGAGTGAGGAGAAAGGTGTGTGTGTGTGTCTCTGCTGTGTGTTTTGTGGGTGTAGAGGGGGGCAGTAGTGTCTGTTTTGTTGGTGTGTGCGTGTCTGCAGTGTGTGTTGTGTGGGTTTAGAGGGGGGCTACAGTGTGTGTGTCTTCAGTGTGTGTTTTGTAGGTGTAGAGGATGGAGGAGGGTTGCAGAGTGTTTTTTTTTGGTGTGTGTGTCTGCAGTGTGTGGATTTACAGGGGGGCTGCAGTGTGTTTGTGGTGTAGAGGGGGGGCTACTGTGTGTGTGTTTTGTTAGTGTAGAGGAGGGCTGCAGAGAGTGTTTGTGTATATAGAGGGGGGTTGCTGAGTGTGTGTATAGAGGGGGGAGCTGCATTGTGTGTGTTTATAGAGGGGGTTGCGTGAATGTACAATTTAATTTTAATAAACACATGCAGTAAAAGCAAACGAATGTAGATGATCATACTGATAAAAATCAATATGACTACAAAAGTGTCTATCTTTTTTATGAAAAATGTACAAAAACAAAACAAAAATAAGCCTACATTTAGCTTATAATAGTAAAAATCCCCTCAGAACAGGGCATTACTGACCAATAATGCCCTAGCTGGGTTATTGGCCAGTAATTCCCTGTTCTTCATGGATTATTACTTAAATATGTGCCATTATGTAAGTACTGGTGTTACTCCAATTCTGACCCTGAAAATGGGCTTTTTTGGTAGCAGAGAAAGAGAGGAGAGGAAAAAATGCAGGGAAATAACACTTATTTAATTCATACCTACCTCTGACATTATACCCATCCAAATACTGCAAGAAGTTCTATTTCAGAGTCAGGATGGGAATAACGCCAGGTTTAGCTATGATTTTAAAAATGTACTTTATTTACCTGCATTAATTTTACCAGGGTTTAGTGAGTAGGGGATAGGATTAAACCTCATTTGCATATAATGTTCATCTCATTATCACTAATGTCTGTTCTATTTAATTCTATGCTCTTTACGGGCAAAAACATGAATGCAGCATTACTATTAACGTGACATTAGCTTAACATACATTAAGCGTAGGGTGACCAGATTTTCAAAATGAAAAACAGGGACACAATAAAAAATTATTTATAAAACAAATTACATCACGTGACGCACCCCATTGCCATGACAACGAGACCCTAACGTCAGGCTGTGACATGTTGCCATGACAATGTGGCATCACGTGATGCCTCAGGACCATAATGCGTCTCGTTGGTGGGTGCTGCAGTGTGTGTCTGTGTATAGGAGGTGGGCCCTGCAGTGTGTGTGTGTGTGTGTGTGTGTGTGTGTGTGTGTGTGTGTGTGTGTGTGTGTGTGTGTGTGTGTGTGTGTGTGTGTGTGTGTGTGTGTGTGTGTGTGTGTGTGTGTGTGTGTGTGTGTGTATAAATAATGAAGGCATTAATTAAAATTAAAATAATTAACAAATTAAAATTAAATAAATAATTAATTGACAAATTCAAATTAAATAAAAAATGTAGGCATTAATTAAAATTAAGACTTTTAAAAATGTGACCTTCCTGACCTTACACTTTGCAAAATAGGGTCTCTTGCTCTCCTCGTGGCAGTCAGTGACAACACTGCCATTCAGGGCCGCAGACAGCTTTCCTGGGGCCCAGGAAGAACGTTTTCACCGGGGCCCTCTACCCACGTTTCGACGGCCTTGCAAGAACCCCCCCTTCTCACACACCTCCTCACTCTCACCCCACCTCACACTCCCCAGTCACCCATTCCTTCCCCCCCTCTCACCCATTCCTTCCCCCCCTCTCACCCATTCCTTCCTCCCCTCTCATCCATTCCTTCCCCCCTCTCTCTTACACCCCCACCCCCATGTATTTTTCTCCCCTCCCCACACTCAACCTCCCTCCCCAATATACGTGCACACACAGTGACACACACACAGTGACACACACACACACACACACACACACACACATACACAGTGACACACACACACACACACACACACACACACACACACCCACACACACCCACACACACACAGTGACAAACACACACACACACACACAGTGACAAACACACACACACACACACACAGTGACAAACACACACAGCCCCCCCTCCTAATACTTCCCCCTCCTCCCCTCATATCTCCCCATATACCTCCTCTCCTCATACCTCTCCCTCCCCATCCTTTCCTCATACCTACCCTCTCCCCCCCTCTTATATTTCCCCTCCTCATACATTCCCCATCCCTCATCATACCTTCCCCATCCCTCCTCATACCTGCCCCATCCCTCCTCATACCTTCCCCATCCCTCCTCATACCTTCCCCTCCTTATACCTTCCCCACCCCTCCTCATACCTTCCCACTCATACCTTCCCCATCCCTCCTTATACCTTCCCCTCCCCTCCTCATACCTTCCCCACCTCTCCTCATACCTTCCCCCCTCCTCATACCTTCCCCACCCCTCCTCATATCTTCCCCATCCCTCCTCATACCTTCCCCATCCCTTCCCCTCCCCTCCTCATACCTTCCCCATCCCTCCCCATACATTCCCCATCCCTCCCCATACTATCCCCATCCCTTCCCCATACCTCCCCATACCTCCCCATACCTTCCCTCAGCTCCTCATATATCCCCCTCCTCATACCTTCCCCTCAGCTCCTCATACCTCCCCCTCCTCATACCTTCCCCTCGGCTCCTCATATCTCCTCCTCCTCATACCTTCCCCTCAGCTCCTCATATCTCCCCCTCCTCATAACTTCCCCTCAGCTCCTCCTATGACACACACACAGACAGACAGGACACACACACAGACAGACAGAACACACACACAGACAGACAGGACACACACACAGACAGACAGGACACACACAGACAGACAGACAGGACACACACATACACCGGCACACACACACACACACACACACACACACAGACAGCACAGACAGGATACAGACAGGACACACACACACACAGACAGACAGGACACACACACACACACACATTTCTCTCTCACTGAGAAGCAGCTCATTCTATCCGGCCAGGTACTAAGCCTGCCCCCGAGATCCTCTGACCTCCAACCAATCCCTGCTTCTACTCTCTAAGCCCAGCCCCCCCCCCGTCATTCTAACATGAAAAAAATACCACCCGGCTGCGCATCCTCCTCTTCCTCGGCGCCGCCGCTCGCTCCCCCCGCGCATCCCCCCCGCGCACCGTCGTCGACTCCCCCGCGAACCAGGGAGAAAAACCGGGACATTCCCGGGACGGACGGGCAACCGGGACAGCCCAGCAAAAACCGGGACTGTCCCGGCAAAAACGGGACGAATGGTCACCCTAATTTTAGCGACTAACAGAGTTTAACGAATCCGGGCTCATCACTGCAATGCTTTTGTTTAATTCTACATTTGTTTTAACAGTAACAACTGTTACAAATGTGAGAAATATACAGCATGGCAAATAGAGTTGAATAAGCAGTGCTCTGCTCTTTAATGCTTTGCTGTGTGCTGATTGCCTACAGCAGCGGTGCGCAAACTGGGGGGCGCGTCATTTGACGCCGGTAGCTGAAAAGAAGGTAAGGTAGGGGGGGCGAGAGCAGGGAGGGAAGCAGGAGGGGGGGGGTGCGACTAGAAAAGATTGCGCACCGCTGGCCTAGAGTATGTAGCAGCTAAAGTAGTTTTAGTGCTTTTATGGCTGGCTGTACAATGTAGTATTTTTTTGACAGACAGACTGGACACATACAGACAGACAGACAGGACACACACAGACAGACAGACAGGACACACACATAGACAGACAGCACAGACAGCACACACACACACACACACACACACACAGCACAGACAGGACACACACACACAGACAGACAGGACACACACACACACACACACATTTCTCTCTCACTGAGAAGCAGCTCACTCCATCTGGCCAGGTACTAAGCCCCGCCCCCAAGATCCTCTGACCTCCAACCAATCCCTGCTTCTACTCTCTAAGCCCAGCCCCCCCGGCATTCTAACATGAAAAAAATACTACCCAGCTGCCGCATCCTCCTCCTCCTCGGCGCCACCGCTTGCTCCCCCCGCGCATCCCCCCCGCGCACCGTCGCCGACTCCCCCGCAAACCAGGGAGAAAAACCGGGACATTCCCGGGACGGACAGGCAACCGGGACAGCCCTGCAAAAACCGGGACTGCAAGTCATTGTTACAGTTTCTTACAGGTCATTTATGGGTCTTCCCACTGGGTTCAGGGCCGCTTTAAACATTAGACCGACTAGGTACAGTGCCTACGAACCTTTTGGGGCCTACAATATTTCACTTGAAAAAATACCTAAACAAAAAAAATCATAAAATAAGAGAAAACAGCAAATTTTAATTTAAAATGCCTTCGAAGTATCGATACCTTTAAATATCGAAACAAAAATATTGATGCCAAATAGCACTAATATCGTAAGAAACAAGCAAACGATGAAATTAGCATAAAAATGAGTAAAAATATCGGGGACACAGACCTCTAGAAATAAAAGTGCCTAGGGCCTACGAAGGTCTTAAAACGGCCCTGACTGGGTTAACTTGAAAGTGACAGAATCAAACTTGAGAAGAAAAAAAATATAATCGGACGAAAAATGTACTACTATACACTATTGCATGTAACTTGTATTTAATGTCACTGAGTGAGTATTTTGGCCACTTTCACTTTGAAAACCATGCAGTGCTTTTCTGTTGCACTGGTCCGCATTAGAGATGTGTATATACTATATGTCTTCAGAATCATCACATTTTCGTGAAACTAATCGTTGCATGAAATGTCGGCAGAATTTCCACAGAATATTGCCAGGCTATTTTTATCTCCCCCTCTGGTTGCCATGGTACTTACCATCTTAGTTGCCTGTGTTCCTTCCTGGATATTCACAGTCATCCAATAAGAAGCCACAACATCATCCCACCGATGACTTTAGAGCTGCAGGACCAAGGCCGGATCGGAGCTAAACACCGGCAACTAATATGGTAGGTATCTTGAGAACCAAGGGGTCGTCAGTGCTAAAAGTAGCACAGTTCAGCCAAGGAGGATCACTGCGATTCAAATGAATGATTAGGAGGGATTGCTGCTTTAATAGCACTGTGATAATTAGTCCAACTTACTTAATGTTGATCAATAATGAAGAGGTTTTTTATGTACATTTAAAATAATCATCTAAGTGTAATTGTACAAAACTTTGCAATAAAGATAATGCAAAAACAATCTGGTTAAGTGCGGAGTAAGTAAAAAACAAGTATAACTTCTAAACTTCTAAACATGTATTTGTTTGACATCAAAATATTGTGTGATGCGTTATAGCGCATATTTTGATATCAAGGTTTAGCATGAAAAGGCATCACATAATACCATAATCTATAGTCCCATGCCTGTACATTAATTGTGATGTGGTGTATTGACACATGGAGCTTACGTTTTAGAATATGCTTCAAAACGAGATCCTTTTATGATAATCTCATAGTAATTTCATTTTCAATGTAATTATCTATGAACACAAAAAGAAAAAAGAAGGGTCAAAACAAAGGAGCACTGAAATAGTATGTAATGGAAAAATTGAAAAATGGACTTTATTAGCAATGCATCATAAAAACACAAGAGACAAACTCAAACACATACCACATAGTAAACTGCTGCAAAATATAATTAATAATAACTAAACACAAATCAACCCCTAACCTGGAAAGACCAAATAGTAAAAGTTTTAACAGGACATAACAGAACCAAGGGGAAAAAAATTCCCCTAGTAATGTAACAAAGATCGGCCGATCAAAATGAGAACTCAAAAAAATTTTATGGACAAACCAGAGCGCAGAAAGATTAATCAAAAAACTGTAAGTCAGATATCAAAAATATAACAGATACTGCATAAGATAACACAATAACATAACAGTCACAGAATAATAATTACTGGGGAAGGTATGTGTAACATACAGCAGAAAATACCCAAATGGCTAAGAAAATAATAATAAATAATAAGAGTAAAGCCACATGGGTAAGTATACAAAAGACCCTGTGAGAAATGCTGGAACAACCTAATGCTGATGGTAAATAGCAAGCAAATAGTAAGCAGGATAAAGGGGACATCCAATTGTAGTACAAAGTGCAGTAAGAGTAAACCCCCAATGATCAGATCAGTGGTAAGGTACACAGTGATCATGAGCTGACAGCCCAGCAACAGTGGACACTAAAGCATGGGGCAGATTAGGCAGTAAGGAAGTCCCCATAAACTGACAGCCCAGCAGCAGTGAGCACTAAAGCGTAGGGCAGGTAAGGCAGCAAGGAAGTCCCCATGGGCTGGCAGCCCAGCATCAGTAAGCACTACAAACGTAAGGCAGACAAGGCAGCAAGGAAATCCCACAGTACAGACCAGCTTCGGGAGTCCCAGCATAAAGAAAATAGCATCAGTGATGTCCACACGTTTCACACGGGTCAGGGGGTAGTGAGAGGGTTGTCTCTGCTCCACTCCGACGGCCGTTTCGCCGTGAGGCTTCTTCCGGGAGCGTAGGAATTATCTATATTGAAATTAAAGCACAGAACATAATGCATGCCTCTCCAATCCCAGCTGGTTTTGCAGAGATTAGTATCCCTTAATGTCTCATACATTGTGTCTTTCTTTTTATAATCTTCCAATTTAGGAAACAAATTCCAGACTTGCTTCTGACTATTATCCAGGTCATTAAGTATATTACTGTGAGGTCACTGAAGCTATTTGCATGCATTCCTGAACACATCCTAACCTTTTGCAAATACTTATATGTTTATTTATTTGCTAATTAAAGAAACTGAGTATAATCTATCAAATCATGTTCTCATTAGTATATTGTATGGGGTGGCCTATCTTATTGTCTCCAAAAACAAAACGAGGTGTGTTAAATCAAAAGACAACAACATTGTTGTTGTTTTTTCCTTTTAAAACACACAAATACCTTTCAGAACAATATGTATGGGTAATGGCAACAATATGTATGGGTCAGTGCAAAGTGCTGTTACTGTAACTGCTCTATTTTTCTCTATATAAATAATATAATTACCTTTTACTGTTACACTTTACTGAGCGCAAAACAAATCTTTCTAGTCAAAAACTATAAAAGGTAGCCCTTCACAATTTAAAAAAGTAGTTACGTAACCAAGTATAGTGGATAAACAAGGGCTGAATCTGGCGTTTCATATACAGAGGTCTAAATCTATCTTTATGTTCTCACTCAGGAATGTTCAGAAGCTTGGATCATGTGGACGCAAATCCTTTCTATCGCCATCCATGAAGAATGAGTGGAAAATGGCAAAAATTGCCTTTGTAATCATCATTGTCTTTGTGCTGTCTTGGTCTCCCTATGCTTGTGTCACGTTGATTGCATGGGCTGGGTAAGTGCAAAGTCAGTAAGCACCTTACCACTAATTAGAATAATTGGCAATTGCCATAAATTAATCCTCACAGCTATTTACTGTAGGATAACAGGTCATACACCACACAGGTCATCATTTGTTAGGCATATTAAGTACAGTACACAATGCATTCATTACTACAGGCATTTACTTTTTCACTGTGGCTACCTAAAGGGTAAAGGGTTGTTTGATGTTCATTTTTCCATGCAGAGCTCAAAATCAACTTTTTATTATTTTTCTAATTATGTATGGTCAATTTCCTTATGTAAACCTCAGGCATCCTAAAATATTCCTTTGCATTTAGCAGGTTTTTGGGTCAAGAACAAAATGGCTTAGGGACATTGATGAGTGCAGTGGCCATATTGCAGGTGGTGCCACGGAGTGCATTTCGCATGCGCAGGACATGGCAAATGTGGCAGCCATCTTGTAGCTGGCACCACAAGGACAATGGGCATGCGCGAAGGCCAGGAAATGGAAGGAAGGAGGAGGATATCCTCCACAGGACTGGAGATGGCGAGTCAGACATGTGGGAGCCAGGACAGGAGTAGTGTCCAGGGAGCATGTGGCTTCCTGGGCTAGGCCTAGATACTGCCTCTTAGGCCCCAGATAGGCTCTGAGCCACACAGGTTAAGTATTGTAGGGACTGCCCCTAGTGATAGGGATATCCCTATAGTGCTCAGTGACAGGAGACTGCTGTTGCTGTGGATCTGGTGTGAGATCCTCCGGCTGGAGCTCACACCGTGTGCACAGGCCTGGACCCTAAGGTGTGAGGGGATTGGTGTCGAAGGCCCCACAGTGTGGAAGCTGACTGTTCTTTGATCTGCCAGCTGTACCTGGGTACAGGAGTGCCCAGAAATGTACACACGTGCACCAACGGTTCAAAATGGGGGTTAGAGCTGCCCTCACACACACACACACACTTTGGGGGGGATCCGCTTTGTGGACATCGGGTTGCAGGCACCCTCAGCACATATCTTAGCCCGCCGAACAGACCCAGAAAAGCTATGGTGCGCAGCGCTAGTCACAGGTGGGTATGACATAACGGAAGAAGGAGGTCCTCCCACCTTACAGTTCCGTGGAGCACTAGATAGCGGGTGCCCTATAATGTATCCAGAAATACCCATGAAGATGGAGCCCTCTAGTCTCACCTCTGACATGCAGAAGCTTCCGATAGTTATTTCTTCACCTTCCCCAGGAAGTCCTTGCAGGAGCGAAGCCAGTGCCGTGTCCGGCCACAGCCGATGATCTGGTCGGAGCAGCCGTAGTTCCCACAGCTCGGAGGGAGGGCAGATGCTTGCAGAAGCCAAACAGCAGTTAGCTGGGACAGGAGTGAGTCGTTTCAGGCACAGCATTATCGTACGTTGAAAGCTTTTGCAGGTGTATTGCTCATGCCCATCGGAGAAGAGGCATTCAAAGCCTGGAAGGAGCACACCTTGCAAGTACTGGGGGAATGGTCTTGCACCAAAGCTGTTAAGAGGCAGCAGATAATGGAGTGCCAAAACCCCCCGCTCCTACGATGGCGAGAATGCACCGAGAACAGGATACACACACAACGGCACACAGGTTAGTGGACTTATTAATGCGGGTCTAGAAGAGGACAAAAGCGTACTCTGGTCTAAGTTCTATAGTCTTATACAGATTGAAGGGGAAGAACTGTTTGAGTTTATTCAATGGATACAGTTAGTTTTGTGGAATCTACGTTCCCATGATATAATTCCAGCCTCTGAAGTGGATGAATTTCACAGAAAACAGTTCTTAAGGGGATCTATACCCACCCATCATATAGTCATCATGATCCGGTGTTCCTTGCTACAAGGAAGTCTTCCTATGCTTGAGGGACTATTGGGTCTGGTGAATGAGCATGAGGCCTATACACAGTTACACACCCCCAAGAAACATAAAGATTCCTGCAAGGAAGAGACCAAGGGAACTACCTCCAAGATATATTCAATAAAAGCAGTGGTAATTCACACTTACATTAGCACCATGTGCATAGACACATAACAATCAAAGCGCAGCAGCAGTATACACCATTTACTCCACTCCCGGGATCGCGTCACTTCTGGTCCGGCCCGTCGCGTCACTTCCGGTTTCGTGATCGATCTTGAAATGGGTCAACACGGGTTCTGGGGCATGGGGGTCACACTCTGAGTTGCTGCTAGTTCACTCTACGCGTTTCGCTGGTGTGGCAGCTTTGTCAGGAGTCCGATCTGGGGTAGATGGTGTATACTGCTGCTGCGCTTTGATTGTTATGTGTCTATGCACATGGTGCTAATGTAAGTGTGAATTACCACTGCTTTTATTGAATATATCATTAGTGAACATACAATGTTGCACTAGAGTTGTCTCTGTTTCCATCGAGGGTTTGTTCCACTGACACCAGGGAGAGTACCCTAAGCAAGACCTCCCTGCAAACTACAGAGTCTTCAGATTGTCTTCCAATGCTGTATTTTAACTGGGAGAATGTGAGTTCTTAATCTCGATCCCCATACATATTGCTACAGGTGTTTGGACATATTACACTATTATATATTTCCTTCCCTTTATATGGTGAAAATCTGTGCTCCCCACAAGCTTCTTCCAAGCATGTTGAAACAGACTGGTATTTTTCCCTAGAAACCACTCCCGAAGAGGACAGGATGAGAGGGTTCAAAGTGGTGCCAGAAATGAAGGAGTGGAAGTCCTCACTTCCTCCTCGGTTCACAGTATCCATACAGAACATCTTGCCTCATCCTATACGGTTTGATGTTGGTCAAGCGCTGGGTCGAATATACCCCATTGAGAAAATGGAACCCTTCGCTCATGTGAATGCTACCTCAAGGATTGCAATTCGACTTTAGGGAATCGTCCTTACTACCGGAGTGGAAGAAGCGACTCAGTGACAAGAGGTGTTCTCCACCAGTGAAATGGATGTAGGCTGCAGCAAGAGTGCTCAACATACGATCCGACTGAATGATGCCACCCCATTTCGAGAGCGTTCCCGATGGATAGCTACCAGAGATGTGGATGATGTGAGGAACATCCTGAAAGAGATAGAGACTGCTGGCATTGTGACTGAGGCCCGTAGCCCCTATGGATCCACTATCATGGTGGTACAAAAGAAGAATGGATGTGTGGACTATCATACCCTGAATCATTGCACAGTCTCGGACCAATATACCTTGCTGCGTATTGAAGATTTCCTCAATGCCTTATCCAGCAGCCAGTGGCTGAGCGTGCTGGACTTGTAGTCTGGGTAATACCAGGTCCCCATGAGCTCTGAGGACCAGGAGAATATAGCGTTTGTCTGCTCCCTCGGGTTTTACCAATTCACCAGAATGCCTCACGTTCCAGCGGCCAATGGAGAAGTCCAACGGAGACATGGACCCCTGAGAATGTCTGGTCTACCTGGACGACATTATCGTCTTTGGTCAGATGCTGGAAGAACATGAGGAGCATCTCCTGAAGGTCCTAGACCGATTACAGACGGAAGGCCTGAAGTTGTCGCTAAATAAATGCAAGTTCTGCAGGGCCTCCGTCACCTATGTGGGCCACATCGTATCTGCAGAAAGAGTGGCTACCGACCCAGCTTAGGTCGAAGCAGTAGTGAATTGGCCCAGACAAGAGAATGTGATGGAGCTACGATCCTTCCTGGGGTTTTGCAGATACTACTGAAGATTTGTAGAGGTGTATTCCAGCAAGGCCAAAGTTCTCAACAACCTGTTGATAATCTACCCGGAAGATGGAAGATCCGTCGCACAAAGCAGTAACCCCACGAATGCCTTTCGGGGATGAGTGGAATTCCGCCTAAGAGAAGACATTCATGGACCTTAAGAAAAGTCTTACCGAATCTCCTGTCTTGGCCTATGCAGATCCGGAGCAACCAAAGGTCCTGCATGTGGACGCCGGCTTCAACGGGCTGGGAGCAGTACTACATCAAAAATACCCTGCGGGCCTCTGGCCCGTAGCCTATGTGAGTCGCAGCCTGACACCAAGTGAACAGAACTACCCAGTTCATAAACTGGAATTCCTAGCGCTCAAGTGGGCTGTTGTAGATAAACTACATGATTATCTCCACGGGGTCTCCTTCAAGGTGCGGACTGACAACAACCCATTGACATACATCCTGACCTCCGCCAAGTTGGATGCTCTGTCTAATTATCAGTTTACTGTGAAATACAAGCCGGGCCCCCTAAATGTCACAGCCGACGCTCTGTCTCGAAGGCCCGGATTGAGTTCAGCATCAGACGATGGCGAATGGAAAGAGATTCCTGGTCCTGGGATTCGGGCAATGTGCTCCACAGCGGCTATATTGGAGGACAAATTAGCCTTCTCTGAACACAGAGTGGCGGACTCCTTGGGATGCCAGTCAAAGGCAATTCCTGCAGCATACTGCTATCCAGAAGCATATCCATAATCGAAGACACTATAATGAGCTGGAAAGAGCTAGTGGTACACCAGCTGCGAGACCCGGTGGCTAAAGCCATTCGTCGGGCCATCCAAGAAAATAATCCCTCCTTAGTGAAGCATGCTCCAGTCGACACAGTCACTATTCTAATGAGAGAATGGGACATGTTCCAAATAGACCATGGCTTCCTCTATCGAGTCATCACCCGCCCGATAGGTTAACTAGTTCTGCCAAGAATATTGCAGTACCAGGTCCTATAGTCCTTACATGATGACCATAGTCACTTGTGGGTGGACAAGATCTTCGGACTCATAAGAGACCTGTTCTTTTGGCCCAAGATGCGGGAATCAGTGGAGCACCATTGCCTGGGGTTTCTGCGGTGCATACAGCAGAAAACACTGCCTACACGTGCAGCCCCAATGGGCCACCTGAAGAGCTCTGGTCCCATGGACCTAGTCTGTTTGGACTTTCTCTGCATCGAATCAAACTCTAGGGGTATCGGGAATGTTCTCGTAGTAATGGATCATTACCCTAGGTACACCCAAGAATTCCCCAGCAAGGACCAAAAAGCTATTTTTGGTAGCCAAAATACTGTGGGAGAAGTACATTGTACATTACGGGCTACCCAATCGGATGCACTCCGATCAAGGGAGGGACTTTGAGAGCAAGCTAATCAAAGATCTCCTAAAGTGGCTGAATATTGAAAAGTCTCACACAACTCCCAACCATCCTGAAGGAGATGCCCTTCCGGAAATGTTCAATCGAACCCTACTGGATATGCTGGGCACCCTGAAGGACTCCGAGAAGGCCGGATGGAGCAAGCACATGGAGCATATGGTACATGCTTATAATTGCACCAGGCACGAGTACACCGGTTATTCACCCTACTTCCTGATGTCCGGTAGGGAGGCCAGACTACCAGACTGCCTATGACTGCCTATGGGTGTCCATCGATGGGGTACTGAACATGACCCACTATAATTATGTACAGTGGCTGAAGGACAACCTCCAGAGAGTGTACAGTTTGGCGGAAGAAGCCACTGCCAAACTAAACAAGAACAACAAGCGGAGGTACGATTGAAAAGTACAACATTGAGAGCTTCAGCCTGGATACAGGGTTCTCGTGCGGAACCTGGGCATACCGGCGAAGCACAAACTAGTCAACCGATGGCGAGAGGCTCCCTTCGAGGTGGAGTTGCAGATACCTGGCCTTCCCGTCTATCACAAGGATTCGGAGGGGCGGATAAAGGTCTGGCATCGGAATCATCATTTACCAATCCCACAGGTGGGGGAGAGTGATCCTGATCCATTGCCCATATTTACATCAGGTGAACAGGAAGATGTCAGCGAGATAGCGGATCCTCTAATGGAAGAGAATCATGACCCTATGGAAGGGACTTCTGCCGATACAAATAGAGACTTGTGGGCCGCACCAGAAGAAGAATTGGTTAATGGCCCTGTCAGTAAGGTGCCCACTCCAGTGGCCTCGACAAGTCGGTCTCTGGACCCAAAGAGTCCTATCTTCACCCCAAAGGGTGTTAATGACATTCACTCTATGAGAGGCAAGGGCCTTAAACCGATGGCATCCTCTCTGACCACGAAGAATTCGAAGCAGCAGAAGAAGTTCGGAGCCAAAGACAGAGACGCCCTTCAATGAGGGTGCCTTATGATTTGTTAGAGGCACCCCACTATGAATCTCAGCAGTCGTCTCGATGCAAGCCAGCTTCCATAATGGTAATCCTGACTGAAATATTGAATGCCTTTTAAGTGTATGTTTCTGTTACCGTTACTTTTATAATATAAGTTATGTAATGCATTTTTATTATATAAAAATTGTACTTGGGTCCTCAAGCGGGGACGTTCGATTCTCCACCAGGGGGAAGATGTAGCGGGGTCCCCTTACCCTGCCTCTGTGTCGGGGAACCGCTCCAATGCTTTTTGGTGCTCCGCGGCAGGTGGCAGCCATTTTAAAAGGCATTGCGCATGCACGAGACTCGACGCATGCGCATGACTCGATGATTGTGAAGGCCATCTTGCAGGTGGCACCGCAGAGTACATTGCACGTGCACAGGACATGACAAATGTGGTGGCCATCTTGTAGGTGGCGCCACGAGGACAATGTGCATTCCACGAGGACTGTTCTTTGATCTGCCAGCTGTACCTGGGTACAGGAGTGCCCAGAAACGTATACACGTGCACCAACGGTTCAGTGCTGCCCTCACACACACATCGAGTTGCAGGTGCCCAAGGCACCCTCATTACTTTGGGGGACCACCATTGTGTTGAATTGCATTATTGAAGTGTGTGTAATTGTATTATTGTGTTATTATTGTGTTAGTAAAGTGTGTTTATATGCAGTGGTTGTATTATTATTCATGAGTATTGTTTCCTATGAGGAGTCAATCCCGCCCCCGCTGGGATCCTCGTAGGTGGAGGCGCTGTACCGTGAGATCTTGCATCCAAGACTCACCAGGAGCGGAGGCTTTGGCTTCCTGTAAGTCTCACAGGTAAAGCAGCACGCATGATCGCCCACGATTTTCCTTAGGCATAGGGAAAGGGGGTTACACATATATTAACTTGTCCCCCAATTGTTGCTTTTTGACACTAATCCTCATGATTTAATGTAAAGGTAATTTTTGCATGCAATGTTATACCATTTTATGCATGAATATAAATCTAAAATGTCTGTTATTTGCAGATTTAAAAGAATACATTCAAATGCATTGTAACCCTGTATTAATCTTCTATGTGTTTTTATTTTAGTCATGGGACTTCCTTAACTCCATATTCCAAGACTGTACCTGCAATTCTTGCCAAAGCGTCTGCAATCTATAATCCTATCATTTATGGAATATTTCACCCGAAATACAGGTAAATAAAACAAAAAAGTAATACATTACTTGAATATAATAAGGTACATAACTGTTCAAGAATAGTGCTTACAGGTGTGAATCGTGTAAGTTTTTCATTTCTATGGAAGAAAAACAGATTGTACATTATAATTTATTATAGAAAATAAATTTGTCATATAAAAATTAACATCAACCCACAAAACACATGAAGGGGCCTATTCTATAAGCCTTCATTTAAAAAAAAATTGCTGGGTCATTTACGTCGCCAGTTGTTTGAGCGTTGCTATCACAGTATTCAGAAAGCCTCGATTACCTGTCATAGGAAAATTCCCAAAACGGGTGAGTAGCCGGTGACATGATGATCACCTCTCTCAAAAGGGCTCACTCGGCGATTTGTTCCAGGTGCAGAGAGAGCTGCACAGAGAGAGCTGCCTCTCCCTACGCATATCTCGCCAGCGATAACAAGATTTTAATATAAATTGTAATACTAGTGTAGATGAGCAGGGGGTCTCCGGAGTATAACCGGGTTGATTTCAGGTCCAGGGACACCCTGCTTCCCGAGATTCTGGCCCCGTTATGGGGTGCCGGTATCTCCTATGCATTTAAATGTCTTGCGTCACTTGACTGTGGGAATAAAATGCATAGGAGATACTGGCACCCATTAACGGGCCCGCCGCTAAGGTAATGAAGTTGCCTGTAAATGCATTTTTATTGCATGGGATTCATACCAGGGGCATCCGGTGCTGATATGGGTATCAGTTCCGGAGATTCCTGGCATCAATCCAATGCAGGAAAAAAAAATCTAAATTCTCTCTCGCCCGCCTTCTCAGCATGTTCTCCCCGCCTCACGCCAACTTTTCCTGGCGTGAGGATTTTGGGAGAAACTTGCCATTCTAGAGCCACGATTAGCACGAGTTTCAGAACCTGCTGATAAGTGGCTTATCGCCGCTCACACGGCAGTCTGTTTTGGACGGCCGAAAAAATTGTCGATTCATGACTTTATTGCCCACTTATCTAGGCTTACAGAATAGTAAGAGGCATTTTAGCTGAAAAGGCCTCGATTAGTGGGTTATCGAGGTTTATAGAAAGCCCCCTAAATGTCCTTATGTTTCATTGTACTTATCTAAATGCATGCTTAAATTAATTGACACAAAATGTAGACCTTCATACTCATCATTTGAAAGTATGGCTTAACCTTTTGTTACAGTTGCTAATGCGTGGTACACTGAAAGTATGTATTATTTGGTAAATTGCTCTTTATCTTAGAGCCTCTATGTTTATGTGTGTCTGTGTGTGTAAGAGTGTGTATGTGGGTACTATAAGTGTACGTGGGTAAGAGTGTGTGTGTATGTTGGTAAGTGTGTATGTGGGTAAGTATGTGGGTGAGTGGGGAAGAGATGGGAGAGAAAATAGAGACGGGAGAGACGGTGAGAGAAGGGAGAGACGGGGAGAGAGGCAGAGAGAAACAGGCGAGAGATAAGGGAATGACAAGCAGGAGAGAGAGAAAAGTGTTGAGGGGGAGTGTGTGTGTGTGTGTGTGTGTGTGTGTGTGTGTGTGTGTGTGTGTGTGTGTGAGTGTGTGTGTGTGTGTGTGTGTGTGTGTGTGTGTGTGTGTGTGTGTGTGTGTGTGTGTGTGTGTGTATAAATAATGTATAAATCAGTATTATGGTTTATGTGTGTGTGTGTGTGTGTGTGTGTGTGTGTGTGTGTGTGTGTGTGTGTGTGTGTGTGTGTGTGTGTGTGTGTGTGTGTGTGTGTGTGTGTGTGTGTGTGTGTGTGTGTGTGTGTGTGTGTGTGTGTGTGTGTGTGTGTGTGAGACGAGAAGGAGAAGGGGAGAAGAGAGGGGAAAAGAAATCAATAAAACAGCATAGATAGGGGAATGCTATTAGACAAATACCATTAGAATATTTATTTTTAAGTGATGTCATTTGTTTTAGAAATCATTTTCTAATGTGCTCCGGTTTTTACTTTTGGAAATCTGGTCACCCTACTTAGAGATCAGCGACCCATCAATGACTACAGTTGATATCTGACAAAACAAGAATAAAAAAGTCCAATGAGATTGCTGTTTGAGGCCCTTCTGCTATTTTCCCTTACGTTTTTCTTTACATACTCCTAGGGAAACCATTCACAAGACTGTACCCTGTCTTCGCTTTCTAATAAGGATACCAAAAAAAGATTGCATGGCAGGATCCACCTTTGAGTCTTCAGTTAGAGGCTCTGTCTATAGTCGGCAGTCATTAGCGTCAAGGAAAAATTACAGATGTGTTTCAATGGTTTCTAATGCAGAAACGGTAAGTATTTTGAATTGTATTTGTATTGTATATGTATTGTAAGTATTTCTAATGGATACTGTAGTGATGACTGATGTATATCTGGCACCTTTGGCAAGAGAGTTATTTAGAAATGTCTTTAATAAGATTGACAGGGTGGATTAATTCCTTTAAAAAAGTACATTAAATATTTTTGCAATTTCACTTTAAACGTGCTTTTATTTACAGGTGGATATTAACTACAACTTTTTGCCACACATACATACTGTACATGATTTTAGAAGTTGCATAAAAACTCAGAGAAACAATGAACGAGAGAAGATACAGTAGAAGAAGGAAAGGGGGAAGGATGTGGTTTTTTTTCTTGTTTTTTTCTACTATTGCTTGTTAATCTGTTCATATAAAACCTACAGTCATTTTTATTTTATTTCCTGCATACATTCACCAGGGTGAGTGGAGGTCTAGTGATTAAAAATACCCTAGCAGATACAAAACACTATCCACTGAACAAAATGTAAGTTGAGATCTAATATTGCTGCTAAAACTTAAAATGTATTCATTGGATTTTAGGTGTCAATACAAATAATTTCATTTATATAGTTTGATTATAGTTTGATTATACACATTACAGTGTATTGGGGTCCCCCTGCCCCCCCCCCTCGTTACCTCCGCTGCGTGGGTGATCGCGGGTGCCGCCGGAGCCAAGATGGATATGACTACATATCTGCCCATCTGTACATCTATACATATGCACCTCCATGCTTACTAACATGTATACGTACTGAGATAAATATACATATATAGTACCATGTGTGTGCCTATCCATATGTGGCACCTAAGGATGTCTCAGAGTATTGCCACGTCCACTAGTAGTTAATAATGTATTAATACCTCTATGTGAGCTAGGGTGTATGTAGGTTGCATCTACACCTAAAAGTGCATAGATGTTGCCTTCTTACGTCTTGGTATCATGAGGTGCATTATTAGAGCAATTGTGAAAATATGATGGTGTAGGAATGAGAGCACCTAGGTGTCCGCCTCTAAAGTCAATACGGACAAAGCTGTTATTGAACTATATACCCGAATCCCCACTAGTGTACTGGTGCGTATGTGTGAATGTAGTAGATGTTTATAGGAAAGGAGAATAAATGAACCCTTCATTCACGGGAATTGTGCGTCGGGTTGTTGTGACGTCATGATGCTGACGTCCATGCTGTGATCGGACTAGAGCAGAGGCATCAACGAGGAAGCGGGTTGTATAGCGCTGGCGCCAGCCACATTATTTTGTTCATTTCATGGTCTGAAACCTTTGCTTAGGAGGTCTTTGTGGGGTTACTCTAAGTATTCATACTTCGTAACTATATGAGTACAAGGGGGATTGTTGACCACAAGGTGTTTTGCCCCAGATGATGTTATCCTATACCACATAGGTTTTTGTACCATATGTGGTGAGATAGCCCCACTATCATTGTTTTCCCATTTGATATCTGTTATGCAGCTATACGTTTTGAGCAGCAGTTACCATCCTACCTCACATAAATGATGCATACAGGGGGTGTTTGGCTATACAAGGTTCAGATTTAAATACACATTATATACAGCCACACTCCTCTTAATGTGTGTGGGAGTCTTTATTCGTTTAGAGACCGCCACTGTGGATTGTGAGATATATATATGGTGCTATATCATCGTTTATGACAGCACACACATTATTCCACATTGTGGTTGCATCATTTTTCATTTGTGAGGCTGACTCATCCTGGTATTCCTCTGTTGTTTCCACGCTCACGTAGTACAAATAGATAGGTTATTTACTAGGTGTTGTGTTCACTGCCACCAATAATAGGCAATTGTGCCACCGTGTGGTTATTTATAGGTTCTTGTTAACCCAGTGACCTCATCATTTACACCTATCCTATTCTATTATTCAATACTACATTTAGTCCTGGTTTCACTGAGGGGATTTTATTCACATTTACATTATACACAATCACTTGTATGTCACATTTTATATTGAATTAGATGTTAATAAAATGTAATTATTTTGTTTTATATTAATGGGGTCTCTCGCTACCTATAGTATTCCCTTGTCATTGTGATGTATTCTAGGTTCAGCATTATTTATCACAACATATGTAGAGTGCATATTTAGAGGGATTCTTTCATGTGATACCACGGTTTCACATAGTTGATACAATACAGTTGTTTTCTTCCCTCATGCACCACCTTTTCATTTACATGTACATGTGATTCATGTAGGGTGAGTGGCAGGTCCAATTCGTGTTTGTCTCTAAAAAACTAAAAAACTATGCTGCGTTTCTCTACCTGAGCAGGTAAATATCCTCTTACCTGAAATCTACTCTGAATTCCGGGATGCCTTTAATAAAGCACAAGCGGAGGAGCTACCGCTGGTAGCTGGTACCCACTGGTCATTCGATTGCCCCATCGATTTACTGCCTTACTCATTTCCCCCACAAGGGGCTTCTTACCCGTTGTCTTCCCCTGAAACCAAGGCCATGACAGAATACATCTCGGAGAACCTCCAGAAAGGGGTTTATTCAGAAATCCTCTTTGCCTGCAGGAGCGGGGTTTTTCTTTGTAAAGAAAAAAGATGGGACCCTGTATCGACTATCAGGACCTTAACAAAATCACTATAAAAAATTGGTACCCTTTAACGTTAATTTCCGAACCCTTTGACAAGTTGCAGGGGGTACTATCTTCACCAAACTGGATCTACGAGGATCTTACAATCTTGTAAGAATCCGTCAGGGAGACGAATTGAAGACAGCCTTCAACACCCGGGACGGACACTATGAATACCTTGTGATGCCATTCGGCCTTTCAAATGCTCCAGCGGTATTCCAGGATTTTGTTAACAAAATTTTCATGGACCTCCTTGGCCAATTTGTCATTGACTATCTTGATGATATCCTAATTTTCTCCAAGTCCGTACAGGAACATCCGGGTCAGGTTAAACCGGTACTTCTATGTCTGCAAAAGAGTCACCTATTTGCCAAGAAGGAGAAATGTAAGTTTCACCAGACTACAATGACCTTTCTAGGTTACATCATATCGGCCTTGCCATGGATCCAGCCAAGCTAAAAGCGGTCTTGGATTGGCCTCGTCCCAAGACACTGAAGGCCATACAACGTTTCCTGGGCTTCGCCAACTACTTCCAAAGATTCATATTGAACTTCTCCTCTGTAGTAGCACACATTACTGCTTTAACACAGAAAGGTACCGATCAAGCCTGGTCCTTCGAATACCCGAACCCTGGTTTACCCTCTACCCTGGATGTAGACGCTTCTGACGTTGGGGCCGGAGCAGTTTTATCTCAGAGAAAGACACCTTAGGCCAAACTGCACCCGTGCGCTTTCTTCTCCAAAGAATTTCCCCGGCCGAGCAAAATTATGATGTAGGCAACTGGGAACTCCTGGCCATCAAAATGGCTCTAGAGGAATGGAGGCACCTGTCGAGGGGGCTGAAAACCCCTTCACCATACTGACTTACCACAAGAATCTCCTGTACATTGAGGGTGCTCGTCAGTTAGGGTCAAGGCAAGCTCGATTGTCACTTTTTTTTCTCGGTTCAATTTGATCATTTTGTATGGCAGATGCACTCCCCCACCAGTTCCTGCTGGACGACAAGGCTGAAGACTGGGAAAGACCATACTACCCCCTGCATGCATAATCTCTGCGAACACCTTCGACTCTTTAGAGAACATTGTTCCATGCCAGTCCAACATCCCTGGGGGTCTTGAAGTCCCAGAGGGCCACCTTTTTACCTCACCTGCATATCGTAGGAAGGTTCCGGAAGGGGACATTCCTTCAAGAGCTCGGAACATCCTGGCACTAAGAGAACCACGGATCTGCTTGAACTGACTTTCTGGTGGCAAGGCATGCGCCTCATGCCCGACAAATTCGTGCCCAAAATAAAACTTCCCAAAACAGACCCACAGGGTTACTCCAACCTCTTCCTATACCTGGTCGTCCATGGACCCACTTATCTATGGATTTTATCATGGAAATACCAATATCTAAAGGCATAAACACCATTCTGGTAGTTGTGGACCGTTTCTCCAAGCAAGCTCACTTTATACCTCTTAGGGGCCTGCCGAATGCTTCCAAGCTTTCTGAAATTTTTGTCAAGGAAATTTTTCGCCTCCATGGGTTACCTCAGTTTATTGTTTCAGATCGGGGTTCCCAATTTATTTCTAAATTTTGGCGTTCCTTTTGCCAGCAGCTGGGGATTTTCATTTTTCTTCTGGTTACCATCCCCAAACCAACGGTCAGACAGAACGGACTAACCAATCGTTAGAACAATTTATTCAATGTTTTATAGCCAACACCCAGGACAACTGGGCAGATCTTATACTTTGGGCGGAGTTCTCTCACAATAATTTACAGAGCGAATCTACGATGGATTCACCGTTCTTCATCAATTATGGCTTTTACCCATCAGTCCTTCCCATGATTGGATTCAGATCCGGGGTACCAGCAGCGGATAACAGGATCCAATAATTACAGAACTCATGGGAGAGGATTCAAGGGAATCTCAAGAAAGCAATTTTCCTTCAGAAGAAACAGGCGGACCGAAATCAACGAGGAACCCCAGCATACAAACCAGGGGATAAGGTGTGCTTTCTACCAAGAACATTCGACTAAAAGTTCCCACAGCGAAACTAGCACCAAGATTCAGTGGTCCATTTACCATTTCTGGGATGATCAATCTTGTGGCCTATCGCTTACAATTAACATCTTCCATCTGCATTCCAGTCGTTTTCCACACATCCCTTCTGAAACCATATATACAGGATCTTCGTCCCTGGTCTCACCACCAGAACCCCTTCTTATAGACGGACAGCAGGAATTCAAAGTACTGTCAGTACTGGATTCCAGGATATCCAGGGGAAGGCTCCAATACCTTGTCCATTGAGGGGCTTTGGCTCAGAGGAGCGATCCTGGATCTCTCAGGATCAGTTAAATGCCCCTAGACTCGTCCGGGCATTCCACCCAAGGTACCCTCTTAAGCCATCTCTGAGATGCCCGGAGATCGCCCCTGAAGGGGAGGTACTGTGAGGATCTGGGTAAGGTCCCACCCCCATCACGCATCTCGTGATGTCACAAATGACGGAGGTCAGCCACAACCTGCACCCACGCACCACGTTGCTGGAAGGGCAGACAACGCAGGGACCACCCCCAGGCTCCACCCCCGAGATGCATCCCGCATGTCAGCCACAGCCGTGCAGCTAGGAAGAGTGACACCGCGGGGACCGTCTCCAGGACCCGCCTCCATGATGACATGGGCAGAGCCCAGCGGAATACCTGCAGACCCCGTGCAGACACAGGCACTCAAGGGGTTAATGCCATTCATTATTCCACGGCTGAAACTGACTCCGCTCCTGCCTATCATTATACAGCATACTGATGATGCTCACTCCCTGCAGCCTTCCCATTGGCTTTTTCTCCTTTATATGCTCAGCCAGCCCCTTGGCAAATTGGCTGAGCATAAACTTTTCTCTTGTGTGCTTACCTCCTTGCTTCCTGTTGCCTTGCTGTTCCTACAGACTCAACTATTCTTCTCTCTCTACCCCTGGACTCTGGCACCTCATCAACGACTAGCCAAACTCTCCTCTCCCTGACCATGGCAAGTACAGTACCTAGACTACTCTGATCTCTCCTACCCTGACCCGGTAAAATGACTACCACTCTTCACTCCAGACATGCCTGCTCGGTTGTTGGTCGGTGGTTATCAATATCCCCACCTCAGCCTCGCAGTCCCACCTTGTTTGTGGTGAGCACTTGTGACACAAGAACACTCGTGGAAATTATGGATGATCGCTAAGGTAATGAAGGGGTTAAGTCCACCCGCAAGGCATAAACACCCACCAAGAGCCAACTACCACCTTCACCCACCCCCGGTACCTACAATAAGCATGGCACTACTGGTTAACCCCTTCATTGCCGTAGCGGTTAGCCGCTTAGGTAATGAAGTTGCCTGTAAATGCATTTTTCATGCATCTGATTCATGCCGGTGGTCTCCGGTGCTGATATTAATGGGTATCAGCTCCGGAGTCTCCCGTCATCAATCCGATGCAGGAAAAATGCAATTCCCGTCTTCCCGCTTATCGGCAGCTTCTCCCCACCTTCTTGCCAACTTTTTTTGGCGGGGCGATTTGGAGAGGAAATATCCATTCTAGAGCGGCGATCAGCCTCAATAAGCTGATTGGGGCTTCTAGAATTGAGCAAGTTTGAGAAGCTGGCGATAAGCGGCTTATCGCTGCCGTTTGGCGTTTTTTTTCTGACAAAAAAACTGCGATTTTTGCTCTTATCGCCAGCTTATCGGGGCTTACTGAATAGCAGTAGGCTTTTTTGGCGATAAACTGGCAATAAGGGGCTTAACGCTGCTTATAGCATGAGGCCCTAAATTTGGATGGATGCCATGTTTTATACCAGGGGAGGGTCCCACTCCTAAGCTCCGGTAACTGGGCAGCACTCCTCTAGTGAACCCACCCCCCCTGGCACATGCTCC
The DNA here is from genome assembly GCF_040206685.1 of Ascaphus truei. Taxonomy (NCBI): domain Eukaryota; kingdom Metazoa; phylum Chordata; class Amphibia; order Anura; family Ascaphidae; genus Ascaphus; species Ascaphus truei. Next base: position 359,015,545 of record NC_134483.1, on the reverse strand, counting down.
AACGGTTTCCAGACTGCACCTGGAAACCAATACAAAGTAGCACTCCAGTGGAGATACTAACTGCTGGCACATGTGAGAGGAATTTAACCCCAACACTGCCTGCTCTTACCAGGACTTATAATGTCAGGGCCAGAAAACACATCACCATCTTTTCCTCTTTCCCTCTGTCAGCTATTCCTCCCTACCCCAACCCCTTAGAGCAGCGGTGTCCAATAAATTTGCCGCATGTGGCAAATAGAACAATGTATTGTAGAGAACAGAGGCACAGAGAGAGAGAGAGCTTGTACATCTGCCCTGCGGCTGTGGGGGGAGCTCGGCTGCCTGGTGACTGGGGGGGGGGAGGCTCGTGTGCTCTGGTGGCTGTGGGAGGGCTTGGCTGACCTGCATCTATGGTGGGCTCGGCCGGCTATGGGGTCGGCACCTAAGTCCAGCACCACCCCTGTGCACTGAAAGTTGGTCCTGCTTCCTCACATTCCACCCATGTGATTGGAGACCTCCCCCAGGTAAAGTGTAGGGAAGTTATGTTTTATTTGGGGGTTATTATGTGTATTGGGGGGTATTGTGTGTTTTTTGGGGGGTTATTGTGTATATTTGTGTGTGGGGGGTATTATGTGTATTGGGTGTGGGTGGGATTGTGTGGTTTGGTGGTGGGGAGGATTTGTGTGTGTACTGGGGGAGGGAGCAGAGAGGTGGGGAGAGGAAGATAGAGAGCAGAGTGTGTGAGAGAAGGGGTGTTGGAGAGAAGGGGGGATGCAACGTGACAGGTGACATGACTCACGAGCGTGACGGTATTGTGACTGACTGAATGTGGTGAATATGGAAAGACGACAATCACAAGTGTGGCTAGAATAGAGGGTGTGGGGTGCTAATGTAAATTAATATATGTGACACTATAAAGGGATACATGTGATATTTCAATTATATTCTCCCAAGCTCAATAATAGAGGTTAATAGTGCAGTCTTGCATCCGGAGTATTTCCACACCCCCAAGAAATTGAGGGAAGAGAGAGTAACTCTGGCAAATAGACTTCACTATAGTATGAAAAGTTAATATTCAGAATCACTATAGGTCCTCAGATAACAATCAAATTTGTTTACGCAATATATGCACATTTAATAAAACCTTTCAGTAAAAAAACTGCATTTAGGTACCACTTGAACCCAATTCAAAAACTGAATATATATATAAAAAAAAAAAATTAAATATTGATGTGCACGTATCTCATGTGTACATAACCAAGTTTATATTGGTGAAAGGTATATAGCTCAATATCCCTCTATAATTCAAATGATCCAGTATTAGCTGTTGGGGTTTGTCATAGTTAACTCTATTTTTAGGGATGATGTTGGTAATGTGTTCCCACACAGTGGAGGTTTTGGGATGTTAGTGCACTAGATTCCTCCAATTTCCAGATAATGTCTATATTCCATGGGGGGGGAAATCCTTTTTAATTTAAATTCTTTGGTCTTACTGTCCTGTCGTGGATTGCAGTGGCCGGCTCTACAATTGAGACATCTATAGAAACCTTTGGATCCTTTTTCCAACCAATTATCATCTTTAGTTTCTTTCAAGAACGTTAAAAAAATACTATAATGTTTTTATGACAGGTCAAGATCCATCCTGTTTCTGTGTTGATAGAAAGGTGAGCTTAACCTGGTAGTTATCACTGATAGCCCACTAAAAGTGAAAGATTTATAGTTTGGAAGGCTGTAGACAATACCCAGATCATGGGCTGTCAGCCTCAAAGAAAACATTACATTTTTGAAATATCCCATGTGAATCACAGAGGGGATGAGCAAGTCATCTTAGTTTGAGATCTATATTTAAAATGAAGATACCATGGACCTGACAGCAATTTGATAGCTGTTGCAATTACACAAATCAAATGATGCCAAACATTTTATGAATAAGAGATGCTAAAGACAGATATATTTTTCTTCTGCGAAAATCGATGTTAGGCTGTAAAATCTTAGATGCAGGCGTGTATGTTAAGTACACAGACGCAACAGTGAAGATGTTGTGTATCTAAGTTTATAGCAACCAGGTTATGAAGCCTTTTATATAGTGAGTCAACTTTTTAAAAGCTATCAGGAAAGGATTGGGTTTCTTTTAAGTCGTAAAAATGCCAACCCAGTAGCTGATTGATGAAAGTGGTGGGTTTTGTGTGTATTTCAATGCAGAAGGTTTGGGAATAAAAGTTGGCATGTGTGAAAAGAAAATTAGATTTCAACTAAGGAAGTGTTCATGCTGGAGCATGTGAAACCTCAAGTTCTGCGCAAGGGACTTTGGGATAAGATCTGATCAATGTTAGACGATACATACCTTAGATTCTATGTTTATCCTTTTATTTTAAGAAACTGTTCTGCATTTATTGTAACTGTATGTTCTTGTAATATTTCTGTAACCTAAGCACAGTATATATTTTTATATTAAAGAAAAACTGTAATAACTTTAATAAGTAATGCTTTGGGCTCTGAATAAACTGTTTGCATGCTTTGAAGAGAGTAAAATACATTTTCGGACACATTTGAATTACCTTGCCCAGGAAAAAGGTGAGTTGGCTAGAGTAGCTGTGTGTATTAACCCTAGTTGCATATATAATTCACGTGCTCATAAGTGTGCTGTTTATGACATGACAGATGGTATATTGGGACGGATTGAGGGGAGATATTGTTCAGTTGAGGGACCTTTGCGGATGTTGAAAAGTGGGTTAGCTAGATACATCATCAGTGTGTACTAACCCATGTCCCATTTACAGGGCACATGCTCACAGGTTGGCTGTACGTGCCAATGATTATGAAAATGTTAATAAAACCTCCCTTTCCATTGTATTTCTCTTAGGACTAGAAGGCTGCTAGGGCTCAAGTACAACTGCTTGTTTATTAGTAGTATCTTATTGTCTTTTTTCTGTGGTCTCATTCCATTCTGACCTTTCCTGTCAAAACCATGATCACTACACCTTCCCTACCCTCCTCTTTTGCCAATAACACTAGACATATTTATATTTTCTCCCTCTACTGTGTGTACAGTATATCTGCATCTATATTAACTCTCCAAACTCCACAAGCCAAATGGTGCTTGTTCCCAATTTATAATTTCTGCTAGAGAAGTGCGAGTATCTGCACTTTTTTTTGCATAAAACTTGTCATGTTTTCTTGAATTAATATTTTCACAAAATATTAAATGTCACATTATTCACCAGAGTTGTTCCAATTTTGCCAGAATTTAAAAGTGTCACTATAGCTAATCGTGAATTGTGACGTTTCATGATTCATTTTAATTCTTGCCCAATTTTCTTTGCAGTTTGCCAATCTTAGTTAATTTTTTTTTTTGGTTGAAAGAAAAAGGAAAACATTTGTACGGTTCGTGAACTTCAGAGAAAATCGCCAATATCTAGCCTGCAATAATAGCAATTATAGAGAAATTTAAGAGAAATTGACTGAAATAATGAAGAATTTGTAATGCACATTGACTTTTTAATGCTTGGGAAATTTTGTGCGTTGTCTGCCATTTTTCTAAAGTTAGTGGCAAAAAAATAACAGTCAAATTCACCTAATATGTGAAATTTCAGTAAAAAAAAAATCTGTACTGTGCTCTTGCTTCACCTGAATACCAGACATTTTTGGTCTATCTCCCTTAAAGCTAACAGCCCCCCTTCTTTCAGTAGACTCTGGAATAGCCTATTACTGTATATCTGAAATTGGTGTGGCCAACAGGCAATATATTCATTAGTCTAAGCACTATTCGGAGAAAGAAAATATAACTTATCTTTTAACTATTCTAGTGGCTGCCACTAGACACCAATTCCCAGCCCAAACAATTGACTTATTCCTTTTTGTAACGATAGAGGGGGCTATGCACTAAGCTCCAAGCTTTCGCGCTGGGCTGAAAAAAATTAGCACGTCCGATAAAAAATGAAGCCGGCGGCGCGATTCACTAAGGCCCCGAGCCCATTTTCTATTGGACGTGCCCAAAACTGGCTTATCGTGCGTGCAATGTATTTTCCCTCTGCTTGCGCACTGAAACTTCCCGTACGCTAGCTGATAGGGAAAAAAAAGCCGCATGTAACATTTGCATGGAGATTTGCCATCTCCATGAAAGGCTGTTACAGGCGATCGTACACTAAATAAATACATTTTAATTATAGTGTACATGAGCAGGGGGTCTCCTGAGCTGAACCGCATTGGTTTCAGGTCTGAGGACCCCCTATTTCAGGAGATACAGGCCCCGTTATGGGGTGCCGGTATCCCCTGCACTTTAAAGCTTCCGCGTCACGTAACCGGGTTATTTACATTCTGCACCCCATAACGGGGCCTGTATCTCCTGAAGTAGGGGGTCCTCGTGGCTGAAACCAATGCGGTTCAGCTCAGGTGACCCCCTACATATCTACACTACTGTCAAAACACACATAACAATGAACAATAATTCCTTACCGTAGCGGCTATCTGTTACGGTAAAAGCTGCATTAATGTACATTTTAATAATAGTGTGCGGGATCAGGGGGTCCCCTGAGCTGAACCGCATTGATTTCTGCCTCAGAGACCCCCTGCTTCCCGAGTTACAGGCCCCGGTATGGGGCATCGGAGGCCAGTGTCGCCGCCATCTTTATAGCGTCCAAGACGCAACGTGGGCTCTATAAAGATGGCGGCGACACTGGGCTCCGATGCCCCATACCGGGGCCTGTAACTCGGGAAGCAGGGGGTCTCTGAGGCAGAAATCAATGCAGTTCAGCTCAGGGGACACCCTGCTCCCGCACACTATTAATAAAAATACATTAAAGCAGCTTCATTACCTTAGCGGCTAACTGCTAAGGCAATGAAGGGGTTAAGGCACATTAGCATGTTTATTGGGGACAATTGCCCCCAATAAACATAGCAATATACAACACACATCCCCCCCGGCCCCTAACACATACAGTATTGTAATGGGCAAAGTTACTATTATCCACATATGGATAATAATGCATTTGCCCATTTTAAATACATATAAATTACAATAAATACAGTCAATATATATGACACTTGCCTTTTACAGGCACCCACGATGAAGGCCGTCTTCATCCTCATCTTCATCCTGCCCATGCCCCTCCGGTGCTGCAAAACATGCACAACAATCACAATAGCCAATGTAATGTCCCCTAACCACTTAATCACCATAGCGGTTATTAACCGCTACAGTCATTAACGGGTTAATCCACCCTCATTCACCACTCGGGAGGCCTACATACCCTACCCCACTAACCCCCCACCCCGTGAGGCCTAACCACCCTGACCCACTACCCAGCCGGGAGGCCTACCCACATACCCTTGGGGCCAATACCCCCTCCCCCCACCCCCAGTACCCACAATAAAAACAATACACAGCCCCACAATAAACATCATTCTATTTATTAAATACATAACCCACCCCCTGTGCCCCCCCATGAATACATGATTTATTCTCTTACATACAGGGTTCATACCCCATGCCCACGTTAGTCCCTGGTGGGCCTGACAGGTCATCTCACAGACCTGCAGAAAAGTGATATAGCGCACCGCGATCCAAAAGAAGAACAGGTCTGGCCAAAAATGAAGAATCTTTATTGAGGTATCATAAAATCAAGGGATGCAGCCATCTCACAGACCTACAGGTTACCAGCAACTTGATTCATACAGGGTCTGGCGGCTTGTTGGTGGGTCCCGCCAGGCGCCATGGCCCACCGGGTGGTCTCCGTGGGTCACAGTGGGCCACAATTGGGTCCCCATGGTAGGCCCGCGGATGTCTGGGGGCCCCGGGTCAGACCCACAGGTGTCTGAGGGGCCTCGGGTGGTTCCCACGCGAGTCTGGTGACCCACAGGTGGTCCCTATGGGTCCACGGTGCCCCCACCGATGTGTGGCCTCCGGTTCTTCCCCGCAGGTGTCCCCCGTGGATCACGCAGCCTGATACCCGTGAGAAGCCCGAGGATACCGCAGGTGGTCTCCAGAGGTCTCTCGCAGACCAAAGGAACAAACCCTGTATGTAAAAGAATAAATCATGTATTTATGGGGGGGCAAAGGGGGTGGGTTATGTATTTAATAAATAGAATGATGTTTATTTTGGGGCAGTGTATTATTTTTATTGTGGGTACTGGGGGTGGGGGGAGAGGGTATTGGCCCCAAGGGTATGTGGGTAGGCCTCCCGGCTGGGTAGTTGGTGAGGGTGGTTAGGCCTCATGGACTGGGGGGTTAGTGGAGGGAGGGTATGTAGGCCTCCCGAGTGGTGGGTGAGGGTGGGTTAACCCCTTAATGACTGTAGCGGTTAATAACCGCTATGGTGATTAAGGGGTTTGGGGACATTACATTGGCTATTGTGATTGTTGTGCATGTTTTGCAGCACCAGAGGGACATGGGCAGGATGAAGATGAGGATGAAGACGGCCTTCATCGTGGGTGCCTGTAAAAGGTAAGTGTAATATGTATTGACTGTATTTATTGAAAGTTATATGTATTTACAATGGGCAAATGCATTATTATCCATATGTGGATAATAGTAATTTTGCCCATTACTGTATAGTATGTGTGAGGGGGGTGTATTTAGTTATTAATATTGTTTATTATTTTTGGAGGCGCAACATTGTTACCGCAGGCCCGCGGGTACCCCGGGACTCCCGCATGGTAGACGGGGACACCCGCCGGCCTGTTGTATGGATGTTGCGCATGCATAAATGTAAACAAAGAATTTTTTCTAAGTCCTGCTTTTTTTATCACCAGCCTTTAGCTGGTGAGCTTTATTCAGCGCAACTTTCACTTATGATCAGTTTGCGTTGCTTAGGGAATCCCGCAGAAGGGCAGGATTCAGCGCAAGCAGCTGACCGTACGAGCAAAGTTGGACCTTGAAAAAATTTCAAGAAAAAGTCAGTTTTAGAGCGCAAAGTGCCTCTTTGCGCGGCTTAGTGCATAGCGCTCGGCGGAATTTCACATTCTAAGAGCACTTTGCGCTCTTAAAACGACTTATCACTGCTTAGTGCAGAGCCCCCACAGTATGTCGGAAAAAATGGACAGACTGGACTGGACTACAGAATGGACTTGTAGTCATATCCACATATCATGTTATAGCTAAATGCTATTTTCTTCTTTTGACACCAATAATAAATATTAACCCATTCAGTGACTGATTCCCCCCCTCCCCCACCGTCCATTTCAATTCAATAAAATTACATTCTTGACCACTAATGTAGAAATAAGTGTTCTCTCACATACTGTATAGATTTTACTGCATAATGCAATACCTGTTTTGATGATGATTATTGTATAATTGATCTTAGGTTTGTCAAAACTAACACTAGTAAAACAGGTGACCTCTTTATTTAAAATATATATGTAGGATACCTTGTGGACATACCTTTCTGACATCAGTTGATTCCAACATTGGAAAACACAAATGGAAGAAACAGGGTCAGAACAACTCTACTATTAATTCCCCTTTGTTTATCTCACAATTTAATAAACGTAGCAATTGTATAAAGTCTATTATTTCCAAGCATTGGGGGATTCTTTGTATGAACCCGGTTCTGCGCAAATATGGTGAACCGGGCCCAAAATGTGTCTTTAGAAGGGCAAAAACTATTGCCTCATATAATTTCTCCAAGTGATATTTCTACTCCTAGGATCAAACAAGCACCCTTTCTTACTAGGGGCTAATTTCAATGCGGCACATGCAAGTCTTGTAGACACATGAAACCCGCCACGTTTTTTCTTTCCGGCCCACAACAAAAGATTCAAAATAAATAACTTTATTAACTGTAATACTCAGTTTGTTGTTTATCTGTTAACTTGTGGGTGCGGAAAGAGATACAGTACGTGGGAAGGACATCAGAGCCCTAAAAAATAGAATCTTAGAACATCATTGGCTTATTAGGAATAAGGACACATCCGGTTTCAAAACATTTTTCTGAGTGCCATTCTGGTGTGGTCAAGAACTTTTCCTTTTCGGGGATTGAACAGGTCCATAGGAAGACAAGAGGGGGAGACCATGTGAACCTACTAGACCATAGGGAAGTGTTTTGGATCTTTACATTGAAAACACGCTTCCCTGTTGGGATGAATGAGGAGTGGAATCTTGGTCACTTTCTCAAATAGATTTAACAAGTAATTACAAAATGGTTACTTGTTTTATATTTATTTAAAAATATTTTTCATCATAACTTTATATATATTTCCCCCAAATATTACAATAATGAGAATCAAGATAAATTTAATTTAATTTTTGGAAGACCCTTCACTAGTGTATGTGTTTAGTTGAATGCATACGTACACTATATATGTGTATTCTTTATTGATTTGGGGATATTTTGCATATTTTGAAGTAATTTTTGCTCGTTTTATTTTTATATATATATTTTTTTTTCAGATATATATATTCATTCACTTTTCTGCACTTATATGCTTTTAGTTGTATGAGATTTTTTTTATCTATTAAGTTTTAAATTCATATTTAATTATTTAATAATAATATTCTTTTTTTCAGTTTTCTCCTTTTTTTTAGTCATATGCACACATTACATATATTTATTTATATTTATTAATTAATTGATGATTCATCAACAATAAGCTTGAGGTATATAGTTTTATACACACATTTTAATTTTAACTACAGTTTGTGCTTTATTTTTTATTTTTTCAATACCTTTAATTAGGTTTTTGTTGTGTAGTTGTGTTGCTATCTTTCTGCAATCCTTAGTGTTATTAATGTTATTATAGGGATTTATTTTTTTGTTTATATTATATTGATGTAGCCGTTACTATATTGCATAGTGTTTGGTAAATGCTTGTTTCATTTATGTTTATTTGGCCTCCTTATGATCAGTGATAGTGGACGTTTCTCCTCTCTGCCTGCTCTTGTAGCGGGGGGGGGGGGTTATGACTGCAGTCCTGAGTTTGGAGGCTTTGTATATGATTAATAGCTTTGCCTTTTTCTTTTTGATCCTTTTGTTGCTCCGTCTCCTTTTCTCTCGCAGAGCAGTGCTGACATCAAGGGACTTTACTGATTAGTGCACATGTGCTTTGGGATGTACGTTGTGACGTCATCATGCTGTTGTTGGCGCGAAACCGAGTACGGAATTAAGGTTTGAAAAGACTGCAGGACATTGTGATTTTAACTCCTTGATAAAGAACTCATAGTTCGAAACACGTGGGTGGTAATCCTCTATTCATTTGTTATTCCAATAAACCTTTTTGCATCTATTGGATCCTCTCATTAATTCTTCTACTGGGAGATTTCCCCAGATTTTCCAAGGCAAGTCATCAGATACTGGTGGCTACATCTGTAGATGGTGTCAGAAGGGGCAGGACTAGTACCCACAGAACAGGCAGATATAATGGGGGTGTTCATGACACTGCCCTGAACAGGGGTGGCCTTGGAAGGGGCGTGGGTGGTGAAGGCCGGTGAACAGTGTCCATGGCCAGTCCAGGTGGTGTGGGTTTACCATGGCTCCAGGTAGGTGGTATTGGGGTGGCATCAGGGGACCCAAGGATCTGGCGACCCCTTCCTCTGAGTTGGGTAAAGGGTAGTGGAGAGGTAGCAGAGAATAGTCCAGCACTCACCACTGGTTCCGGCCGAGGTTCCGCATCTTTAACAGGCGCCATCTTGTTGACGTCATCAGTGATGGACGATCGATCCCCAGGCTGGCACAGGTCCGGCGCCGAGAATGATGTTACGTCTGGCCGTGACGGAAGTGCATCACCCTCTGTGCACCGAACAGGGCCCGCCTGGCTCCTCGTCCACGTAGGCCGCAACAGGATCCAGGCTGAAATACGAAGAGGGTCCTTACCAATCCGCAGGTAGGAGACGTGCTCTAGCTCCACCGGATCCACCATGTTACGCCGGTGCTGCCCGCAGACCAGACCCGTCCCCTGTGCTGAGGTGGGACGTAGGGGTACACGCACCCGCAGCAAAGGGAGCGCGTCCAGAGTGTGGTGTTAGTGTTGCCAGGCCAGGTAAAGTAAGGAAGACAATACTTGCCGGTACCGGTAGAAGAGGAAGAGTAGTTATTGCCATTGCCAAGGTCAGGGATTGGAGAGTTGCGGAAGGTCGAAGGTATAATCCGTGTGTCAGGGATGCCAGAAGTCACGAAGTCCAAGTAGAGCCAAAGTCGAGATCCAGAGGGGGTAGTCGTCCAATTCGTGTCAATACCTGAGGAGTTACTGAAAGAGTAGTCAAATGCTTCCATACAGAACTATGACGAGCGACGAGTGATGGGAAGCACAGGCATAATAAGGCTGGGCAGGCCAATGGGAAAAGGGGGCAGGCCTGGAGAACTGCAAGGAGTCCTCCCTGATAGGAGGGAGGTGTTACAGCCCAGCTGAGTGTAGTCATTGATTTGCATGGAACTGTGTGATGCTTGGGGGCGAAGCCTCACTGCAGGAGCAGTGGTTAAAAGTGCTCTGTTAGGCGTGTGCTCTGTAAGCTGGGAATGCACGCGCATAACCTCTGGGGCTGGCGTGCGTGTGTGTGTGGATTCGGTGACTGATGCGCGTATGCACATGGGGTCAGTGACAGACGCACGTGTGCGCATAGAGCGCGGAGCTGGAGACACACGCAGAGGCTGCGGTTCAACAGGCACCTATTCGGTTGGTGCAATCCTGTGATGGCGAGGAGCCTGAGTGCCAGTGGCAGACAACGGAGGTATGTGGGAATTGCGCTGCAGGCGCTTGGACGCCTGAGTACCGACGGGAGGTGAGTAATGGTCGTGCTGACGGCACTGAGACACCAGATTCCTTACACACCACAGACGAGTCCTTCGCTGCTCCGGCATCTTCCTCGGGTGTGGGGCTCCTCGGGGCTACGGATGCAACACGGCCTGTTGAAGGGATGCCTCAGAATCCGGACTTTGCCTCAGGTTACCGGTAAATGATGGTCTCTCCACAGGTGGGTTGCGCACATCATCTTCTGAGGATGGTAATGACACCTCCGGGGGGGCGACGTCGGAAGCCACACACTCACTGGCGGCTATTGGCGCGGAGATTGCCTGCTCCCGCGCCGCCAAGGGAAGCGAACCCAACACCCCCGGAGCAGCTCACTCACCCTCCCGGGCATAAGGTTGTATGGGTTCCTGTCCTGGAACCGGCAGGGACATTTCGGCGGGCACCACAGTTGACACCGTGTGCATCCGAGCGAGATGGCTAGGTCACACAGGCCCACGATGTCATCCGAGGTGCATAGATTAGGGTAGGCCGCACCTAGGGGTGTGAGGGCCCGGTCATTGGCCGGGATCGGTACCTCTGGCACAGGGCTGGCAGGCCGATGAAGTAGGCCCAGCAGTGTTAACACTGCGCAGTGGGGCTAGCGTCGCCTCCGGGTAGCCGGCATTCCGGGCAGATAAACCTCAGGTGGTGCTGTCCGTTCACCGTGACTACCAGGTAGCCTCCTGGCAGGTGATGGCGAGGAGCCTGAGTGCCAGTGGCAGACAACGGAGGTATGTGGGAATTGCGCTGCAGGCGCTTGGACGCCTGAGTACCGACGGGAGGTGAGTAATGGTCGCGCTGATGGCACTGAGACACCAGATTCCTTACACACCACAGATGGGTCCTTCGCTGCTCCGGCATCTTCCTCGGGTGTGGGGCTCCTCCGGGGCTACGGATGCAACACGGCCTGTTGAAGGGATGCCTCAGAATCCAGACTTTGCCTCAGGTTACCGGTAAATGATGGTCTCTCCACAGGTGGGTTGCGCACATCATCTTCTGAGGATGGTAATGACACCTTCTCCGGGGGGCGACGTCGGAAGCCACATACTCACTGGCGGCTATTGGCGCGGAGCTTGCCTGCTCCCGCGCCGCCAAGGGAAGCGAACCCAACACCCCCGGAGCAGCTCACTCACCCTCCCGGGCATAAGGTTGTATGGGTTCCAGTCCTGGAACCGGCAGGGACATTTCGGCGGGCACCACAGTTGACACCGGACCACGTGTGCATCCGAGCGAGATGGCTAGGTCACACAGGCCCACGATGTCATCCGAGGTGCATAGATTAGGGTAGGCCGCACCTAGGGGTGTGAGGGCCCGGTCATTGGCCGGGATCGGTACCTCTGGCACAGGGCTGGCAGGCCGATGAAGTAGGCCCAGCAGTGTTAACACTGCGCAGTGGGGCTAGCGTCGCCTCCGGGTAGCCGGCATTCCGGGCAGATAAACCTCAGGTGGTGCTGTCCGTTCACCGTGACTACCAGGAAGCCTCCTGGCAGGTGAAAATTGGCAATCTCTAGTGCAGATATTTTCTCTTTAATGGATGAGGTAGTGTAGTCAGAGGATTGTACTATCTATTCTCTTGCTCAGCTCAGTGGAACTAAAGCGGGCAGTGTGTGGTTAGCCCCTCCCAGAGCAGGAACAGCCTCTGACTGGTTCTTTTTTTGGTGCCCCCCCCCCCCCTTATGTGGAATACAGAGCAAGGCATGTCTTGGCTCCGGTTGAGCCAGTCACAGTGGTGGGCAGGGCTTAACCTTGCCGCTGAAAGCTTGCAACTTGTTTTGCAGGAAAAGCTTGCAACTTGATTTGCAAGCCCATGCTGTCCCGTTTTTCAGGCGGGAACGCAATTTTGAGCAAATAGAACCATGCAGTGAGCTACAAGTGCAGGAGCCACCATTTTGAGCAGCAACAAAACAGTCCATGAGGGAGAAAAGGTACACAGAGTCCCTGGCGACACCTCAGGGGCCTGTTCCTTAAATTGAATTTTTAATTAAAGATGGTGAGGGTTACCACGCTCCCTGGATTTTCTGTCAGGTGCACCCCATCACAGTAAAACTTTAGGCAGTTAGAAGTGTACACGCTCCCTGGATTTCCCATCAGGGTGCACACCAACCACTGGTCTGAACTAAATGAAGGCTACACACTTCCTGGTTGTTTCCACATTGTACACCCCAACAGTCTCTTTTTCCTTATGAAGGTTATCCACGTTCCCTGGTACATTTCCTCAGGATACGCCCAACATAGTCCTTAGTTTTGGTAAGGGTGTAGGCAACCACCTCCCTGGTGTCGCCTCAGGGAGAGGGTCCACCCTTCCTTAGCCTAGAAAATGGGTGCCCAGGGTCCCTGGTGAAGCCTCAGGTGCCCGGCCCCTGCTTCTTCTGTGCTGCACTGTCCTGAAAACCTGCTCTGTTCTGCATCTCAGCAGCGCCTCCAATTGTAGCGCTGCTTCTCCCCCTCCCCCCTATGGGAGACCTGGCCTTTGCAACCGGTGTCATGGTGCTTCATACCTGTTAGGTTCCAGGAGATGCTGAGGGTCCACGTTGGTATGGGGATACAGGACAGGCTTTGGATGTCTTCAGGCTGTGTTCTTCTTTATCTGGTGCAACGCCTCGATTCACAGCAGGCTCCAGCATGGCTGGAGACAGTCCCCACTGTGAGAGTCACCATTCATATCCCTGGCCAATAGACTGTAGACTCAGGCAGGGGTATATAAAACAGGATCCTCTTTATTGCATAGCAATAATGTCCACTGCAGATACTATTACAGTGAATGCAGTCTGCAGAGTCCCTGGCCTCTGGATGGTGCCTGGCCTCTTCTCAGAATACAGGCCTTGCCATCCTGCTTGTTATTCTCTTCAGCACCCTACGGGGCTGAAAGCATGTCTGAATCCCAGCAGGGAGAGACTTGGACTGACTATAATTTGGAGCTGCTTTCTCCCTAGTGCTGAGGGGAGGGCACAAGGTATGCACCCGGATTGGCTGCACACAGACCAAGTTCCAACTCCACCCCTGGCACACACGAGGCTGCCTGAGGGTGGGGGAACCCCAAGATGATAGCCTGCCACAGCCTGCAGCTATCAGGACTTACATAACAGGGAGGGGCAGAAAGATAGCCAGAACCAGCCATGGCTACACGTGTGTGTGTGTGTTCATTAAATAAATTGAAACCTACAGAGGTATTGAGCTTCTAGCAGAAAGTTTGGAGATCTTGTTTTCATGAGAATGCTTCTGTCTGCTGCAGTTAATCAACAGCTGCTTGCTTCTAGCTAAATACAGCACAGATTGCAATACACAACAAAGCAAGTGCTAAAACTGAGCACAGGCTGGAGAAAGGAGTTTTTACATTTATTGTGGTATTAATAAGAGAGGACATCAAGTCATGTTTAATTAGTCTTTTAGCTTGCAATGTTAAAGTAGTGATTACTTATCTGTAAATATGAGAGAAAAAACTTAGCCATAATGTCAGTCTAGTCTTTTCTTTTAATGTAGATTCCTTGGGGCGTATTCATTAAAATCACCGAAGTGCATTTCCTGGTATGAAAATAACCTTTTTTGCACAGGTTTCTATCTCGCATTAAAATCCATAATTTTTTAAGCAGTTTGGTTCAGGCTATACAAATGAGACAAAATGCTGAAAGTAATTTGAATCAATAAAATAATGAAAACTAAATATGTTGAATTCAATACAACTTTATGTGTGCGTAATGGCAGACTAGATTGACGTTATGGCTAAGTTTTTTCTCAATATTTACAGATAAGTAATCAGTATATATATATATATATATATATATATATACATATCAGTATATATATATGTAGCCCTTGTTCCCCCGTAACTAAAGGGGCTACCCAGAAGGGTAGGAAAAAAGGCAGAGCACTGCCAAAAAAACGGAGGAGGCTCACATATGAAAATAAAAGTTATTTATTAGATAAGTGAATCATAACTGACCCCTCAGTAGGCAACAACGCAACACACCTGCACGTTTCGGGCGACATGCCATTTAAGGTGTAATTGCTTAGAATACAGCCGGTGTATAAATACAGATCCAGACCGCGCCAATGAGGGACGTCACAACTCCACATCCAATCAGATTAGCGCTCCTTCTACCAAGAAATCTGATTGGTTGAAGTGCTATTTCAATACAAAAAATGTATTCAAACAATATCGGCATACATGAATACCCAAATGATTGTTCATACATGGAGACAAATACGTTTCAAGTAAACATAGACCACAATAAAACAAACTTTATTTATGCTATATCGGAACAGACAGCTCTCTACAATAATAAAAAGAGATTTGTGACGTCAGTCACTGAGCATCAACATATAAATTAATACTAAATAATTAAAAATCAAAAATCAACAAAGAATAATAATAATAACTTTATGAAAGAATACCTTTTACCAAAAGAAAGAGTTAAAAAAATCAATTGAAGAAATCTATATTCAAAAATGAAAAAAACAAACAGAAATTAAAATCAATTATTGGTGAGGTAAATGCATTAATACATAATTAACCTAAGGACAATCCAATATGGGTCTGTATATTCTGTATATTGTCCCCTTTCAGTCTGGTCAAAAAGGCATGATTATATATACTCTCAGAAACAAAATCCAACATGTACTGTATATAGAAATATAATACTGTATTAACAAAAGCTTCAAGTGTGTATCTCATTAATTAATCAAGACATTCTATAAGAAGTGCACATCCCATGTATAAGAGACAGGATAATGATAACCCATATATTCCACGGTGGTAACCGGGTATATCCGACCCAGTCTCTGGCCGACCTTAAATGGTACCGTCTGAGGGGAGATGTTTTGGATAGTCACCATAACTCTCCACTCCCGTATCTCTGGAACCCTCTCTTGATGTTCTACGTGGTTGTAGTCTCAAGAGAGAAGTACCGATCGCCTTCGTCACGTTTCAAATAGGCAGTGACTGCTTCCATGCGCCTCACTCCCTTGATGGAATCTCGATCAACCCTTCCATGTGATTGAAGATTTCTCCATAATCCTCTTCGGCCGCGACCCTGTAGCACTCTTCTTTGTGCACCGTATTAATCCGTAGGGAAGATAGGGGTAGTTCACCTGCTTCGTGAAGATACATCTGGATCACTGTCCACTCCACATCGGCGTTGAACCCCAGTATAATTGGTGAACTTGGGTGTTCCCGAGGCTCGAGACATATCAGGGCCTCAACGTCCATAGGATTAGTCTTGTTGGTGTTTAACTGCACAATAGTTGACCGTACTTGTAGCACACCATTGATAGGGTCGTCTTCCTGGCTGAGACCCACAGCTTCATTCTCTCGGCCGACTGCATGGGCAGATGTTTTAAGTGCTGGTCATAGAAAGGCTGGTAGATGATTGTCACCTGGGATCCTGTATCCAGCAAGGGCGAGAAATATATGCCTTCCACTAGGACTCTTATGATGGCGACTGGCCCCACCCTACTGTAGGCGTCTTGTTTAAATGTTTTGTCTGTACTGGGCTCTGAAACGTTCTCCGGTACGTTCTCCGGTACTGTGGGGAGTGATTCCATAGCCTGTACAGTGAAGGATGATGCTCCAGTGGCAGGTCTTTTGGGATTTGAACAGTCGTGTGTGAAATGACCGTGTCCACCACAATTGTAGCAGCGGACAGCACGGTTGGCATCAGGGTCAGGATAAGGTTCCAGCCTTCTAGGCACCCGGGTCTGTCTCCGTGGGTTTTTGAATCGATGCCCCCTTTGTCTCCCCTGTTTGACTCCTTTGAGGGAGTCGCATGTCTCTCTCCCTTGGCAGAGTCGCGAGACGTTCTGGAATGATGGTCTCTTGAACTTGCACTGTATCCATTAGTTCTTCAAAAGAAAGTGGAGGTTCTGCAGAAAGGGTGCAACTGATACATATAGAAACCGGGTGCATAGGCAATGCGCCCTGCAGAAGTTGCTGGAGTCCATAGGACCAACTGGATCCAGCGGATTAACTCTGACACGTCTTCTCCCTCGGCTTGCATGAGGACAAGGAACCAGGCCAGTAGAGATATGGCATTGTCTGGAATGCCATAGGTCTTGGTTAGAGTCTGTATTAGTGCTTGTGTATCAACATTGGGGTAATAATAATTGGAGAATTGCACCATATGAGCAGCTAGCGGCCACAGGCACTCTATGATTCAGTGCTGCTTTACGGCATTGGGGAAGGGCCATACAGGGAGCACTTGCACCGCATGATCCCTCCATTCTTCGAAGTCTGCCTCTCCAAGGAGCGTAGGCCGGGTCCCCGAGAAAGTCTTGAGCTTACTGTATTGGTAGGACTGGGATGACTGTGTCAGGGCTTCCACAAGTTGAGGTAGAGTTACTCCCAATGCTGCGTACCCTGGGGACAGGGGTTGGTGTGATTATGGCTTTGGGCAAGGGGTGAGCCCTAGACTGGCTGGTGCTCTCTGAGGCTGTAGGAGCATCGCAGGGTCTCGGATCGGAGAGGTGCCTCCAGCGGGGTCCCGGGACTGAAAATCACCCTGGGTAGGAGGGGCATGGAATAGAGTAGTGAGCACCCTTTGAGCAAAATGTCGTACTTCCCCGGAGTGTAGGAGGAATGCTGGGTTTCCGCTTGAATAGTGTACTTTGTAAGGAAAATTAAACTGCCCCAATCAAGCCCTAAAGTTCTCCTCACTAGAACATTTAGAAACTTTAACCCACAACAGTTTCTGGCTGACCTTACCAACTGCCCTTGGCACAGAATCGATTTAATTCCTGACCCTGATTCTGTGCTCGACTATTTCCCATCCGAGTTCTTAAAACTCTGTGATACCCATGCTCCACTACACAGAATAAGGGTACGGGGTGCTCACCTTCCATGGGTTACACCTGACTTTATAGCACTCTACCAGTTCAGGGATGCCTTGTGGAAAAAAACACAAAATAACTGGCACTACCAAGGATCTCAATCACTACAGATGCCTGCGGAACAAGGCATGCAAAAGCACAATATTACTCAGACAATCTCCTCCAGAACACACCAAACCCAGCTAACTTCTGGAAGGTTATCAACAACATATTCCAGCCTTCTAACCATCAACACCCAAGTAATATCACTAGGGGCGATATTACTCTGACAAACCCCACCAACATTGCAAATACATTCAATGATTACTTTGTGGGGTGTGCTACTAACTTATTAGCAAAACGCAACCCAAACCACAAACCTGAATCTCATCCTGGGAGTACCCATATAGCCGCACCCCCTCCCAACATTGCCCACAATTTTCAATTTGGCCCAGTATCCGAATAGGAGATTACACAAGCGCTTCTCAAATTAAAACTAAGCAGCCAATGTGGACCTGACTAACTACAATCTAGGTTCCTAAGACTTGGTGCCCCAGCAATTGCCAAAACAATTGCTTCCATAGTCAACTCTATCCTGTCTGCTGGCCATATCCCTAAGACCTGGAAAGCTGTCAGAGTTGTCCCAATCTTCAAAGTGGGGACAAAAACACTGTCTCAAACTACAGACCAATCTCCCTTCTCCCAATCCTATCCAAAGTCATGGAAAAATGTGTCCACTCCCAATTAAGCGATTACTATAACAAAACAAATTTCCCTAGCCAATTCCAATCTGGCATTCACCCCAAACACTCTACCGAAACTACCCTGCTAAAAGTTTGCAATGAAATCCAGTGTGGAATGGAACGGGGTCAACTCACTGGTGCAGTATTCCTAGATTTTGCAAAGGCTTTTGATACTGTTGATCATGCTATCCTGCTCAAAAAACTACATAGCTCTGTAATAGGGAAGCATGCTTTAAACTGGTTTCAGTCCTACCTATCAGGTAGATCCCAACATGTGTCCATGTCTGGCTCTAACTCTAACCCCCTGGATATCACCTGTGGCGTCATGCAAGGCTCTGTTCTGGGGCCCCTACCCTTCTCAGATCTCCATCAATGATCTTCCCACAGCTTGTCAGGAAGCCTCAATACAAATGTATGTAGATGACACAATCCTATATGCACACAGCCATAGCCTCTCTGACCTTCAACACATACTTCAGTCTGACTTTTTCAGACTCGAAAACTGGATTTCCCAAAACAAACTGTTTTTAAACACTGACAAGACTGTAACAATGGTGTTTGGGACCAAGACTACATTTTTAAAGCTTCCAGCGACTGAGCTCCAGATTAGAACCAACACTAACACCACCCTAACTCCTGTTACTAGTTTTAAATACCTGGGCATATGGTTTGACTCCCACTTAACATTCGGGATGCACATTGATACCCTGACAACCAAGACCTATGCCAAACTAGGGGTACTTTACAGGAACAAATCCTCCCTAAGTCTCCTGGTCAGAAAACGTATCGCACAGCAGATGCTAATGCCAATTATTGACTATGGAGACATAGTATATGGCTCGGCACCTCAAACCCACCTTAGCAAACTTAACACCCTCTACAACTCAATTTGTCGTTTTGTTCTCCATTGCAACTATAACACACATCACTGCGAAATGCTCAAAGAACTAGATTGGTCATCACTCGAGTCTAGGTGCAAAGTTCACCTTTCCTGTCTTGCCTTCAAATTCTTTATGGGCAAGCTACCCAGCTACCTGAACAAGCTCCTCACCCCTACCACATGCAGCACCTATCACCTGAGATCAGACTCCAAAAGACTGTTCATGGTCCCAAGGCTCAACAAAGTATTCGGCCGCTCCTCCTTCTCTTACCGTGCACCCCAAAACTGGAACAACCTACCAGACTCTTACATCCACCACCAGTCTACGTTCTTTCAAATCTAAGGCTGTCTCACATTTTAATCTGGTCTGTAACTGTTTCATACGCCCATAATATAAATTATCTTTAACTGTGCATGCAATGTCTTGTATATAATGTATACCCTGCTCATTATGTAACTGTATTTGTAACCACGTATTATTTGTCTTAACTCTGTGCCCAGGACATACTTGAAAATGAGAGGTAACTCTCAATGTATTACTTCCTGGTAAAATATTTTATAAATAAATAAATTGGAGGAGAGTTTTGGACTGGAAGTCGCTATGGGCAATGACAGTTCTGAAAGATGACCGGGCAGCCTGGGGGCATGGCTCCTGGAAAGTGTAGTGGGCGTATCGTCCTCACGTACCTCGTGGCTGGTCGCCATTATGAGGATGTTCCGGTATAACGTGGGGTCCCACTTCCGGCCTATTTGCTGTACTTTAGCAAAACCTGAGAGGGGCCTGAGGCAGTCAAGGACTTCTCAAGGGGTGGTGTTAGAAGGCACACCCCCCACTGCGACAAAATGGCGGGGAGACTCATTGAGTTGCAGGGCCCAGTCACGGACCTGTTGCTTAGAAGGGGAGAAAACATTTGGTTTGCAATTTGCACTACTGATTTGGGCCCCTAGGTCTGAATCTCAGCAGCACCTCCAAATGTAGCCCTTGTTCCCCAGTAACTAAAGGGGCTACCAGTACTGCCATTGCCTTTATGCTTTCTGAAGGCCTGAGCCTTTGCCACTGGTAGCCTGGGGTTATAATGTGTTCGTCTTGGTGCAGCGTCTCCACCTGAGAGGGATCCCATCGTAGAAGGATAAGCCCCTCACAGGAACAATGTAAACAGTAATACCACACACGTAGATAATAACAACCTTTACTGAACATATATCACAGTACTCTGTACCACACAGTATATATATATATATATATTCTGTGGATGTTGGGAAGGGGTTTTTCTTTACCATGGAAAGGATCCTATGATCATCCACCACTATTGTCTTCCGTGGAGGTCCGGGCCTTTTTGTGTTGCAGAGCTCACCAGTGCATTCCTTTTTTTCTCAGAATGTACCAAGCTGTTGATTTGGCCACTCCTAATGTTCCTGCTATCTCTCTGATGGATTTTCTTTTTTTTTGCAGCCTAAGGATGTCCTGTTTCACTTGCATTGAGAGCTCCTTTGACCGCATGTTGTGGGCTCACAGCAACAGCTTCCAAATGCGAATGGGAACGCGAATGCGAATGCTACACCTGGAATCAACTCCAGACCTTTTACTTGCTTAATTGATTATTTATTTTATTTATTTATAAAATATTTTACCAGGAAGTAATACATTGAGAGTTACCTCTCGTTTTTAAGTATGTCCTGGGCACAGAGTTAAGACAAATAATACGATGATGAAATAACGAAGGAATAGCCCACACCTGTCCATGAAATAGCTTTTGAGTCAATTGTCCAATTACTTTTGGTCCCTTAAAAAAGAGGGGGCTACATATTAAAGAGATTCCTAAACCCTTCCTCCAATTTGGATGTGAATACCCTCAAATTAAAGCTGATAGACTGCACTTTAAGTCCATATTCATTATTTAACTGTAACTTGAATTTATTTTGGTATACAGCCGAAATAACAAAACTTGTTTCAGTGTCCAATTATTTCCGGACCTAACTGTATATATATATCGAAAACAACAAAAAGACAAACAAATCAAAAGACAAGCCTGCAACTAACTAGAAAAAAATAACACAAAATTACTTAAATCAATAGATGAAATTATACTGATAAATAAGTAACAGCCTAATGACGATGCTGGGGACAAATATCAATGAATACCAAAAGAAGAAAAAAAGAAAAGGTAGCAAAAAGGGACACCTTTTCTTTTCTTCTTCTTTTGAGATATATATATATGAAACAAATACAAATCAGCGCTAGGACTCGCACAAAAGGTGAATATTAATATAAATGTGAATAAATAAAATACGGTGATCTATATAAATAAATGTCAGGTAGTGATCAAGGAAAAAAGGCCTACAGGATGCAGCTCTAATGAGGATATGCCTATCCTATGTGAATAGAAAAAAGAGAAGAAAAAAGCGCAATCCTATATAGCAGTAAAAAACTGGATAATTTATTTTAAGGCAAGAAAAGCTTAGTTACTGGACATACAGATAAAAACACAATACAGGTAATAACAAAACACAATTAAGAGAGGTATTATATGAGGAGAAATAAAAAAATGGTGTATATTCCAAAAAAATGTCCAATAGATCTATTGTAGAGGCGTAACAATTGCTGCAGAAGATAAGTCACTCTAATTCGTTGACAATATACTGTATATAGCAACAAATGAGGAGTATATGATAGCTGTATAAAGTGGGTAGGTATTGGTATAATACAGTTGCAGTAGCGGGCTGATAGGTGTCTTCCATATGAAGGATAATTGAATGACAACAGATATTGACAGAAAGGGGATAGGGGAACGGTCTCACCAGATAGTGTATCCGCGATGAACCGCAAGGGGTCTCCGCGTCCCTCCGTCAGCTGCACTGGCGAAAACACGCTATAAGGTAACCAAGTGATTCTGATTTGGGTAACACTGGAGACGTCGTCCTGCTTCCTGTATTCCCCCCATCCACAGCCACAAATCTACAATCTTAAACGGTTGCACAACAAATTGTGTGATCTCTGATGTATCAGGAGAATGTCAGACTCAGCCACATAGAAACCAAAACTGCAGACTTCTCTTTGTCTAACCGGCATGAACTTGAATTATTCTCTCAAATCCTCACTCGTTACTCAGCACTCCTCCCACAAACAGCTGTTTGACACAGTGACGTAAACCAACGCGTTTCGCCAGCTGTTGCGCCGACTTCTTCAAGAGTATATATATATATATGTGTGTGTGTGTGTTCATTAAATAAATTGAAACCTACAGAGGTATTGAGCTACTAGCAGAAAGTTTGGAGATCTTGTTTTCTTGAGAATGCTTCTGTCTGCTGCAATTAATCAACAGCTGCCTGCTTCTAGCTAAATACAGCACAGATTGCAATACACGACAAAGCAAGTGCTAAAACTGAGCATAGGCTGGTGAAAGGAGTTTTTACATTTATTGTGGGATTAATAAGAGAGGACATCAAGTCATATTTAATTAGTCTTTTAGCTTGCAATGTTAAAGTAGTAATTACTTATCTGTAAATATGAGAGAAAAAACTTAGCCATAAGTCAGTCTAGTCTTTTCTTTTGATGTAGTTTCCTTGGGGCGTATTCATTAAAATCACAGAAGTGCATTTCCTGGTATGAAAATAACCTTTTTTGCACAGGTTTCTATCTCGCAATAAAAACTGTAATTTTTTAAGCAGTTTGGTCCAGGAAGATTTAAGAAAAGAGACGGATTCACTGAGGTAAATATAATACTAAAATATCAAGTAAAAAGGAAATATCCAAATTTACAGCATAGAAAACATTGGCGAGTTAATACCGGCGAAACCAGGCGCTGGTGTTGCATTGTAATTTGTGTCCAGTTAGGAAGTAGACTGTCCACGTGGTTCCCAAAGAACAGTAAGTGACGTCAGAGACTGCTCAACCAATCCCTGCATGTTTCTTACTTGAGTGCTTGGTCAGGGGAGGAGCCGAAGAGACGTCTGCCAGAGTATATTTCAAGCTCTACATTGGCTAAGGCCGAGCTCATACACTCTGCTTGCTTGCGAGAGTGCAAGCTCCATCCATGCCGCGCTGCTGTAACACAGGAGCTCTGTGCTCATAGTGTTGCAGGCGTTTGGGGACGTGGCAGAGGTCATTGGCTGAACCAGATCACGTGATGCTGACGTCACGCGGCTGTCGTCTGAGAAGACAAAATGTATTGTCGTCTCAAAATTCTGCCACGTCAATGTGCTACGTCGTCGGCAGGCGCGCAGGCACTTGACTAACTACTATAGCCAAGTACTGCATCACACCTGCCGTGCGCGCGCACGTAGCGACGCTAGCGGCATAAACTCGGCCTAAAATATAATACAATCTATAAGTATTAAATAAATTATGAATGCAATAATGAGGAAAGAATACAAGATACTACATATGCAATAAAATCATAGTGTTGTGAATAGGTAAATACTAAGAGAAAAAAAAAATATATATATATATATATATATATATATATATACTGTATATGAAAAAATACATATACATGTATAGAGATTTGAATATATCATGTAGTATAGATATAATTTTAAATTATAATTCAAATTGATATCTAGTACATTAAATCATCATGAAATTAGGATGAATTAGTGCACAGTAGACCATACTGTACTCTGCGTAGGGAGATAGCTACATCTGAGCTATCTGGGAGACATGCTAATGTAAATATGTAAAATTTAAAAAAAGTTCTCTTGTTTTCTATATATGTTTTTTAATTCTATGGAGAGACATCTCTCTGGCTTTGCTAATGACATGGAGTCCTGAAATAGATCTTAGCTTTGATGTTTTAATAACACGTGTAATTAGTATGACAAGCTGTATTTGTTTTATTACAGTACTTACATGTTGTAATGACGCACAACAGCCTTTGTATGTATGCTATGTTTATTTTGTGTTTAGGTGTTGAGTGATGTGGAGCAGTATCCAGTTTGCGAGAGTATGTATTTGCAAAGAAGCAACTCATTCTCAACAAGCCTTAAGCAAGAACAGAAAGGAGAGCTTCTTGGGAAGGCCTGGAGCTGCAATGCTCTACCTGAAGATAAGGTATAGTTTGGTTACAAGTGTTTCATTAGGGGTGATGGAATTCCAAAGGTTTTTGTACTAAAATGCATGTTTAATATGTTCCCAAAGGTTCCAGGTATAATGAATGCCTCGGTTAGTTACATTTACACTAAGAGGAGTCGCTTTCCAGCAATTGCTTATGTACAAAAACAAGAGTTTATCTAAAGACTCTTCACTTGGCCCCATACAGGCAGAAAAGAGACAGTGACAAAAAATGATAAATGATGATAACAGCAAGATTATACCCTTAGGCAATGTATACTTTAGCTAAATTCAGGATCCAAATTTCTATGTACAGCTCAACCCCGTTATAGCGCGATCCTCGGGGGCCACCCGATCCAACCGCGCTATAACCGGGGTCGCGCTAATTAAAATAAAATGAAAAAATGGCTGCCGCGTGCCCGATCGGTGGGAGGGGGGAGGAGAGGAGGGAGGCGCCGGCAGCCCTGCAAGTCCCCCAGCCCTACATGTCCCCCAGCAGCCATCGTAACTCCCCTCGCACTTCCCCCAGCAGCCACCATAACTCCCCTCGCACTTCCCCTAGAAGCCACCGTAACTCCCCCCGCACTTCCCCCCAGCAGCCACCGTAACTCCCCTCGCAATTCAATAAGCAGCCTCACTTCCCCCCACCAGCCCCACTCCGATCCTCCCGCCAGCCCCGCTCCTATTCCCCCGCCAGCCACACTCGATGCCAGCCCTGCTCCGATAACCCCCCCACAAACCCCGCTCCAATCACCCCCCCACCAGCCATGCTTCAATCACCCCCCACCAGCGCCACTCTGATGCCAGCGCCGCTCAGATCCTCCCCACCAGCCCCGCTCTGACCCCCGCCAGCCCCGCTACGATCTCAGCAGTCGACAACAAAGGTAGGGAGGGGGAGTGGGAGTAGGGGGGCTGTGTGTGTTTGTTGTGTGTGGTTTGTGCAGTGTGCTGTGCGTGTGTGCAATGTAATGTGAATGTGTGCTGTGAGTGTGTGCTGTGAGTATGTGCAGTGTGTGCCGTGTGCTGTGAGTGTGTGCCGTGTGCTGTGAGTGTATGCAGTGTGCTGTGAGTGTGTGCAGTGTGCTGTGAGTGTGTGTTAGTGTGCAGTGAGTATGTGTAGTGTGCTGTGAGTGTGTGCAGTGTGCTGTGAGTGTATGCAGTGTGCTGTGAGTGTGTGCAGTGTGCTGTGAGTGTGTGCAGTGTGTGCAGTGTGCTGTGAGTGTGTGCAGTGTGTGCAATAAAAAAAACTTTTTTTGTTTTTTTTTATTCGGGTCCACGCTCAAACCGCGTTATAAGCGGATCCACATTATAGCAGATTGCACTATAACGGGGTTGAGCTGTATATATATTTTTAATAATATAGAAAAAAGAATAGAAAGAGATTACAGAAAGCGGGGAGATGAGGAACATGACTGTAGAGGGAGAGGGGGTTGGCCCGGTATAAAAGGGGTTGCACCCCATATATGACCTCACCAGGGAGGCAAGGGGTTAACTGGACTGCGGTCCAGGAATGTGGCTTACACCTTGTCATGTCAGGAAAATGTATGTTCCCCTGTTCCCATGTTTCATTATAATCCTGTATTTTAAAATGTTTTAAAGTGCATTTCTGTATCTCCGGTTCTGGAGGTCGCAGAGAGTTGAAATTTGGCCAATATGTAGAGTCACTGTAGGCATTAAAAACTGGCAAATTTCGACCCACTGGGCCCACCAGAACAGAACTTATTAATATGTGAAGATATTAAAGTGTATATGGTATTTTGGATCTGCTCTGAAAATGCAGACTCCATCAGCTATGCTAATAGGTCAGGAAGGGCAGACGGATGATTTAGCATAAGCCCTGTGATCAAAAGTTAACTGCCCTGATTGTTTACACTAGGAACCAAGTACTGATCAAAAGACTCTGCCACTCTAACTGTTTACCTGAGGGCGGAGAAGCATCAAACAGGAGTGGTTTGTAAGTGTTATATCTACACCTACAAACAATGAAGATCCTGCCAGATACTTCATCTGGTAGACTGGTCGTCGCCCCTGATTTAATTATGGGGCTACAGAAATAAGACCCTGAGAGTCCCAGTACGCATGGGCTAACTAGCTGGGGGGCATGGGTTAAACTGTGTTTCCACGTTAGGAATTGGATACAGATAATTGTTCACCAATAGTCTGTATTCAATGTTAAGAATAGGGTTACAAAGGTATATAAACTGTGTCAACCCTACAGTTTTTGTGGTTCTTCTGATTTCCTCTTGAATGTCACCGGATTGCTGGAGAATTGCTAGCTGATACTTCTCCATTCCCCAACCCTAAGTAAGTGTTACCTTCTTGCCTGTTAATTGTACTATATTGCTGTGTTCACATTTTTAAGGAATAAATATATTTTATTATATCTAAGCCTCGTTCAGTTCAACCCAGATATTTGGTGTTTATTATATCTTGTCATAAGTTACCGTGACAAGCATATAATTAACTGGTGGCAGCGGCGGGATTGAACTGAACCTGTATTACAGTGTACTGCGGGACCCTGTAATATAGTGGGAACTCGAAGGGAATTGCGAGTTCCTGGGACTAAAGATATTGAACACACAGTAGTGCAACAGTTAACATAAGTTGTACCACCACCTCACTGCTGCGACCGTGAACCATGAGCGAGGCTGAAGGCTCATCCAACATGAGGACCCGAGCTCAGCTGAAGGACAAGTGCCGTGAATATGGACTGCCCTATGAGAACCAGGAGGTCGCAGACATGGTTGACGCAATCGGTGACTTTGAAGCCCGGCTTGCAGAGCCTCAGGATACGGCTCAGCTTGCCCTTATATAGCCACCCGGAGATCAGGGAAGGAACCCAGTGCCGGGGCGGTGGAATCTCGGGGAGGGAACGAGTGGACCTCCCAGGAGCAGTGCAACAGGAGGGGTACTGGTTGCTGTGGCTACCAGCCTGTTCACCCCTGAAATGTTGGCACTGATTACTGCGTGAGGTGACAGAGGGACACCGGAGGAGCGGCTGCAGTTTATCACTATGGCAGTGAACAGACCCGCTTATTGCCCCCCTGTCCAACCCAACAAAGATGAACTCAAACTGGATCAGCACAGTCTCACCAAGTTCGTGGAACGTACCGATCAGATCGACAGTTTTCTAAAGAACTTTGAAACACAGTGTCAGCGGTACATAATGCTTCCCCAGCATCGGGTTGCACGTTTGGACCCCTTACTGTCAGGCTTGGCTAAGCAGACGATGATGGCGCTTCCAGATGAGTATGCTGATGACTATGATCACCTGAAAGAACTGTTACTGTTTCAGTACGGTTTTACCCCTGAAGCCTACCGGGGTAAATTTCGGCAGGAAGAGAGGCAGCCCCTGGAGTCCTATGTTACTTACGTGACCCGCATGGCTTTGTACGGGATACGTTGGGTGGAGGGCTATGAGGCACGGACTTACCAACGCCTGCTGGACCTCATCTTTCAGGAGCAGCTCATGCAGCAGTGCCCGCCAGCGGTGAGGGCTTGGGTGTACGACAAGAAGCCCAAGACTTACCAGGAGGCGGCGAGGCTTGCAGACGACTATGTGGCCAGCCAAGCCCTGATGCCCACCAAAGCAGTAGCCAAGGTGGCGGTGGTGGCGGCACCGGCCAAAAAGACTGCCAATACCCCCCAATGGACGCCAGCGGGCAGCAGTGCACCGAAGGCGGGGGAGCTCCGGATTGTCCAGAACCCCTGCATTCCGGCGGACCCCATTAGGGGCAATGCACCCCAGCTGCGAAGCCGGTAGCCCGCGTGCGGGTGGCTTCCACCAAAGACTCCGGACCGGTCATGGAACCAACTCCCAGCAAGACGTCCCATGCCCTACCTGTCCTGGTTTCATCGGTGCCTATAGCCAGGAGTGGAGGACATCTCAGAGCGGACCTGCAGAAGACGGACGGCCGGAGCAGACATCTCACCCCGGTCACAGTCGGTGACCGGCAAGCAGTCGGCTTGATGGATTCAGGAGCTGCAGTGACCCTGGTCCGACCTGATATGGTCCGGCCAGAGGAATTACTCCCAGGCCCTGGGATACAGATCACTGTGGCCGACGGAGAGCCACGTTTCCTGCAAGTAGCCAGAATCTTTTTGGATTGGGGGGAGGGCCAGGGTGTGCGGGAGGTGGGGGTTTTACCCGCTTTGGATGCTGAAGTTCCTCTTGGCAACGATCTGGGTCCGATGACCTGCACCTACGACCGAGTGCCCAAACCTGCTGCAGTGGTGGCGGTTACCTGGAGCCAGACAGCGGCAATGGCGGTGGTGCCAGTCCCCCAGCCTTTGGGACCAACGTTAGCGGAGGCAGCAGAGGAGCCCAGGGAGGTAAGCCAGGATCAGTTGCAACCACAGCCTGATTTGCTGTTTCCCCTCACTCTTCCCCATTCTCCGGACAATGACATGACTGGGGGTGGCCAGAATTAGGAGCCCAGTTTAGGGAGGCAGTGAAGACAGACCCTAACCAGGGCCGGCGTGAGACTTCGGGCATCCGAATCTCAGGCAGGGGAAGGCACTGAGCACTGCCTATGGTATAAGGGACTCCTGTATAGAGAAGAAGGGAACCCAGGGATAGAGGAGTGATTGACCAGTAAGCAACAGCTAGTAGTGCCCCAGGGGTACCGACAGCAACTGTTATGGGTAGCTCACTCTATTCCGTTAGCGGGACATCAGGGGGTCAACAGAACACGAGCCCGGTTATTACAGCGTTACTACTGGCCGGGGGCATCTCGAGATGTGGGCAATTTCTGCTGCGCTTCTGATGCCTGCCAGCGAGTGGGTAAGGCGGGCGACCGTGTGAAGGCACCCCTGAAACCCCTACCGATAATAGGGGAACCCTTCCAGAAAGTAGCGATGGATCTTGTAGGACCCCTTATGATTCCTAGCAGGTCAGGGAAGCGCTACATCCTCACGGTGGTGGATTTTGCCACCCGCTACCCTGAGGCGGTAGCGCTTGGCACCATAGATGCCAAGACAGTGGCAGCAGCTTTGCTGAACATTTTTTCTAGGGTAGGTTTTGCTAGTGAGATCTTAACTGATCAGGGGTCGCAGTTCATTAGTGAACTGTTACATTGTCTCTGGGATGCATGCGGTGTACAGCACCGGCGCACTACCCCTTACCATCCCCAGACAAACGGATTATGTGAGAGGTTTAATGGTACTCTGAAGCAGATGCTTCGGATCTTTATAGAGGCGGAGGGGAAAGACTGGGAGATTCATTTACAGCACTTGCTGTTTGCCTACCGAGAGGTACCGCAGGAATCTACAGGCTTCTCCCCCTTCGAGCTACTATATGGCCGCAGGGTACGTGGACCTCTGGACCTATTCGGTCAGGGATGGGAAGGGGAGGCTACTGCTACTGATGCTTCAGTGATCCAGTATGTAGTAGATCTCCGAGACCGGTTAGAGATGCTCATGGGGGTGGCCCAGGACCACCTCAGGGCCGCTCAGACCAAGCAAAAGCAATGGTATGACCGCAATGCCCGTGTGGACGGACGTTCACAGAGGTACACAATTGGAGGCTTTTATAAGGTGAAATTATAATAAGGCTTTATTGTGCCTTTTTCTTTTCATCAGGAAATCATCCAAACACAGTGGGGGGGGGGGGGGGACAAAGCTTAATTCACTTGGGAGTGTTTCTAGTGAAATACCATGCAATTCACAACTCCTAGTTAAGCAGGTCTCCCAGCCCCAAACACATAGTATGACATAAGCAGATATAAGAAGTCTCTTTAGAATGAAAGTCTTATCTGTTAGCTGCTGTAGAGTAAGCTTCTCTGCTCTCCTGGAACCGCACCCGTGCGTGCACAGAAAATTAGCATCCAGATTTAGAAGTCTTATTTGGTGTCTTGCAATCAGCTATGCTGGGCAGAGCTCAAGACCGGTCAGCTCCAGAGATGTGTGTTCTCTCCAAAGGTCAGCTCTCATTCAGAGCTAAGGAGTCACTTCCTGTCTCAAAGGCAGGCTTTTTCTACCACCGCTAATCAGGCAGGTGGTGTTAGTTAATTTGCTACCAGCAGTCAACCACCACACTGCTGGATTAGAGGCACATTTGTGAACAGGGATAAGTCACATGTTACAGCCCGTAGCAGGGAATTCATCCAAGGACAGCAGGTGCTTGTTCTCAAACCCACTCGGGAGAACAAGTTGATGGCTGCATGGTCGGGACCGTACCCGGTTATCCGAAAGGCGAATGAGTACAACTACGTTGTACAGGTAGAGCCTGAGAGGCATAAGACATATCACGGCAATATGCTGAAAGAATACAGAGCACAGAGTATGGGAGCAGTAATGGCCATTTGTAGCCCACTGCTGGAGGATCCGGCGAGCAATGCTCTGCCTGATCTCCTAGGGGAGGCTAGACAGGGAAACACTATGGAGCAGGTAGAGATAGGTGCACAGTTGAGTACTAGGCAGCAGGTAGTAGCCAGGGACATGCTAGCTAAGTTTAGGGCCCTCTTCACTGACATGCCAGGGACCACACATCTCACAAAACACCCAGTGCACACAGGGGATCTGCAGCCACTGCATAAGCACGCTTATAGAGTGTCAGCAGAGGTCAAGACCAGTATAGAAAGGGAGATAGAGGAGATGCTGACCCTAGGGGTAATTACTCCATCCCAGAGTCCTTGGGCAAGCCCGGTAGTTCTAGTCCCTAAGAAGGACAGGACCACCTGGTTTTGTGTGGACTACCGCTTGCTCAACGCTGGGACGGTATCAGATGCCTATCCCATGCCCCGCATGAATGAGTTACTGGATAAACTCGTGGGGGCAAGGTATCTGACCACTATGGATTTGAGCAAAGGCTATTGGCAAATCCACCTGATCCTGGAGGCTAGAGAGAAGTCAGCATTCATCACTCCAAGTGGCCTCTATGAGTTTTTGGTGATGCCATTTGGGATGAAGAATGCCCCGGCTACCTTCCAACGCCTGGTCAATAGGTTACTGGAAGGGATGCAGAGCTATGCCAGGGCTTACTTAGATGACATCACTATCTTTAGTAATTCCTGGGACACCCACACAGCACATGTAGCTGCGGTGCTGGATAGGATCAGGGAGGCTGGGCTCACCTTGAAACCCACTAAGTGTATGGTAGGGATGGCAGAGGCCCTGTACTTAGGGCACAGGGTGGGTGGAGGGCACCTCAAACCAGAGCGAACCAAGGTAGAAGTTCAGTGGCCTGTTCCAAAAACCAAGAAACAGGTCATGGCATTTTTGGGCACCGCAGGGTACTATAGGAAGTTTGTCCCACAGTACAGCACCGTGGCCAAACCCCCGACTGATTTGACTAAGAAGCCTGTGCTTATCACCTGGACTCCTGCCTGTGAAACTGCTTTCCAGGCACTGAAAACTGCGCTTGCTGGGGCCCCCATACTGGCTGCCCCGGACTATACCAAACATTTCCTTATACAGACTGATGCCTCGGACTATGGCATTGGGGCTGTGTTGAGCCAAGTGGGGGACGACGGCAGAGAGCACCCTGTGGTGTACCTCAACCGAAAAACTACTCCCCAGAGAAGTGGCCTATGCCACCATTGAGAAAGAGTGCTTGGCCATTGTGTGGGCACTCAAAAAACTCCAGCCCTATGTGTATGGAAGGGCTTTCACAGTCCTCACAGACCACAGCCCCCTGAGTTGGCTGCAGAAGGCATCAGGGGAGAATGCCAAGTTGGTAAGGTGGAGCTTGGCATTGCAAGAGTTTGAGTTTACTATTCAGCACAAAAACGGTAGTGAAAACAGCAATGCTGATGGACTCTCATGTCAGGACTATCCCTCTGAGACTGAGTTCGATAAGGGTGCCAGCAGTGCCCCACTCCCTGTCAGGGCCAGTGGGCCACAGGTCACCCATTAAGAAGGGGAGGTGTAGAGGGAGAGGGGGTTGGCCCGGTATTAAAGGGGTTGCACCCCATATGGCCACCCCCTGACCTCACCAGGGAGGCAAGGGGTTAACTGGACTGCGGTCCAGGAATGTGGCTTACACCTTGTCATGTCAGGAAAATGTATGTTCCCGTTCCCATGTTTCATTATAATCCTGTATTTTAAAAATGTTTTAAAGTGCATTTCTGTATCTCCGGTTCTGGAGGTCGCAGACAGTTGAAATTTGGCCAATATGTAGAGTCACTGTAGGCATTAAAAACTGGCAAATTTTGACCCACTGGGCCCACCAGAACGGAACTTATTAATATGTGAAGATATTAAAGTGTATATGGTATTTTGGATATGCTCTGAAAATGCAGACTCCATCAGCTATGCTAATAGGTCAGGAAGGGCAGACGGATGATTTAGCATAAGCCCTGTGATCAAAAGTTAACTGCCCTGATTGTTTACACTAGGAACCAAGTACTGATCAAAAGACTCTGCCACTCTAACTGTTTACCTGAGGGCGGAGAAGCATCAAACAGGAGTGGTTTGTAAGAGTAATATCTACACCTACAAACAATGAAGATCCTGCCAGATACTTCATCTGGTAGACTGGTCGTCGCCCCTGATTTAATTATGGGGCTACAGAAATAAGACCCTCAGAGTCCCAGTACGTATGGGCTAACTAGCTGGGGGCATGGGATAAACTGTGTTTCCATGTTAGGGATTGGATACAGATAATTGTTCACCAATAGTCTGTATTCAATGTTAAGAATAGGGTTAGAAAGGTATATAAACTGTGTCAACCCTACAGTTTTTGTGGTTCTTCTGATTTCCTCTTGAATGTCACCGGATTGCTGGAGAATTGCTAGCTGATACTTCTCCATTCCCCAACCCTAAGTAAGTGTTACCTTCTTGCCTGTTAATTGTACTATATTGCTGTGTTCACCTTTTTAAGGAATAAATATATTTTATTATATCTTAGCCTTGTTCAGTTCAACCCAGATATTTGGTGTTTGTTATATCTTGTCATATGTTACCGTGACAATGACAGGTAGAGAATGTTTGTTACCTTATTTTATCAATTGGAATTGGTCATTTGAATTTTAAAGCAGTACATTTTCTCGCCATGTTGAACAGCTTTTTTTTTTTTTTTAGAGGATGTGAACTAGCGGGTCCCACAATGCAGAATCATAATACTTTCCTCTCCAGGGGCCTCCTGGTTCCTGGCATACTTACCAGTGAAGTTACTGGCATTACTTCCTGGTTGATTTAGATGGCCCTCTAATAGGCTTGCAGGAGCTGCAAGATTTGAACATCCCTTTTGTTTTCCCAGGGAGAGGCAGAGACACCAGTAACTTCACCAGTAAGTATCTCAAATAATCAGAATAATACAACAATTGGGTGTAACATATAATGTAACACCTGCTCCTAATCCTTTCTGTAAACTTTTATCCTTCGTATATCTTTCTGATGTATAACAATTCTATAGTGTTGTGTTCTGGACCCTCAGTTCAAGCTTTTCCTAGAGTTATTAACTATTTAGGTGCTAGCATACAGTGAGTGTGAATACAGACAATATGGTGTTTCTGTTGTTCTGCTCGAAATCCTCCCATCTTCAAGGTGGCCAAACATCCCTTTTACGCTAGAACGAGCATACAAAGTCAAAGAGGGAAGGAATCTATTCCTTTGGGTACTCTGGGGGCTACTCAGGTGACCCTAGCAAATATATATTCTCCTAATTCTGCTGAAAGCCTATTCTTCAACAAAATTAAGGACAAACTACACTCTATAAAAAAAAAAGTATACTTATCCTAGGAGGCAATGTAAATCTGGTCATGAAATCAGACTTGGACAGATCAGGTTAGAGTAGTCGCTGTCAGGATTCTCTCTCATGGGAAGCTAATCACCTTTCAGGATTCATGAAGGACCTGCAGGTGTCAGACATTTGGAGAGAACTCCATCCCAGAGAAAGGGACTATACATTTTACTCGCCCCCTCACTCCTCCTACTCCCAGATTGATATGTTTGTAGTTGAAGGTTGCCTGGTTTCCAAAACTGTTAGCGCAGAAAATTACAATATCACCTGGTTGGACAATGTAATGATTAGTTTGTTGATACAAAATTTGGCCCTGCTGTCCATGCCTTGGCCCTGGAGGCTAGACGTGTCTCTGCTCTGTATTCCTAAAATTCTGGAGCATTGGGGGTGGGGGGGGGGGATTAGGTTCTTCTACTCCACTAACACCCCAGACATCTCCCAGGCAACTTTATAAGGATCCCATAAGGCTTACATGAGAGGTCAATAATAAGGATCGCATCACGCAGGTAAAAGTCCAGACAAAAGAAATTAGGAGCTCTTAGCTGAGCTTGTGATATTAGAGGCTTCCAACAATTAGTCCCTTTCACCTAACGCCTTGGCCAAGATCACTCGGGTCAAAGGGGAGTTGAAATTGTCCCTGTCTGGGTGAGCGGAGTAATCTATGAGATGAACTTCACAGAAATTTTACGAGAGAGGCAATAAAGCCCATACTCTCTTAGTTAAAAAAAACTCTGAAACGCCACAGGGTTAGACTGGATCCACTGTATCAGTCTCTGAAATGGAGATCTGATGCATGATCCCATCAAAATTATGGACGATTATAGAGATTTTTACCCAAATCTATATGAAGCTTCGTCCGACAGTGGGGGTCTGGACCGTTTTGGGTCCAGATGCTCCTACCTCGTGAATACTAAATACTCCTGAATCAACAGATAAAACAGGAGGAGGTGGCCCTAGTTATCAAGGAATCCAAATCCATGAAGGCCCCAGGCCACAAATCCATGATGGCTACACTAATGCATACTAAAACAAATCGCCAGGCTTCTCATCCCCCATTGGTCAGCCTGCTTAATAATTTTCTAGAGGCGGGCTAGGTTCCTGATGATATGGCCTCAGCTAACATCTTTCTTATACTAAAGAAGGGCAAAGACCCCCAGCTGCTCCAGTTACCGCCCCATTTCCCTGATCAGCTCTGATAAAGCTTTTCTCCAAAATCTTGGCAATCCGTCTTAATAAATTCATGACACAGTTGATTCATCACAAACAGGCTGGGTTTATTCCCACTCGATATATGCATGATATCTGACATTACAGTACCAACATAGACAATACTAAAAATATTCCCCTGCTGCTTCTGGATGAACAGAAGGCATTTGATTGTTTAGATCGGAGGTTCCTGCTTAGTGTCCTACAACACTATGGGTTCAGAGGTACATTTCTCAAAGGTATACAAGGGTTGTACCACTGTAATTTTACAAAAATTACTATTGTGGCTCACATCAAGCCCTGTACAGATTTCCAGAGGGACCAGACAGGGATGCCCTCTGTACCCTTTGCTCTTCGCTTTATCGATAGAGCTGTTGGTTGCCATGATCAAAGGAGGAGACACTAAATAGAAGATGTCTTTATTTACGGATGATGTCTTAATGACAATATCCAGACCTGACCTCACTCCCAAACTTATTTCAGGTTCTGGAGCAATATGGAACAAACTCTGAATTTATAATCATTCTAAATCCCAAACCCTAACTATTAATCTTCCTCACCACACAACAACATTAATAAAGCTCAATTTTGACTTCACTTGGAACTCCCATTCCTTGCCCTACCTAGGCATCAACATACCCAAAAACTATGGACTGATCTATTCACTGAACTACACAAATATGCTAAAAAAGTTGCTAAAACATTCTTGAAGCCTGGGGCAAATACAATATTTCTTGGATTAGCAGGGTCGTCTTGGTTAAGATGAACATTCTCCCAAAGATCATGTATCTGTTTAGATCCCTGCCTGTCAAGGTCCCATCCAGTATACTTAAAATCTGCCAGGTAAACATTTTCAAATTTGTCCTCCCAAGGGCTCCAGGGGTTTGGTCGATATAGAGGATTCTGAATGCAAGCTAGCGAATATTAACTTCCTGTTGTGACTGTCGAGGAAGAACCATGCTTCCGCAATCAAATTACAGCCAATAATCAAGAACCCTCTTGCTCCGTGGAACCGTCTGAGGTCCCATTCTAACCTATTCTCCGCCAGATCTGATATGATCCCACTTTTCCATAACTCTGATTTTCCCCACAGCCTCTCATTACAAGCATTTACATCTTGGAAAATCTTAGGGATTATGAGAGTCCAAGACATGGTATCTGGCTGGACAATCAAGCCTTTCATGCAACAGCAAGAGAAAAAAAAATCTGCACCATTCCAAGTGTTTAACATATCTGCAGGTCAGGAACTTTATAATGCAGGTGCATGGGAGGAGGAATTGTGGGATACGTTAGAAGATTAGGACTGGTCGGACATATGCCTCGCGGCATCTAAGAGTTCCATTTGCATCATCGTCAAGGAAAACACGTACAAAGTATTGCTACGTTGGTACTTTAATAAGTCACACTCAGTAACCTGCTTACGAGGTTGCCAGCAAAAGGTCTCCTTATCCCACATCTGGTGGCTCTGCCCCATAATAATTCCATTCTGGAACAAAATATTCAACCTTATCAATGCTCTCCTTGGCCCATCATTGAGACCGGACCCCTGGGTGGTTCTCTTGGGTAGGCAAGTCCCACATCTCGCTAGACACAAGCCAAAACTCCTCACCCATATATTAATGGCAGCCAAATGTTATGTGGCTCCTTCCTGGCAAAAACCCAATTTCCTTGATATGAACATGGTCAAAAATAGAATATAGCATGTTATGTCTATGGAAAGGATCACAAAGTTTCTCAGAGAACGTTGCTCCCAGTTCACTAATGTTTGGAGTCCATGGTTTGATCTCAAGGGCTGTCTAAATGGCAGCAAATTATCTCTAGGGGACTCTCTGGGGCCCTTGATGATGTGGTCTGTGGATCGTTATGGCTCTCTCTCCCCTGCTACTCATAAACATTCAAAACGGACTGGCAGGGACCCCACTCCCCCACCTTACATATCTTCCCATGCTCTGTCCCAGCAGAAAGTGCATCCATCCCTCCCCTGTGGGGAAGACATCTCTTCATGAGCTATTCATTCACGTGTGTGTTCCAGGACCCCAAAAATACTGCAGGCAAAAGGCATAGGGTGCGTGACATATATGGTCTTCTGCATAGAGAGAAGGGGAAACCGAATACTTCAGCCAAAAGGCACACAGTGCCTTTTGGCTGCAGTATTCTGTTTCCCCTTCTCTCTATGCAGCGGAAGAAATGCATGCGAGAGTATAATATTGGTGTAGGACCTACTGAAATGTGACTACCGTGATGTGGTTGTAGGCTTAAAATATTTTGGCCAAAGTATTGAACTAAATGACCCATATTTATGAAGAAACCATACAAATAAAATATACATATTAATGTACTAAATATTTGTCATATTGGATGTAGCATTTAGTCTCTTGTTGTATACATTTTGGTCATAAACCCCATACTGTAGTCTCCAAATTACACAAATATATATACAATGCAGTGGGTTTGTATTTTCAGTTTGTTAAGACTGTGTACTGTACAGTATGTCCCTATATTTATTTCATGCTAAAATAATGTTTCTCTTTTTTGTCTAAGGTGTGGTGTGTATCCATATACTTTACAGAAAGTGTCTCACATGCCTAAATCATAAAGTTACAGATAGCAAGCATTTTTATTATACTGTATGGATATATTGGGACTTGTTCAATTTGCTTCCCTTGGCTGCATCCATCATAAGTGTGATCTTTGGGAAAATATTTTGAAAACACATCTAGCGTTTGCATATAATTGTTTGAGAAAAAGTAGGGCTAAAGATATTTTTTATACAAATTGGCTTTAGGTATAACTGCAATGACTTGGATTCATTAACCTCAGATAAAGGGTACGGTACCGTAGCTCAATTCCCTGTTAACAGCA
Source organism: Ascaphus truei (assembly GCF_040206685.1). NCBI lineage: Eukaryota > Metazoa > Chordata > Amphibia > Anura > Ascaphidae > Ascaphus > Ascaphus truei. Next base: position 358,977,620 of record NC_134483.1, on the reverse strand, counting down.
AATTCAAGTCAATATGCAGTTAAAACAAGATCGAGCTATGATACTCTATGCCAGAGCTACTGTAAGGGAATCTCTCTGGATGTTTCAGGAATATCTGTGTTGTGGTATTAATTCTTACACATGCAATGAGAGAACATGTCAGAAGAGTAACCCTTAGCCTCACACTTGTCTGGGAGGGAATAAAATTATATGTTTTGCTTTTTATGAACTAGGTTTTACCAACAATACGTAAGTTGGAGAATAAATTAAGAAGACCAGAAAAAGATAGCCCTCAAGAGATTCTTCTTTCCAGTTTACTAAGCACAGTTACCTACCCCCTTGACTTGGAAACCATTGTCAACGGTGGGACCACACACATTTCAAAGCTAAATACCCATGGAAGTGAAGTAAGTGGAGGCTTGGACTGGATCATTCATGCCACCATTCCACGCATTGTTGTCATTCCTACCTCTGAGAGCAACATTTCTGAAGCACCAGAGCAGCTTGAGAATGGTGTTGATGAAAAAGAAGATGGTGAGGATTTTTTTAACTTTCACGTTGACACAAATTTGTTGGACCTTGAAGGATTAACTTCATCCACAGATCTTCTTGAAGTGATTGAGAAGTTTCTGTCCTAAACTATGTAGACAAGAATGCTATATTTCTTCAAACAATTCACAGCTGCTCTAAATAATGCATACTATATACTGTACAACAGGCACAGCACACACTGATATTTTAGCATTTGTGTAACCCCTTAATGATGATATTTTTGTATTACCATTTACCACTGGTAATTGCAGTGCACACAACTTTGTATATAAATTGTGTAACATTTGTGATACTTATAAAGCAATAGACAATCAAACATTTCTTGACCCATATTACCTTCACAGTTTGCATATGGTTTTGCACACCAAGCCTTTTTATTATGTGACTATATTGGAACTTGGTCAATTTACTTCTCTTGTCTGCATCTACAGTATATCATCAATTAAAGTGTGCGTTTGGGGGAAATTAATCTGGAACTGTTTAGAAAAGTGAACCCATCATTTTGTTTTGTTTTATCCACAGGCTCCTTTTCTAACACTTTAGTTTTGCAGTTATATAAAATGTCCTCATATCTGCCATATAAAAACATCGAAAAGTGTCTGCCAGCTTTACATAAAGATAACTGCATGTACAGTCATTAAGTACATTCATTATATAACCCACTATATCAATATTTTATTGTATTATTTGTAGTACAGTATTTATTCTTTAGAGGGCACATATACTGTGAAACCAGATACATCGCACCAAATAAAAATAGAAGTAACTTAATGCAATCCAACTTTAATATAATATGTTGTGTAAAGAAAAATCTATCTTAAACTGTAAATGTATGTGGTGTCAACAAGTTCTGATCAACAAAGTATTTTTTTTTTAAATACCAGTTTAATACGTAGATATTCAGACATGTTCCTTTCTCACTCTTCATTTTCTTCTTATTGTTGTTTATTCATGAGCCCTGACAACATATAAAACAGAGGTTTCCAAACGTTCTTACATTCCACAAGATGTTTTTGCTACTGTGCAACAGGAATAATGAACCATTAACCATATTTAATACAGGAATATATTGTAATATTAATAGTGTACACTCATCTTTCAACTACATGTGAAAAAAACATACCCTGTGATACTGATGCAATTTTTTTTAAACTATATGAAAACCCAATAAAAAAAGATATGATGTCAAATGTATGTTAGTCCAGTAAATTGCAAATACGAGTAATATATTTGGGCAAATACAGTATGTTTGGCGAACTTGTGGCACAGAAATAAAACATGCTTTGCTGAGCACACAAATGGAAGCTGCATGTGTGTCAGTGTCTCTTCTGTGGTATCGCCATCATTTTGTGTAACTACATGAATTAGAACAAACTACATCAATTGCAACAGTTGTTGCAGACTGTATGAATAACAATAGAACATGTATGTAAATTGTCATTTTTGAAAAGTAGCACCTTGTGAATGGCGGCTAGAATGACATTTTGTTTTTCTATTGCGAACATTAGGTTTGGTAACATTTGTGTGAGTGTTTTATTTAAATAATGAGTAATCAAGTGACCATTGGGATTTAAAAAAAAGTTGTATACTCTTCACAGTTAAACCACTTATTAACAAACAGCACTTACGATCCTGTTCATATTTCTTTTTACATGATTGCTGTGTAGTGTCTAATTCATTATGACAGTTATTTTTACAGTACATTTGTAAACTGTATTTTAAACCTCCTTAACTATCTACAATAATAAAACACAGACAGCAGTGTTCAGTGGGATATTCCCATTTATTGTTTAACCGTCTGCCATTCACTCTGGTGCACTATGCCTTCTTTGCGGTTACTTTTTGATCAGCTGGCGGGAGAACGGAGCACCCCCTATTGACACATGCAGCAAGGAAGTGGATGGAAGTGGATGGATTGAATACTATCATTCTCTCATATTGATTGCCTTATTCTGTGCGATTAGGACTTTTCTGTTAAAAACACACACACACATTGTTTTTTTAATTGCACTTTTATTGCAACTGACCATTAAAGTTTGTAAGTAAGAGTCAACAAATAATGCTATTGGTTGTATAAAGGAGTCATTAATTACTGTGCCTGCTACAATAGGGAGACCTGGTGGAAAAGGTACATTTTTGTACATCTTTGTCAGATGGTAAATCACTGGTGTTGTAGGAAACAGTACACTTAAAAAGTCAAACAATGATTCATCTATCAAAGCCATATCGAAGGCATTTTGCAAAATGATATCAATATTTTATTTGAAGAACATAGTAGGGTCTCTCTCTTAGAAACGGTTTAACTATTAGATGAACTAGACGGCCATCTAGAGTGGCAGAATTTGAGGGGCAGCAGCTGCCCACTCAAGAGGAGGTGTCAGGGCCTGGGGGTGGAAGCAGCAGAGGAGGCAGAAGTATAGACTCGGGAGAGGGGAGGCTGTGTGTGTGTCTATGTGTCTGTTTTGTGGCTGTCCTGTGTGTATCTGTTCTGTTCTGGTGTGTGTCAGTGGGGGGAGAAAGAGTGTTAGTGGGGGGTGAGAGAGTGTGTCAGCGTAGGGGAGAGAAAGTGTCGGGGAGGAGAGAGAGCATCAGTGAGAGGGGGGATGGAGAGGGGAGAGAATGTCAGAGAGGAGGGGAGGGAATGTCAGGGAGAGGGGGTAAATAGCGTGTCAGGGAGAGGGGGTAAAGAGCGTGTCATGGAGAGGGGGCATGTGTATGAATATTAGAGAAAATCTATTAGGTATAATATTTACATTTTTCACTTAGAAAAAAAATGTGAAAGTTAATTGGTTGGGGGGGGGGAGGAGAGTGGGGGAGCTAGGCTCAAGGTTCACCTATGGTGCTGAATGCCCTTGCACCAGCCCTGCTTTCTTTAAAGTGGCATAACAAGATTATTGTCGCAGTGTCTCTGAAATATATTCATCCTTATTAATAATGACAAGAGTGCAACTCTTCTCAGCCGGTTTGAATATCTATGTAGAATCCTTAATTAAAGAATTCAAACACTATGTTCCATCTTTGTCAGATTTGTATTCCATCTGGGGATAAAACCCCATTTAAACTGAGATACATCACTACAGTGTGCAATATTTATTTCAGAGAAGTAAATACGTCTAGCATATCATAAAAAAATGTTTCATTATGTAGACAACATTTATTTTTTAAATCGACCGATTCTGATCAACAATTTCTTCCAACAAACGTATAGCTGAGACAACAGCTATGGTAAGTAACGCATCTGATGTCCAGTACTGCACTTTGAGTAAATGAGAGCTACCAGAATTGTAGAAAAGATTCTATATAAAGATATTCCATTATGTACAGTAAGGAAAATACTTTCCTCCATGAGTGTACTTTAATTAAACTACAAGTACCTAGTGGAAACTAGATACTTTTTTTCAGATGGTAATGGATTGACTGCTATTTGATAGTCTGGCTTGTTGACAACCATCACAACATATCCTTTATTTTTTCTAGATCATTTTATTCTCATTACTTTTTAATTCTATCCTAGAAATAAGAGATTTCTACCATTCATATTAAGCTTACCATCAGTCAGAAACTTCAGAACTATTATCACCATTTTGGGAGAGTATTCAAAGACTATATTTTCATTTGTGTAGGATAAAAGCTAGATGTAGTGTATTACAGCCAAAGTTAGTTCATACCATACACTTCTGAGGATAGACTCGTCCTCCTTAACTGAAGGAAGACAAATAAGATCCTATATTGCACAATCAACTGTGTAAGCAAATTAAATGCCAAAAAGAACTATATTTATTGAAAGAAGTGCAACCATAATATTGTCATGTGTTGGCTTGGTTCTATCCATCTGTAAACAACTAGCCATGCATTGTTTATAGATATTAACTTTTTTTTATGGATAATTGTGTGCAGAAAATGTCAAAATACCATAGTATCAAAATGAATGATTCGCCACAGAGTCAAAATTAGTTTTTTTCTTTTTTTGGAGTAGAGGACACCTGTGTCTCTATCAATTAAAAAACATAGAAATTGGCTCCTAAAATTGTAATGTGATTTGTTCTGGAACCTTCTGTACTTCTCCCTTTCCAGTCTCTCCCTCCTCTCTCTCCTGTAACCTTGTGCATTTTTCCCACTATTGAACTTACACTGAAAAAACAATAACATTTGAGTTAAAAAAAAAAAACATAGAAATGAATCAATTGTATATTGCATGCTTTACTATTCATTCTGAGTAACAAGATTGTTTTCCATTTCCCATGGTTGTCCTCTTAAAACTCCTTGTGTTAAGTTTCCAAAACAGTTGTTGTAGTTACATCAACATTAAGGGGGTCATGCACTAAGCAGCGAAAAATTGCATTCGCCAGGGGTTTGAACTCGCCATGTTTTGTGCGTGTTGCCCTCGCAGTATGCAGGAAGGGCCAAATCCCTGGCGAATCACTGCGAGAGCAACATTTCAAAACATCGCGATTAGCCGGTGGCGAGACAGACTGCCTGCCGATAAGCTGCCGATAAGCCGTCACCCGGCCAAGATGTGTCTGCAGCAGAGAGAGATCCGCCACCCTCTCGGCGCAAACCTCGGCCCAAATAAAAATATTTGTAATAAAATTTTATTCATAGTGTACATGTGCAGGGGGTCTCCGGAGCTGAACCACATTGGTTTAAGGTCCGGGGACCCCCTGCTTCCCGAGATACAGGCCCCATTATGAGGTGCCGGTATCCCGCTGCATTTAAATGTCCCGATCACGTGACCGCGGAATGTAAACAAAGCAGAGGAATACCGGCACCCCATAAAGGGGCCTGTATCTCGGGAAGCAGGGGGACCCGGGACCTAAAACCCAAGCGGTTCAGCTCCAGAGACACTGCACATCTACACTATGAGTAAAACACCCATATCAAGAAACAATAATTCCTTACCGTTGCTGCTATCTGCTATGGTAATGAAGCAGCATGAATGTATTTTTAATAATAGTGTACGGGAGCAGGGGGTCCCCTGAGCTGAACCGCATTGATTTCTGTCTCAGAGACCCCCTGCTTCCCGACTTACGGGCCCCGGTATGGGGCATCGTGTGCCAGTGTCGCCGCCATCTTTATAGTGTCCAAGACACAACGTGCCCGCTATAAAGATGGCGGCGACACAAGGCACCGATGCTCCAAACCGGGGCCTGTAACTCGGGAAGCAGGGGGTCCCTGAGCCAGAAATCAATGCGGTTCAGCTCAGGAGACCCCCTGCTCCCGCACAATATTATTAAAATACATTAATGCTGATTCATTACCATAGCGGCTATCCGCTAAGGCAATGAAGGGGTTAAGGCATAATAGCATGTTTATTGGGGACAATTGCCCCCAATAAATATTTCAATAAACAACATACAGCCCCTGTGCCCCCAACAACCCCTATACCGCCAGTACATATATTAAATTTTTGGGATGCACAGCAATGATACTATAGGCCGGCGGTTGCCCTCGGGTGTGCCCTGCCTGCAGTACCAATTCTGTGCACCCCCCCAAAACAAATTAAAAAACACATAAATACTTTTAAATAAATACACCCCCTAACACATACTGTCTAGTAACGTGAAAAATTACTATTATCCACAATTGGATAATAGTGCATTTGCCCATTTCAAATACATAAAGCACAATAAATACAATAAATAAATATTGCACTCACCCATGTCCGGCTGCCACGATGAAGGCTATCCTCATCTTCATCCCCGTCCATGCCCCCCTCCAATGCTGCAAAACATACACAAGAATAAAAAGAGCCAATGTAATGTCCCCTAACCCCTTAATCACCTTAGCGGTCATTAACCGCTACAGTCATTAAGGGGTTAACCCACCCTCACCCACCACTCGGGAGGCCTAAAAACCCTCCCCCACTACCCACATGGAGGCCTACCCAACCTGGCTTGGGGGCAATACCCCCTTCCCCCACCCCCGTTAAGCACAATAAACATGACTATATTTAATAAACAATAAATAACCCACCCCCTGTGCCGCTCCATAAATACATAATTTATTTTTTACATACAGGGTTAATACCCCAGGCCCACAGGAGTCCCTGGTGGGCCTGCCGGGTGTCCGCACGCCACACAGTGGTCCAGCAAAGGGTTTCACACAGGGTCTGGAGGCCTACGGGTGGTCCTCGGCAGGTGCCGTGGTCCTCCAGGTGGTCTCCGCGGGTGTCTGGGGGGCCCCGGGTCAGCCCCACAGGTGTCTGAGGGTCCTTGGGTGGTTCCCACAGGGGTCTGGGGGCCCTCAGGTTGTCCCTACGGGTCTGCAGGGCCCCCACAGATGTGGGGCCCCCGGTTCTTCCCCGCAGGTGTCCCCTCCGTGGACCCGGCAGCCTTGTAGCCATGGGAAGTCCGAGGAGACCTCAAGTGGTCTCCAGAGGTCCCCGCAGACCTAAGGAACCAACCATGTATGTAATAAAAATAAACCTGTCCTATACATTTAAAATTTTGAAGCCAGACGCCGAGGAGGAAGGACCTCCGGAAGAACAAGAAGACCAGGGCATGGCAGATGAAGATAAGAAGAAGACGAAGAACAAAGAGAAAGACCCCCGTTATGGATTACAAATAGAAGAAAGAAGACTCAGACACATGGATTGTTCTGGGGTTTTTTTTATGGTTGTGGATTGGTTCGAGAGTAAGGGGATCGCCAGGAGTCGGTGAGTGGGTCATCTAATGGTAAGTAAACCAAAGAAATGTTATTGTTTTCACTTTTACAGGTTTTGTATTTTTTTTTTAATGTAATATAATTTTTTTTATCATTTCTTGCCACTGTATGTATGTATGTATGTATGTCTAGATCAATATACATACAGGGTAAGAAATTATTGTTTTGGAAAGGCTTGTTTATATGTTTTTTAAATGTATTTTTCAGCTATGGTTAAATGTGTTTGTAATGTAATTTTTATTTGGATAGATGTCATTTTTGGTGCTGTTTGCAGTACTTTATTTCAGAGTGAGGCTTGCTTTTTAATAGTGGATTATTTGTGGTAGTTCTATTTTGACTAGTGGTTACTTTTGAATTAATGGTTTGGTTTAACGATATGAATAGTTAATTGTGTAATTGATTTGGATTGGGTTGTAATAGATTTGGGATTTGATTCATTGATGGTAATTTAATTATGTTTGATAGAATTGTATCTGGTTTACAATAGTTTAATTTTTTTTAACATTGATTGACAGTGTACATGATGCACAGATTATTTGCATCATTTATACAATGTACAATTCAATGTTTTGATTGGCACTTGTTAGATATTGATGGTGAGATGAGAATTGTTCTTTTGTTTTAATGTGCCTATATAATATTTAGCGTTTGATATGCAATGTTATGTATTGATTTGATAGTTGCTATTTTTTTGGGTGCATGTTTTTGTTAATCCTTAAACATGTCTTTGTATATTTGTTATCATGTGTATATATGTATATATTATAATAAAAATATATATATATATAATTATATATATACATGATGAAGCCAATGTACAAATGAATGGGTGAAGGATGGGTGTTGGGGCAGGGTGGCTTAACCCCTTAATTACCTTTGCGGCTATTTACCGATAAGATGATTAAGGGGTTAACTGATACAGAATGTATTTGCTATGTATTTTTTTGGCAATGGAGGACAGAGGACTCTTGCTGGCGAAGGGGCTTCATATTGATGAGGTAAGTTGAACTGTATTTATTTTATTATCCGAGTTAATGTGTTTAATAATGGACAAAAAAGTTATTATCCATATCTGGATAATAGTTATTTTGCACATTACTGTATGTGTTTGGTGTGGGGGGGGGGGGTTATTAAAATGTATAGGACAGGTTTATTTTTTTTACATACAGGTTTGGTTCCTTAGGTCTGCGGGGACCTCTGGAGACCACCTGAGGTCTCCTCGGACTTCCCTTGGGTACAAGGCTGCCGGGTCCACAGGGGGGACACCTGCGGGAAGAACCGGGGGCCCCACATCTGTGGGGGCACCATGAACCCGTAGGGACTACCCGAGGGCCCCCAGACCCCTGTGGGAACCACCGAGGACCCTCAGGCACCTGTGGGGCTGACCCGGGGCCCCCCAGACACCCGCGGGCCCATCCGTGGAGATCCCATTTGGGGCCCACGGTGAACCACTGAGACCACCTGGAGGACCACGGTGTCTGCTGGGGACCACACGTAGGCCTCCAGACCCTGTTTGAAAGCTTTTGCTGGGCCACTGTGGGGCCTGGGGACTCCCGTGGGCCTGGGGTATTAACCCTGTATGTAAAAGAATAAATCATGTATTTATGGGGGGGCACAGTGGGTGGGTTATGTATTTAACAAATAAATGTATTGTTTATTAAATATAGTCATGTTTATTGTGCTTAACGGGGGTGGGGGGAGGTATTGTCCCCAAGCCAGGTTGGGTAGGCCTCCCTGTGGGTAGTGGGTGAGGGTGGTTAGGCTCACGGATGGGAGGGTAGTGGGGGAGAGTGTATAGGCCTCCCGAGTGGTGGGTGAGGGTGGGTTAACCCCTTAATGACTATAGCGGTTAATGACCGCTACGGTGATTAAGGGGTTAGGGGACATTACATTGGCTCTTTTTAATCTTGTGTATGTTTTGCAGCATCGGAGAGGGCATGAACGGGGATGAAGATGAAGATGGCCTTCATCGTGGCAGCCGGACATGGGTGAGTGCAATATTTATTTATTGTATTTATTGTGCTTTATCTATTTGAAATAGGCAAATGCACTATTATCCATATGTGGACAATAGTAATTTTGCCCACTACCATACTGTATGTGTTAGGGGGGGTGTATTTACTTATAAGTATTTATGTGTTTTTTAATTATTTTTGGGGGGCACAGAATTGGTACTGCAGGCCCACGGGGACACCTGCGGGGAACACCCGAGGGCCACCGCCGGCCTATATTATCATTGCTGTGCATATATGTACCGTATGTTAGGGGGGTATAGGGGTTGTTGGTGTAATATATATATATATATATATATATATATATATATATGCAAATGTAATGTAAATACATCTGTATGCTCATCTGCATGTCTTAGGCAGGTCTGGTAACCCCGCCTTTCACCATTATCACCCAGCACACAGCACTTCCACTGCAGCAAGGGCTTCTGGGAAATGACATGCAAATGAGCACACAGTGCCACTTTTTGCTTCAAAAACCATTTTTAACATGGTTCCCTATAGGCTTAAGCTTGATGCATGGTCACAGCTTTGAGCACAGCCAGGGTTAAGGTGCATAGCCAGAAAACCCACCCATATATATATATATATATATATACATATTTATTTATTGTGGGGCTGTAGGGTGTATTGTTTTTATTGTGGCTAGCGGGGGTGGGGGAAGTGGATATTAGCCACAACGGTGGGTGTTTAGGCCTTGCGGGTGGGTAGCGGGAGGGCTTAACCCCTTCATGACGGTAACGGTATTAACCGCTAAGGTAATGAAAGGGTTAAGTCCACTCGCAACCCCCCTGCAAGCCCTAAACAGCCACCAAGGGCCAAATACACCCTTCACCCACCCCCGCTACCACAATAAACCTGGCACGGGTGGTTAACCCCTTCATTGCCAAAGGCGTTTAGCCGCTAAGGTAATGAAGTGGGCTGTAAATGCATTTTTCCTGCCTCGGATGCATGCCAGGGGGCTCCGGTGCTGGTATTAATGGGTATCAGCTCTGGAGACCACCGGCATCAATCACAGGCAGGAAAAAGGCCTGATTTTTTTCTAAGTGTCGCCCTTGCCGATGCTTCACCACCACCAACTTGCCAACTTGAGTTGCCGTGACGGACTTGCGTGAAAATCTCCATTCTAGAGCGGCGAGTAGCGGCGAAACACTGCTCGGGGCTACTAGAATTGAGCAGATTTGAAAACATGGCGAGTAGCAGCGAAAAGTGCCTTTTCGTCGTGCCTCTGGCGGGAAAAAAAAACCGCCAAGAAACATGGAGTTTTTTTTGCTTTTCGCCAAGTTCTTGGGGCTTACTGAATCGTGGTAGGCATTTTTGGCGCAAAACGGGCGAAAAGTGACTTTTCGCCGCTTAGTGCATGACCCCCTAAATGTTTTAGAGTCATGTACTATGCAAGGCTAAACATGAAGAAAAATATATTTTAGTTAAATTATATACTTTTATCTTTGTTAGAAACACAGGTTATTTAAAGTAAAATATTTTTACATGATCTACCAGTGTGTAAGAAGGTTTCCATTATATGTTTTGACTCTTAAGACAATAACATGAACATCTCATGATGTCCGTGCATATAAAATGAAGTAGAAAGTGACAGTGTTAACACTAATGCATAATTACCCATAAAAACTAAGCAATTGTATTCCATAAACACCAGTAACTAAAGAAACCTGCAACTTAGTAAAGTGAATGGGCCATATTGTGTCTCGCAGTCAACAATGCTAAAGGTCTAAATTTCTGTACATTCTTAAAATATGCTCATATTTGGGGGTGAATGGTGTAATTTATGAAGTTCATAATACACATGTCAATTTTAGTTGCAAATATAACAAGTTTGCACATTTACATCATGTTATCCAAGACATTATTTTACCAGGTAGCATGCCATACTTTTTAGTTAGCTTTAAAACGTATTTGAATATTCACCCTGAATATATTATTAAATAATCACAATGTTGGCTAGATCGTACAGGCATACCCCGGTTTAAGGACACTCACTTTAAGTACACTCGCGAGTAAGGACATATCGCCCAATAGGCACAAGGCAGCTAACGCATGCGCCTGACAGCACGTCCTGAACAGCAATACCGGCTCCCTACCTGTACCGAAGCTGGGCGCAAACGGGGAGACTATAGAGCCTGTTACAAATGCCTTATTTACATCAGTTATGCACGTATATGACGATTGCAGTACAGTACATGCATCAATAAGTGGAAAAAAGGTAGTGCTTCACTTTAAGTACATTTTCGCTTTACATACATGCTCTGGACCCATTGCGTACTTTAATGCGGGGTATGCCTATAATCATTTTGTGAGGGGAGATAGAGCATTGAACAAGTTAATAAACTTTGGCCGATTCAGAATGTTCCTGTTACAACAACATTTTACTTAAATCACAAGTTTGAGAAAAAAAATTACAACTTTGAGAATGGGCCACAGTTCAAATATCTCAAAGCATTTGCAAGATGAAATAAATAGTGTTCATAATGGAGATTCTGCAGAAAAATACAAATATTTTAAGTAGAGGCATAAGACGACTTAAAAAAATGAGAAGAAAAATTTACATCAACAGGATCCAGGGCTTCGGTTCAAGGTAAGAACCTCCTGTCGCAAGCCTAGGATGGGGCTGAATAACAAATAGGCCATTGGAACTGGATTGATTTTTGTGAATTTGTAATTTTTGTTTTTTGGTGGCCATCAGGCCTTGTATTAATTTTTATATTTTTTTTATGGTTGGGCATCACCCCTTGTTTTTGGATTGGTTTCGGGTGCTATTGGCTCTGAAGATAAGGACAGCCTTCATCATGATGTGGGTAAATGTTAATGTTAAAAAATGCATTACAATGGAATAAAAACAAGCATTTGCCAAAAATGCATTGCTTGTCACTGTGCTTATCTATATACCAGAAAGGGGCACAGATAAACACATTGGCAGTCAATGGGCAACCTAAAAAAATACACAATTAAATAACATACAATCAATGTGTTTCTTACTATTGCAGTCTTCACCCTCCGAATCCTACTCCGTCAGCAACTCTTGACCCATGACGCAATGCTCCTCAAACAGTCGATGCAAAGAAGTCCATGGCCATATGTTGATTGAAGAGACGACAACGGTAAGTTCTACCTTCTTCTTCTTCTTTCTTTTCTTCAGGAGGAAGATTAGGATGTCCTTCATCTTGGAAGGTGTAAGTGCAACTTTAATTTACTTTATCCTGGCTGGATAATGTTTTATTTTCAATGGGCAGATGCGCTATTATCCAGATCTGGATAATAGTAATATTGCCCACAATTGTACTGTATGTGTTGGGGGGGGGGGGGGGGTTGTTGGGGGTAGAGAGGGTGGGGTAGTAGGGTGCCCATTCATTGCCATTGGGGTTATCTTTGCTCCCATTGAGGGTATAGGTAACCACACTGGCAATCAACGGGTGTATTGGCTAATATTGTGTTTTAATGTTTATTGGGGGTAGAGGGGGTGGGTGAAGAAGATAATTAGCTTAGTAACCACTAAGATAATGAAGGGGTTAACTCCTCCGGCAACCATCCCGGTAGGCATATACACCCACCATGGGCCAAATATCTCCTTCACCCACCCCCCCAATAAACCGGGCACTGGTATTTAACCCCTTCATTAGTTAGCGGTTAGCCGCTAAGGTAATGAAGTTGCCTGTAAATGTACTTTTATTACATTGGATTGAAGTACCGGGTCTCCGGAGCTGATATTAATGCGGTTCAGCTCCGGAGACTCCCGGCTTCAATCGGATGCAGTAAAAATTATTTTTTTCTTCAAAGTCATACCGCAAATCCCATCCTGCCACACTTGAGGTGGCGAGATGAGATCTGCGTCTTGCTTGCTTGTTGCAGCCTCGATGAGATTGTTGGAGCTATTAGAATAGGTTGATTTAACAAAAAATGTGAATTTGAGCTGTTTGTAAGCTCCCGCACGGTTTGTCTGAGCGGGCGCGCTACCGCTCAGGGAGGAGCACTTCTCGGCCAAGTTTGGCATGCTGTCAATGCTTTCTGAATAGCTACACATGCCAAATCGTTTGAGAAGTGCTAAAAATGCTTGATGAGTTAGTTATCAAACTTACTAGTATAATAGACTTCAATTGCTTCTTTTTTTCCATATTTTGTATAGGGGACAATTTACCAGACTCTTCAGGATTAAGCACCTCTGTTGTCTATTCACAATATTGGCACCTTGCACTGACTGCTCTTATTGTTTGATTTACTTTCAAGCAAGCTGTTAAATGGGGTCTGCAGGTGCTTTATTTTTTTTAAACTTCATATCTCAAGGATCAAGGGTACCCGTGTTGTTAAGACAGTTGTGGGGATGCAATGAGAGACCCTCCTATTTTAGATTTTAATGAAAGATAAGGCGAATTATACTCGTGCACTATGTAACTGTCCGTACCAATACTCAATGTTAGCCTTAATGTTATGACTACTCGTGAATGGGCAATCTGATCAAACTTTTAATCATGTGACCATTTTTACTCATACAAATAATAGGAAGGAGGCCTGTTGAGTTTAATTCAGGTTTTATGACTCTCTCTTACACCACCTCCCCCCATTATACACCTCCGCGCTCTCTCATCTCCCTTTATTTCTCTCCCCTTTCTCACACTCCTCCCTCTATTTTTCTTGTCCTTCTCATACTCCCCCTCTCATTCTCTCCCTCTGCCATGTATTTCTCTCCCCCACTCCCCTTCTACGCCCACACCTCCTCTTGCTCCCTCCCTCTCTTGCTCACTCGCTCACTCCCACATCACTCATACCCCCCCTCTCTCATTCACGCCCCCTACTCACACTCTTCCCCCTCACTTCACCCCTCTCTCTTACACCCCCTTTCCCCTTAAACTCTATTATCCCCCTCTCTCCCACTGTCCTCTTTCTGTCGACGCCCTCCTTTCCTCTATCCCCCTCCCTCTCAATTCACACTTCATCCCTCCTCCTCAAACTTAATCCCCCTACACTCACTTTCCACCTCCCTTCCTCACACTCTATCTGCCCCCCCCCCCCCACCCCAACACACACACACACTGTGGGGGGGGGAGGGAGAGACCTGGTGCCGCGCCTGGCACAAATATGTGGAAGTTGGGCTGAATACCCAGCTGGCTCAACTTCCAATGCCGACCAGCGCTTAGGCTTAGGGTGGAAGCCGGCCAGCAGCTGGGGAGAGCTGGGGTCTGGCAGCCAACAGAGATCTGGGCCCAACTTCCAGCGCCACACATCCAGCCCCCCTTATCAAGGTACTCATAAATCTCCTATGTTAAAAATATATATATATTTTGGCATGGTTGCGGCTTTAACTTCTACAAGGCATGGAAATTGAAATCTCACTCTGCTTGGCAAAGAAATTATTCTAATGTGGCTCCAAGACTTTAACAAAACAATTATTAGTTTACTGTTATTCTTAATGGGATTCTATTTATGATGGCTATATTTATTTATAGACGATGGTGTATATATATATATATGAGATGTTTATTACTATCTATGTCTTGCTTATTTTTTTGTGGCAACTGTGGCTTTTATGTTTGAAATTATAGTAACATATAAATACATATGTTTTATTTGATATGGTAGAGACTTTTGTAATTAATATCATTTTAACCTCTTACAGGGCTCTGGTACAGGGGATACCTGTTGGACAGTTCCCTCGGCTGAGAAGAAACTGTAGCGACTATTGATTTTGAAAAAAAAGGTACTTCTCATGAGAACCAGGTTCATACTATAGAAAGAGGCTATAGTAATAAAACGATCCAAAGAGCCTACAAGGGAGCAAAATTCATGCCTCGCGCCGAACTACTGAAGGACAAACACACTGGTCCAGGTCCCAAATTGATTCCATTCATCGGTGTAAGGAAGCAGGGCTCTCACAACCCCTCCTTACCTCTGCCTGGGACTGCCTCTGCTCTCCCTTACTCCTCCTAGCGGTATCCCCTCCGCAGCCAGGCTCCGTGTCAGCCAACGCTGACACACGCGGCCGCCATGTTGGCCGGGATGGTCTTACACTGCGCGCGCTCCCGGCTATAATTTATTCACTGCACAGGCAGCTCCATCACGCCCCCAGCACTCGCTCTAGCCGTACTCACACCCCCCTGCTTCACAGCTGATGCCGCTTCAGGATCACAGCGTGCACCTATCAGCTTATGCTCCACGGCACACCTTTGTTCCATCTACCTCTCTGATTGGCTCTCCCACCTTTATTACCCCAGTCCTTCCCTGGAATTATTGCTCTGCATAGCTTCTGCTTACCTGGTGTGGTTATCGTCTATTGTATTGTATGTCTTTATTTATATAGCGCCATTAATGTACATAGCGCTTCACAGTAGTAATACATGTGGTAATCGAATAAATAACAGATAATATAAATAACAGATCATGGGAATAAGTGCTTTAGACAAACATAACATTAAGGAAGAGGAGTCCCTGCCCCGAGGAGCTTACAATCTAATTGGTAGGTAGGGAGAACGTACAGAGACGGTAGGAGGGAGTTCTGGTAAGTGCGTCTGCAGGGGGCCAAGCTTTATGTATCATGTGTTAAGAATGTTACAGTGCTATTCGTATGCTTCTTTAAGCAAGTGTGTCTTAAGGTGGGTCCTAAAGGTGGATAGAGAGGGTGCTAGTCGGGTACTGAGGGGAAGGGCATTCCAGAGGTGTGGGGCAGTCAGTGAAAAAGGTTTAAGGCGGGAGAGGGCTTTAGATAAAAAGGGGGTAGAAAGAAGACATCCTAGAGCAGAACGCAAGAGTCGGGGTGGTGCATAGCGAGAAATTAGGGCTGAGATGTAAGGAGGGGCAGAAGAGTGAAAAGCTTTAAAAGTGAGGAGAAAAATGGAGTGTGAGATGCGGGATTTGATTGGAAGCCAGGAGAGGGATTTCAGGAGGGGAGATGCTGAGACAGATCTAGGAAAGAGTAGAGTGATTCTGGCAGCAGCATTTAGGATAGATTGTAGGGGAGACAGGTGAGAGGCAGGAAGGCCGGACAGCAGGAGGTTACAGTAATCAAGAAGGGAGAGAATGAGGGCCTGAGTCAGAGTTTTAGCAGTCGAGCAACAGAGGAAAGGCCGTATCTTTGTTATATTGCGGAGGAAAAAGCGACAAGTTTTCAAAATGTTTTGAATGTGAGGGGCGAATGTGAGAGAGGAGTCGAGTGTGACCCCTAGGCAGCGTGCTTGGGCTACTGGGTGGATGATCGTAGTTCCAACAGTAATGTGGAAGGAGGTAGTAGGGCCAGGTTTGGGAGGAAGTATGAGGAGCTCTGTTTTAGCCATGTTGAGTTTAAGGCGACGGAGGGCCATCCAGGATGATATAGCAGAGAGACATTCAGAAACTTTGGTCTGTATAGCAGGTGTAAGGTCAGGTGTTGAAAAGTATATTTGTGTGTCGTCAGCATAGAGGTGATATTTAAACCCAAAAGATGTTATTAGGTCACCTAGAGAGAGTGTGTACAGAGAAAAGAGAAGAGGTCCCAGGACAGAGCCCTGGGGTACCCCCACAGAGAGATCAATAGAGGAGGAGGAGGTGTTAGCAGAAGAGACACTGAAAGTACGATGGGAGAAGTAGGATGAGATCCAGGATAGAGCTTTGTTCCGAATACCAAGAGTATGGAGAATGTGAAGGAGAAGAGGGTGGTCCACGGTGTCAAATGCTGCAGAGAGGTCGAATAATATGAGCAGAGTGTAATGACCTCTGTCTTTGGCAGCATGGAGGTCATCAGTTATTTTAGTGAGGGCTGTTTCCGTGGAGTGAGCAGTGCGGAAGCCAGATTGTAGAGGGTCTAGGAGAGAATAGGTGTTGAGAAAATGGAGCAAGCGAGAGAATACAAGACGTTCAAGGAGTTTAGAGGCAAAAGGCAGGAGGGAGACAGGTCGATAGTTAGAAAGACAGGTAGGGTCAAGCTTGCTGTTTTTGAGTAATGGTATGACTGTTGCATGTTTGAAGGAGGATGGAAAGGTTCCAGAGCAGAGGGAGGAGTTAAAAATGTGTGTGAGCGTAGGGATTATAGTAGGAGCAAGAGGTTTTAGGAGATGGGAGGGAATGGGGTCAAGAGGGCAAGTGGTAGAGGGAGAAGTGGCGATCAACAGCGACACATCCTCCTCTGAGACAGTGGAAAAAGAGTCAAGGAAGGCAGGAGGAGAGTTAGGAAGAGGTGTAGGATGGGAAGAAGAAACAGAGGGGATGTTCTGACGTATGGATTCCACCTTTTCCTTAAAATCGTCTTGCTTGTTATTGTGCTTCTCAGGTTTTAACCCGGCTTGGCTTTCGACTCTTCTCCTGGCTCTCGACCCGGCTTCCTCATCACTATACTGCTTCTCTCGCCCCTCGATCTCGGCTTGACCTTCGACCTCCCGGACTTCTCTCTTCCTTGACCCTCGGCTTTGGCACTGACTACGAGCCTTCTAACTCCGGATCCAGCAGGTACCTCTGATACCCTTACTAAGTCTCCTGGCCTGTCTACGCAAATTACCACACTCTGGACACGCTTCCTCTGCTGCGGGTGCGTGTTACTATACATGCCACCTCAGTATAGGGAAGGGTCTGGTCTGCGGGCAGCACTACCGTGACAATCGGGACCTACAAAAAGCAGTGACATCTGGCCAGAGATATTCGACAGAAACATTGGCACATCCTGCAGGTGGATGAGCATATAAAGGAGGTGTTACAGCCCTATACCAGCAGGAGATCATGAAACCTCCGGATGTGCTAGTTCAAAGCCACTTTAATCAGCCCTCTAGATCAGTGTTTCCCAAAGTGTGCGCCGTGGCGCCCAGGGGCGCCGCGGGTTGGCTACAGGGGCGCCGCGGGTTGGCTACAGGGGCGCCGCGATTTCAACCGGACAGGCCGATAATTTTGATGCCTGTCCAGTTTGAAAATTTGCAGGGCTGCCGTCAGGACAAGTGAAGCGGCGTGCGCGTGTTGGGGGGGGAGCGTGCGCGTGTTGGGGGGGCGAACGCGTGTGGCGGGGGGCGAGCGCGGCAGATGCATGCTGGTCGGCAGATGCATGCTGGTCTGCAGCTACTCGAAGAGATACAGACACTCTCCCTGCACTCGTGGTGCCAGCAGCAACAAGAGAGGACAGAGATCCTCGTGGTGCCAGCAGCAGCTAAGGACGGAGACACAGCAACTAACGAGGATGGAGGCAATCACCCTGCACTGGTGCTTGAAATTAGGTAAGCAAAGGACAATTTTTTTTCCTTTGGGGGTGGGGGGGGGTGGGGGTTGGGGCATTGGGGCCATCTTCGGGAGATACACATGATATGGGGGGTGGGGGGGAGATGGGGCATGGGGGCCATCCTGGGGAGATAGAAACACATGATATGGGGGAGTAAGATGGGCATGGGGGCCATCCTGGGAATACGATGGTGGGTGGGTGTCAATGATTGCACAAATAAAATAAAAAAATATATATCAATGTCTATTTATTTATCAATTTGTGTGTGTGTGTGTGTGTGTGTGTGTGTGTGTGTGTGTGTGTGTGTGTGTGTGTGTGTGTGTGTGTGTGTGTGTGTGTGTGTGTGTGTGTGTGTGTGTGTGTGTGTGTGTGTGTGTGTGTGTGTAGACCAAATTTTGCCACATGGATATTACTGAATTTTGGCTAACAGTACAAGATGAATATCCGCTGTTAAGTGTTAAAGCTCAGCGAATCTTAATACCATTTGCAACATCATATTTGTGCGAAGCTGGGTTTTCAGCGGTCGCTGTGATAAAAAGCAAATACCGTGCAAAAATCAACGTGGAACAGGAAATGAGGGTGGCTGTATCCAGTTTGATTCCGAGGTTTGAAAAGATGTGTAGTGAAAAAGAGGCTCATCCGTCTCACTAATAATTTCCATCAATAAATTGTTTTTATGGTTTTTACATTCGTGTTTTATTTGTATCACTGTGTGTCTGAGAGTGGCTGTGTGTCTGAGAGACAGTGTGTGTGAGAGACACACAGTGTGTGTGTGAAAGAGACACAGTGTGTGTGTATGTGTGAGAGAGAGAGACACAGTGTGTGTGTGAGAGAGAGACAGTGTGTGTGTGCGAGAGAGAGACAGTGTATGTGTGTGTGTGTGTGTGAGAGAGAGAGAGGCAGAGTGTGTGTGAGAGAGACAGTGTGTGTGTGAGAGACGGGCTGTTTGGGTGTGAGAGACGGGCTGTTTGTGAAAAACGGGCTGTTTGTGAAAAACGGGCTGTTTGTGAAAAACGGGCTGTTTGTGAAAAACGGGCTGCGGGTGGATGGGTGCGTGTGAAAAACGGGCTGCGGGTGGGTGGGTGTGAAAAACGGGCTGCGGGTGGGTGGGTGTGAAAAACGGGCTGCGGGTGGGTTGGTGTGAAAAACGGGCTGCAGGTGGGTGGGTGTGAAAAACGGGCTGCTTTGTGAAAAACGTGTGTATGACAGAGAGAGAGTGAGGTCAGAGAGAGTGAGAGAGAGGTCAGAGAGAGAGAGAGAGAGAGGTCTGAGAGAGAGAGAGAGAGATAGAGAGAGAGAGAGAGAGAGAGAGAGAGAGAGAGAGGTCTGAGATAGAGAGGTCTGAGAGAGAGAGAGAGAGAGAGAGGTCTGAGAGAGAGAGAGAGAGAAAGAGGTCTGAGAGAGAGAGAGAGAGGTCTGAGAGAGAGAGAGGTCTGAGACAGAGAGAGGTCTGAGAGAGAGAGAGGTCTGAGAGAGAGAGAGAGGTCTGAGAGAGAGAGAGGTCTGAGAGAGAGAGAGAGGTCTGAGAGAGAGAGAGAGGTCTGAGAGAGAGAGAGAGAGAGAGAGAGAGAGAGAGAGAGAGAGAGAGAGAGAGAGAGAGAGAGAGGTTTGAGAGAGAGAGAGAGTGAGGTCTGAGAGGTCTGAGAGAGAGAGAGGGGTCTGAGAGAGAGAGAGGTCTGAGAGAGAGAGAGAGAGAGAGAGAGAGAGGTCTGAGAGAGAGCGAGAGGCCTGAGAGAGAGAGAGAGAGAGGTCTGAGAGAGAGAGAGGTCTGAGAGAGAGTGAGGTCTGAGAGAGAGAGAGTGAGGCCTGAGAGAGAGAGAGAGAGAGTGAGGTCTGAGAGAGAGAGAGAGTGAGGTCTGAGAGAGATAGTGAGGTCTGAGAGAGAGAGAGAGTGAGGTCTGAGAGAGAGAGTGAGGTCTGAGAGAGAGAGAAAGAGAGTGATGTCCGAGAAAGAGAGAGAGTGAGGTCCAAGAGAGAGAGTGAGATCAGAGAGAGAGAGATTGAGATCAGAGAGAGAGAGATTGAGAGTGTGTTAGTGTCTGAGAGAGACACCAATTGCGCACTGCAACTGTTAGGTATGTATATACACCTTTGTTTTTACTTTGGGCGCCGCGGAAAAATCCTGATCGGCTTGGGGAGCCTTGAAAAAATTCTGACTGCTTTGGGAAGCCTTGAACCGAAAAAGTTTGGGAACCACTGCTCTAGACTGACCTGGCTTCTGGAAAAACCGTAAGGGTCCTTCAAATGTCAAAGGCCTGCAACTCCATATGTGTCACTAAGCAGTGCCAATCAACAGGAGTCATATACATGGCATTTAGATTACAGATAGCTGTGTGATGCTCCAAACTCCAGACAAATCAATGCGCAGTCTTTAAGCATTTATAACATTAATGCATAGCTTTGATATCCTCCATAAACAAGAGGATATACCCCACCTTATCACTGAGATAGCATATATATAACTCCATAGTGTTTCCGAATAGCTGGCCAGGATTCCACTTGCACTGCAGTGAAAATCCACACCCCTGGTGTCCAGTCACAATGGCATCGGAGTGGATATGCAAACAATAAGTAAACTAGAGTATAGTAACTCACGTTCTGGTGGGGTATAATTCAATGTAAGTCCTTCAGGATATCCGTGTGCCTCCGTTTTCAACAGCTTACAGATGAAGGGAATGGAAAACAAAGCTCTACCTTGCTGATGCATGGTGAATAAAAGGTTAACTAAAGTGCGTGCCCATAAAAAATGATTTATTGGTTCCAAAATATAAAACAACTACATGGAGGGGGTCCATGAAGTGTTTTATATTTTGGAACCAATAAATCATTTTTTATGGGCACGCACTTGAGTTAACCTTTTATTCACCGTGCATCAGCAAGGTAGTGCTTTGTTTTCCATTCCCTTCATCCGTCATATACATGGCAGTATGTGTTTGCCATAAGAAGTACAGGTGCATCAGCCATTATTGAAACACTTCACGCGGTGTATACCTCTGAATACCCATGTGATGTTGCGCGATTTCTTCCAACCATACCACCTTTAAAGGCGAGTGCAGAAAATGACATTTTAGTGTTCTGGCTTTTAAACACCTGAAATTGACACACTAGCACAGTTGCACAGTACTGTACACATTACAATTCGTTCATTTCATTTAATTTAATTGCGCACAATCCATGAAATTCACACAAAGCAACCGCAATAAACACGTGTGCCTGGAGCGATTGGCCGCGTTAATGCCACGTGGAGTGCAGCAGCGCACAAGAAAACGGCGCCGTGATTTGTTCGAATAACGGCTGCTGCATCTGTATGTACAGCCGCGGCCCCTTTTAACCTCCTACATCCCCGAAAAAATTCAGGGATGTTTTCTGTTTCTCACGGACTTTGCCGTGTGTCAGCCGCATCCACCAGACAGTGCTAATGGCGCTTAACATTGAAAGCGCCCACGGCACCCAAACCGGCGGAAAACATGCCGCATCTGCCCGCGATTTCGAAAATTGTGGGGAAACGGCCGCAGGAGGTTAAAGGCGGCTGCCACTGTAGGGAAGACCAGACACCATTTCAAGCAACCATCTTGGAACACATTGGTTCAGTTAGAAATAACCCTGATACCCCAATTTCTGGACATGTCAATAACTGTCATAATGGAGATACCAATGAAAAGGAGTGGCTCGGTGAGTAAAGACACTGACTGACACTGAGATTGCTGCAGGGGAGCCTGGTTCAATTCCCAGTGTCGGCTACTTGTGACCTTGGGCAAGTCACTTTATCTCCCTGTGCCTCAGGCACCAAAACATAGATTGTAAGCTCTACGGGGCAGGGACCTGTGCCTGCAAAATGTCTCTGTAAAGCGCTGTGTACAATTAGCAGTGCTATACAAGAACATGCTATTATTATTATTATTATACCAACACCCTACGCTTCATAGGGATTGACAAATACTCCTGGGGGCCAGAGGAGGGGACTGGGACACCAAACTTCTGAAAAAAGAATCCCAGTGGATGTACATGGTGAAAACCCTGACCCCAAGGGCTCTAAATGAGGGTTTTGTATTCACACCCTTTATCCGAACCAGAGGGACCCACTTTTTTGACACCTGTAGTACCAATAACACTACACTCTCTACTGGACCTCTACATCCTAGTTTCAATGTATTTATCATAACTCACGTTCCCTTACCTGGACAGAATCTTGCTACACTCCCTTTGATTCTGCACATCATCCATAATAATAACTCACTATGTCATATATATAAAAAATATATATATATATATATATATATATATAAAAAGTAGATTTTACCAGATTGGAGTCCGGAAAAAACGAGACAGCACACAGTCCAGTAGTTCCAATGAAGTTGTATTCAAAGTAACATGGCACCACCTCCAACGTTTCGGTCCACTCAACGTGACCTTCCTCAGGGACGTGCATGAGGAAGGTCACGTTGAGTGGACCGAAACGTTGGAGGTGGTGCCATGTTACTTTGAATACAACTTCATTGGAACTACTGGACTGTGTGCTGTCTCGTTTTTTCCGGACTCCAATCTGGTAAAATCTACTTTTTACATGTGCATATGGGGCTAGCATCAGCATCTTACTTATGTTTACAGTGTGCCAACTGAGATGATTTTTTCATATATATATATATATATATATATATATATATATATATATATATATATATATATATGTTTGCACCAAATAAATTCTGCCCCTTACTTCACCAACCAAATTGGACTAACTGGCGTCCATTTCTTTACTTATGATATCCCCCTACTGAGGAGGTTTTTCTCTTTATTCTTTGATGTTGTTATCCCCAGTGCATTGTTTGCTCTTCGTTGCCTCCCCCCCCCCCTTTATGTTTCAAACGGTGGGGCACCACTATTTTAGGCTTGCATATAAGCTTCATATTACTACTGTGACATAGTCCAAAGATGTTAGGCAAGTAGTTAGCTCAAGTATTTCAGGTAGGACGCTCACCCCAGTGAGGTCCATGGCCGCTCACCCCAGTAGGTGTGAGCTGGGGAGGGGGATATGTGACATAGTCCAAAGATGTTAGGCAGCTTTCTGCCCCATTTTAGGTCAGAAAGAGCAGGAATAGTTCAAAATGATCCGTTCCACAGCTTCACATTAACTCAGGCTGCTGGATGGAAAATCCAGACCACAGATTACAATGGGTCTAGTTCTCCCTCACCTGCTCTTCTAATCACTTGCACTTGCACAGGTATTTAGAGCAGAGAGGTTTGCATTTCACTCTCTCTCCTTTGAGCCTGGAGGCTGGGGGTATCACTGCTCCCCTGTATCCAGCCCCTCCAAGTATCACAGTACCAGAGGATTTTCCAGGACACTTGGGACCGTGTTCCCACCATGAACAGATAAGACAAAACAAATGTTTATTGCTGTTGCTAAAAGACTGTGCTGTATCTAGTGACCCTAAATGAGAGGGCATTGTTTTAAGCTGGGGAACCAGGTTAGTTGGCCCAGAGCAGTTAGAGGCTGATTCTGATGTGTAGTTAGATCCCTGAAAGGGATAGGATTTCTTTATATGATTTGGTTTTTATTTCTTAAAAGTGACACTGTGTGAAATGCTATAACACTGATATGAGTAAACCGCTGAATGAAAATATCTGAATGCCTCTAACCTACACATGTTAAAGCTGCAGTCCCTTACTGGGATGAAAATAAAGCAGGCAGAAGCCTGAGTTAAGCAACGTAATACTTTGCATGTTCCTGTTTGTTGTATAATTAACCCTAGAAGACTGTGTCGGGAAGAACCCAGACAGACGTCAGCGCTACAAAAGAGGGGCGTTTGTCACATATGGTGGAGAATGCGGGTCGACACTAAAAAGTATGTGGGTTTGCAAATAAATGCGGGGGTTTAAAATGGCCGCCCAGCTGAACTAAAGTACAGATGCTATGAGTGAAGTCTGTCCCACTGTGTATATCAGTTGTGCTTCTAGCATACACAGAGAAAGTGCGAAGTGTGGATGCAATAGCACCTTGAACCCAAACAGAAAACCAAAACGTTTTGCTGAAGAAGAAAAAAAAATTGCATCTAGCAAGTGCTGTTTGTAAAGCTAATGCCGTTTGCTGAAGTGAGTGGATTTGCAGCTAGCAAGGGCTGAATGTAACTTGCTGAAGTGAGTGAAATTGCAGCTAGCAAATTGTCCCTGCCAGGTTTCTAAAATGGCCTACGTGAAATGTTTGTTGTGTAATGTACGTAACCATACAAAACAGGGTCCCTTCAGGCCATACTATGATCACGACCGTGGAAGAGAACCGCCCCTACAGATGAAAGCTGCAGAAGTGACAAGCGGCCGGAGCGCCGGACCCCAAAGTCTCCAAATTAAACCGTGGCAGCAAATGACTATGTCCCTACACCAGATCCAAGATGAACAAAAGCCCATAGTGCCTGGCGCAATCGTCCCAGGAATGACGACACGCCTAGAGATGACAAAGGCTACTGCTACCACCATAGGCAGAGAGTCAAGCGAATCAAAGAAAACAAGAACTGACTGGAAACTATGCTATGAGATGTCCCAGAAAGATGTGCAAAACGTCATCACAGAGTTGAGGGTTTCTCGGCAAGAGGCTAGCGCGCTTAAAGCAGAGCTGGAACTCTTACACCATGAGGTCTATGCTCGCAGCACAGAGCTGTGTACATTGAAGGAAACCTATGAGAATACCCTGAGTAATCTAGAGACTGTAAAGAGAGAGAATGTAAGTCTGACACAGAAAAATTCAGACTTGACTGACCAGATCAGTGAAGGTGATAAGAAGCTTCACCAAGCAGGAAAAGTGGAGAAGCAATTGATCCAGGAAAAGTTAGAAATGCAGGGAGCACTGCAGAATACAGAATCAGCGGCGATCCAGGCAACACAAACTGCAGAACTCCAAAAAATGGAGGCGCTGATGCAAACCCAGAGCAAGTACCAGGAAGAGGTGAAGACCCTGAGGGAGGTCTGGCAGGATCAGGTTGAAGAGCTGCAGAAGCAGATGGCTGAGCGCGAGATACAGTGCGCAAGAGGGAGGAGGTGTTCGTCCGTCAGGTGGTCTGCCTGACATTGCGCTATAAAAGCGAGATGGACGATATCTACAAGCAGCTGGACCACACGGCAAATGAGGGGGCCCGGCTGCAGCTGGAGCTGGACAAGACTTGGAAGGAGCACCTGCAGCTGCAGGTCAAGAATAGAGAAAATGAAACAGAGTTAAACCTTGCTCTGAAACAGATGACGGATATGGAGTCGCAACTCAACTCCAAAGAAGTTGAATTAGCAGCCGCACTGAGTGGAAAAAGAAATACAGAAGGACAGCAACAAAGACGCTATCAGGACATGGGAGAAGCTGCTAAAGTGGTTCAGTAGGGCTATGAATCCTACCTCCTAACCAAGCAAGCTGTACGTTCCTATACGTGTATCTTCAATGCTGTTGCAATATTACGATTTGCTATAAAGATGAAGTTGGAGAAAGAGATTCCAAGGCTAAAAGAGACACAGTCACAAAAGGAGACCAGGGAAAGTAAACTCAATGCCCTCACTGATAACAAAGTGGAAGGAGAAATAATTGACTTTGATTGTGCTGCTATTATTCCAGAAACAGATGGGCACCTTCCTGAGAATACTGAGAATATTCTCCCTGATCTGGGATTCAAAAATCCAGATCCTCAATTTCATGTATGTTGTCCAGATGATTATCAAACTAGTGAACACACCCAGGCCACCACAGAAGATGTTTTAGCCAAGTGGGTTGCAGTTCCTGAAAACACAAACTTGATGAAAAATCCTGATGACACTGTTAATATGGACTACGCTTATACAGAGGCAATTAGGTCTCCAAAACCCAAAGGCCTGGTAATGGCCCGAAAAGGGAAATCAAAGATTTCTGATGAAAGGAGACATCTCAGTAAGAAGAGCCTAGAAGGTTCAAAGATTGACAAGAAAAAGCGACTAAGGTCAACGCTGCGCCTGAATAGTTCCAGATCTCGCCACTCTGGACCACAGTGTGGAGCCAAGGAGAATCCAGTCCGAGTGTCTCGTCAGTGGCTGAAGAAACAGTCCAGTCATTTGCAGGCTGCAGCGGGTGTTGAAATAAAGTCAGAGGGTGTAATGGACTGGAAGTCAAAAAAAAAAAAAAAAAAAGGAAAATGTTTGGGAACTGACCGATTTTTATGTTATACGAGTGGACTATGTCACTTAACTTTGCAAATAAGCTAGTGTAGTTATGCTATATTAGGCCTCTAGAATAAGCATTTTGAAATATTGCAATGTTATTTTTTCTCTTCTTTGAAAATGTAGGTAAAACTACAAATTAATATCTGGGTTGATGGCCCTTAAGATTACAAGGCTGTAGTTTATAAAAAAAATATATATATATATATATATATATATATATATATATATATATATATATATATATTTTGGTAGCTTACAATATAGGGGAAAAAATGCCCTTTTCGGTTGGTAAATATATAATGAGGTTCATATTCTAGAGTAGAAAAACCCAGGGAGGTAATAGAAACTGTCTGGTTTTGTGAGTATATTTAGCATATCCTGGGTTTTAAGAATGTGTGCTAGACATTTATTTTTCAAAATAGTTCCCTAATAGAGAGCAACAAAACATGTTTGCCAAGTATAGTCTCTTATGACGAACACTATTGTCCATAATTGCCGTGAAAAAAAAAAACAACGTTCATATTCGGGTCATGTGAATGCTTAATATTGTACTGAGGAGTTAGCTCAAGTGTTTCAGGTAGGACGCTCACCCCAGTGAGGTCCATGGCCGCTCACCCCAGTAGGTGTGAGCTGGGGAGGGGGATATGTGACATAGTCCAAAGATGTTAGGCAGCTTTCTGCCCCATTTTAGGTCAGAAAGTGCAGGAATAGTTAAAAATGATCCGTTCCACAGCTTCACATTAACTCAGGCTGCTGGCTGGAAAATCCAGACCACAGATTACAATGGCTCTAGTTCTCCCTCACCTGCTCTTCTAATCACTTGCACAGGTATTTAGAGCAGAGAGGTTTGCATTTCACTCTCTCTCCTTAGAGCCTGGAGGCTGGGGGTATCGCTGCTCCCCTGTATCCAGTTTCGGGGTGGACGGCCCCTCCAAGTATCACAGTACCAGAGGATTTGCCTGGACACTTGGGACCGTGTTCCCACCACGAACAGATAAGACAAAACAAATGTTTATTGCTGTTGCTAAAGGACTGTGCTGTATCTAGTGACCCTAAATGAGAGGGCATTGTTTTAAGCTGGGGAACCAGGTTAGTTGGCCCAGAGCAGTTAGAGGCTGATTCTGATGTGTAGTTAGATCCCTGAAAGGGATAGGATTTCTTTATATGATTTGGTTTTTATTTCTTAAAAGTGACACTGTGTGAAATGCTATAACACTGATATAAGTAAACCGCTGAATGAAAATATCTGAGTGCCTCTAACCTACACATGTTAAAGCTGCAGTCCCTTACTGGGATAAAAATAAAGCAGGCAGAAGCCTGAGTTAAGCAACGTAATACTTTGCATGTTCCTGTTTGTTGTATAATTAACCCTAGAAGACTGTGTCGGGACGTCAGCGCTACAAAAGAGGGGCGTTTGTCACACTACCAATATAATTTCTCCATTAGTCATTATTGCACACAGAGAGACTATATAAGTCTTTACCTCTCTGTCAGCTACTTTCGTTTTTACTAATTACACCTCTATGTCATATCTGTATGTGCACATCTTCCCTCAAAGTACCCTGGTATTACCTCTACACAGCAGTGGGAGTTATCTATCGTCTCAACCTGCACTTAACCATTAATACCATTTTGAGGTCGCAAGGGGTTAACTTCTCAAAGCGAACTGATTGCTGCTGCTATAAATTCCCCCATGAGACCAATGGGGGAAACATTTGGCTTTGAAAAAGCATTCGCGAAACGTGCTCGCCGGCAGACCAGGTAGTAACAAGCCTTGTCCTGTGCACAAATAGGGCCCTCTGGTCCGCATTAAGGCATCCATGTTACGCCGCGGCCCCGTCTCAGTTGTATCCAGCACAAATGCCTCAAGGCCGGGAGTCTGCAGCCTCTCAAGGAAGAAAAGCCTTTTTCTAAAAAAAATGATTTCTTCCAAATATTCCGAGAGCTGCAAAACATGCATGAATATTACACCCCCACAAACACATATACTGTACACACACTAATACGTATATACTGTATAAGTTTTAACATACGCCAAAATATGTGGGGGGATTAAATGCATCTCACAATAATAAGTTCCTTTATTTAGTGTCATTTACAAATACACAATACATACACTTACTACCCCCCACCCCCCCAAAAAACCTACACGACCCCCCAAATGCACACAATAACTATCCCCCAAATACACAAACACACACTCTACCCCCACCAAATACACACACACTACCCCCCAAATACACACATTCTACCCCCCAAATCTCTCCCTCACTGTTCCGCCGGTGGCTGTCCGATGCTGGTCGGACCTGGCGTCTCCCTAGCTGCTTGCCTGCTTCTCTCCTGTACTGTCCCACGCCGGGATCTGTGACGTCGGCTCGCGGCGGAAGTTGCGACATGCACTTCTGGTGCACACCGGCATGAGAGCCCAGTGAGGGACAGTACAGGAGAGAGTCAGGCAAGCAGCTGGGGAGAGGCCAGGTTCGGTGGCAACAAGAAGCCTCACCAGCACGGACCGGGCCCCCCTGCATCCACCACCAGGATAGTGAGGGAGAGAGGCAGCAGCTGGGGTCCGGCAACCGGCAGAGAGACGAAAGTAGGAGTGGAAAGAGCAACACAGGTTGCCAACCCCTGCTCTAGGCATGGGGTACACAAACTTCTTGAGCTGCGCTCCCCTGCCCGGCAGCCGAAGCGTTCTTGCCCCCCTCTCCGAGAACTCGACGTCAAACGGTGTCGCGGGTCATGTGATGTCACGTGACCCGCCGTGTCATTTGACGCACGTTGCCATAGCGATAAGTCACCAAAGACGCAGCAGAGAGCAGGTAAGGGAGTCAGAGAGGCCTCACGCCTGCCCCGGCATTTAATTTAAATGCCGTGGGGAAGAGCGCAGGGCCTCTTTAACTGCTGCGCCCCCCTAGAAATTCTCGGTTTGCGCACCCCTGCTCTAGGCATTGCTGGTACTTAGGGGCACTTCAACTATCTGTCTCTCTGCTCTGTGAATAAGCTACTTGCAGGAACACACCGCTACTGTGTATCCGAGTAGCTTGATAGTATATCAGGAGTTATTACTTTGTTGCAGGTTCACTATGTGTTCATTGTCTGCAGCTCACTGTGCACCATATATCATTCCAGGTTGAATCTATAGCTATAGCAACTAGGGTCCTTTTACCTAAATCAGAGACTGTCTGGGTGTGGCCCCTGTAGGTTCACTTATACTCTACAGTTTTTTACACATTACTTTTTAGAACCCAGCACCCATCCTGCTGCTGTATCTAGGTCCCAGTGCATTGATCACCGTTACTTAACTCCATTATTTTAATTGATGTCAATAAAGTGTTTTCAGTATTATCATAAATTCACCCAGCATGGAGAGTGGTTGCCCACAACTGGGTTTACTGTTTCTGGTTTCAGCACCCCTTACAGTTTAGCATGTTCTATTTTTCTTTTATTTATTTTTCAGTCTTATTTTTTGTGGGGAACTATTATCAATGTCTCTTGGCTGCATACTGCTGGTATGGAGGCACTATTTACTGTATTATCAAAGAAGTTAAAAAATATATATTAAAACCGATGGTATTATATTGATAAACCAAGTGTTTTTATATTTATTTTATTTTCACTAATTGTGACACAGGTTTCCAAACTGCAAACTGTTTAACTATTTAGAACTTTTCCCAGTTGGTGAGAAGAAAAAATACACATTTCTTCCTAGCAACCACTAGATGTCATGAATGAGCTGTTAATAAAATCTCAGTGTATGGGGCAAAGTACCACAAAACATCCCACGTGTTACACATGTTATTTGCAAGGGCTGGCATGTAAACATCAATTTGGGCAAAATAGGTTTTATCAAACCAAAGTTACAAATGGTCAGCGACACGTACAATGATCAGAGGGGCTATTCTCTATCAGCCGAAATGATCAATTGGGCCAAAGTCAATGGGGAATTTCAGCCAAAAACGTTCCGTGAAGTCATTTTGTCTGATATGGAATAAGCCTCTGGGTATTTTCAGAGTCAGGAATCAGTTTATTTATTTATTTTATTTATTTATAAAACGTTTTACCAGGATGTAATACATTGAGCGTTACCTCTTGTTTTCAAGTATGTCCTGGGCCCAGAGTTATGATGACAGATAAATAATAGGATACATAATCATAAAGGATCAGCGCAGCTAATCACCCAAGCATTCCAATCTTGGCTTGTACCTTTTACACTATAGGACTTTATTTATATCCAAAAGTAATGCCACAACTTAAAACATTGTAGAAATAAAATTAGTGAAGCTGTAAACAAATAAAAGAGTAACGGTGTTATAGTTTTTGGATACAATTTGAGTGTATTTATACAAATACATATACTGTAGGATATGATGTAAAAAAAAAAAGCATATGTTAAATTAAAGGAGTGATCTCCATGTACAACTGGAATGCAAAGCTAATGTTTCACTGTTTTAGGCTTGTTTTATTTCATACTGTATCTATGATAGTCCAAGCTGCATACTACAAGTATAAATAGACAACGGATAAACAGCTCAAGCCACAAACATATTTAGAAGCAATAAACACTTTCCTGCATAGCTTATCAAATATGATGATGGTGATGAAAGCACTGAGAGGGTGTAATAGAAAGAACATAAACTGCTCAATATCAGTGGCTGCTAATAAACCTGGAGTGAACGTGCCATCTGATGAATGTCACTTAAGAAACCGATATCTGACATTTACCTGTATATACATAGAAAAATACATGTATAATAAAATGGGCTTTTTGTTTTCATGCTAAAATGAAGACAGGCTGGAAGTATGACATGGAGGCGAAGCCCAACATATGTTTTCTAACTTTGATAAAATACAGATGAGGCAGAGCTAGTTATAAATGCAGTCACAATGTTTTGGACAATTCATCACATTTCATGCTCAACAAATCTCACCACGTTGAAAGCATTTTTTTTCTTAACATTTTCTTAATTACATTTCCAGCGATAGATATGCAATTTAAGTACATTTTGGCGCAATTTCTGTTTGGAAAAAGGATATATGATTTGTGTAGCTGCTCCGGTATTCCGTAGCCCCAATTGAGAATGTCAGTTTACAGATTGAATATAGTGCACTGTAAGGGTAGGGCTTGCGTACACTTATCAAAGAAGGTTCAGTCCGCGCTCTTGCTTCATAAGGTGGCAGAAAATAATTATTCTCCTTGCTCTTGCAGCTCCTGTGGCTCGAAGTGTCTCCCCTCACTCCAAAGATGAACTCCGGTGGAATACTCCGTCGGCGAACCAGACAACCAAGAATATCGCCCCCTTGCCTGACTAATAGTGGAGCCGATATGATGAGGATTTCGTTCGACCTGGACACGAACTAACTTTTACTTATATGTAAGTTTCTACATTGTTGTTGTCTATTATACAATATACTATATCCTTACCTTGGTGCGCTCCTGTGCTTTCTTTCTTGCTTGCGTACACTTATGCTGCATTAACTCTTTAAACCATCATTCTCAATCGGGACACCAGAAGCACTTGCATACTGAGTTCCTCTTCCCGAACGGAAATTACACAAACATTTACATAAACTGAATCACTCTGGCCCAGCTTTGCATTAAATGCACACCTGGTATTAGAATAACTGGTGCTACATGTGTACTTTTATTCATTACCGATTCAAACTTCTGATTCCTTGAATGATCTTTGTCTGAGCACACTACATGGGATCTAACAACTCTGAATAAAATTATCTAAGTTAAAGGAACATTTCCCCGAGATACATACCTCTAAAGGTGCTGCGTTATCTCAAACCTGTTTAAAGGTCTCACATGACGCGCGCCAATAGGAAGCTGCGACAGATAACATTGTGGCTTCCTATTGGCCTGCGTGACACGGAACCTTTGAACATCCATTTTACACGCCCAGCCAGGGCTGCTACCAGAAGCCCCTTTTGAAGTATTTATCTCTGGAAGCAGGGGATGATCCCTGGAGCTGGAATTAACACGGTTCTGCTTCGAAGACCCATTGCTCCCCCACCTAGGGTAAAAAGAAAACAGGCAGAAACACCTCTTTACATCCCTTACGTATCTTTTCAAATAGTTACAGGCATGAAGTCTCTGTATGTTGTAGACAGGTTCACTCTGAAGTCTCATGGATTATTATCTATATGGTGATCAACCACACAAATATAGGGTCTTTCAATATTGGGCTCTGGTTTTGGAGATGTAGTTCACGTGAAGATGTAATTTAATTTATTCTCTAGCCCAGCGGTGCGCAAACTGGGGAATGCGCCCCCCAGGGGGGAGTGAGATTTTCTAAGGGGTGCGCACAGTTGCAGAGCCCCCGCGCTTTTACCCAAGGCATGTAAATTAAATGCCGGGGGATGCGCGAGGCCTCTGCAACTTCACTTACTGCTCTCATCCGGCTCTTCCCTGATGCGTCTCCATAACAAATGATGCCGCGGGGTCAAATGGCAATGCGTCACATGACGTTGTGACATCATATGACACGTGAAGCCCGAGAGCAGGTAAGGAGGCGGGGCATAGGCAAGGGGGAGCGGAGACAGGGGGGGGGGGAATTAAAAGTTTGCGCACCCCTGCTCTAGCCATCTTATGCTACCGATTGTCAAAGAATGTCAACAATATAACCACTTATATAATCTCTACGGGACATACATATTAGCATGTTGATAAATAAATAGGGTTTATGGAAACACCCTTTAGGGGCCACAGAGGCAATGCAAGTCCTTAGTCTGTCACAAACGTATCTCACTCATTGCTTTTCCTAATAGTGGAACATCTTCATCTCTGTAGACTTACAGATGAAATAGCATGTTAACCCTGCCCCCTTCTCGTGCATAACTGATTGAAAACAATGGCTGCTTCTCCCAATCGTGCGTCCCGCTGCAGCAATAATGTTGGCTACATCTGCAGCACTACTGATCATGTCCCTTTTTCCTTTTAAGACAACTTTGGGATGGGGAGGTTTTTCTCAAAAGGAAGAGTTGGAGACGCCTTAATTAGAATTGACAAGGGCATGACATTAGTATTTCAAAACTGTTTATACAAGAAACTAGATATACCGTAAAGCTGGAAACTGAATACAGTGCAGACTAGTGCTCTTTCCACCAAGGAGTAAAACAATGCAATTCTCTTGCTGTTTCTAGACAAACTGACATTTTAGAGCTGCATATGTTGCCAAGTTACTTTTCCTATGACAATTAAGTTAAGAGCTTATGAACATTCTAAATAGTTTAGGAATGACAATTTAATTGGGGTCAGAATGTTCTTT
Source organism: Ascaphus truei (assembly GCF_040206685.1). NCBI lineage: Eukaryota > Metazoa > Chordata > Amphibia > Anura > Ascaphidae > Ascaphus > Ascaphus truei. The sequence goes on along the minus strand of NC_134483.1, from coordinate 358,943,796 downwards.
GAACCTCTGGGAACCTTAAGAACTTGGACCACCCTCTCCACATCAAATCCAGTGTTATGAAACCTCGGGCATATTAAAAACATAAATACATAAATCATCTCTTACTAGTTATCATATCACAGCAACATATTATATAGACATTTATATCAGAGAAAACTTCACAAAATGCCAGATAATTAATTCAGCTAACTAACCTAAGACTTTAAGCCCTGTTTTTTTTCTTAATGAGGATAACTGATAGCACGCAATGTGATTTTCTCTGAGACCAAGCATCCTGGCATGACTTGTTTTCTGGAGTGTGCACCTACAGTGGTGAGAAAGTTTGTGAACCCTAATGATAATTACGGAAATTCCATAGTTTTTCCATGATAACCTTCTTGAATCAAAACCAGTCTTTTCTTAAATATCTAATAGGGTTTATATGAACAAATTCCATGTCTTTTTAAACAAAATGATGTGTGTGAATTAGACAAACAAGGAGTAATTAAGAGTCAGGATACGTGCAAATGTAAGTGAAACCCTGGTTTTATCAGCTACTTTAAAGGAGATAATTAGAATCAGGTGTTTAAATAATTGGGTAGATCTTCAGGTGTGAGTTTTTGGAGGCCCCACCCTATATAAAGATCAGAAACGTGGTGAGTTTGGTCTTCACCATACAGGTGTGATCAAAAGAAATGTCTGAGGACATCAGAAAAGCAGTTATTGATACTCATCAGTCTAGAAAGGGTTACAAACCCATTTCTAAGGACTTGGGGCTCCACTAATCCACTGTTAGTCTATCAATGGAGAAAGTTCAAGATCACTCTACCCAGGAGCGGTCGATCTACAAAAATCCCTTTAAGGACAAACTAGCCCGTTAAATAGCAAGAGGCTAAAAACGTACAGTATGTCTTTCCTAGCATTTTTATCTTTTCCTATTAAAACCAGCATTGCCTTTTGCCTGTTTTTTGTTTTAATAAATATAATAGTAATAACTTTATTTCATATCTCGTTTTTCTCCCAATGGGACTCAAAGCGCTTCACAATTACAGTATAGTGAGCGGTACACAACACATAGAATTTTTACAGACACAGTCCCTGTCCAGATGAACTTCCAATCTATGTTTTTGGTGCCTGAGGCACAGGGAGAAAAATTACTTGCCCAATGACACAAGGAGCAGACACATGGATTTTAACCAGGTTCACCTGCTTCAAACTCTGTGTTGTTGTTATCAGTCAGTGCATTAACTCACTGAGCCACTCCCTGCAGCCCTTCCTTACATTTATGGCAATTCAAACACAGAACCCCAGCAAGCTCTTTTTGGGAACCCCTGAGCCCCCACAAAATATATATATGTATGTGTCAAAATACTAATATACCTCTATTAGGATTACAATTCTCATTTACCTCTATTAGGAGGGAGAAAGACCACAGTGGTCTATATCCAGCAGAATGAGGCACATGCAAACTAGGGAAGTGGGGAGAGGCGGGCTTAAAACCTGGGAAGGAGGAGCCACTAACCTCCACCAGCTGGAACATTCTCAACTATACTGTGGTCTTTCTCCCTCCTAATAGAGGTAAATGAGAATTTTAATCCTAATAGAGGTATATTAGTATTTTATCTGGTAGTGTTAGGCCTTGCGAACAGGTGTCTGCCTTGACGTGGCTCGCAAGCTTACAACGCTTTGGCCAAAGGGTTAAACTAAATGACCCTATTTCAAGAGAATATATAAGTATTTTACTGTGTATTTCTATCATGTTGGATGTAGCATTGGGCTTCTCTGTCATCTGTTGTATACATATGCCACGCTCAATAGCACTCCATTTTGACACATATACATATATATATTTTGTGGGGGCTCAGGGGTTCCCAAAAAGAGCTTACTGGGGTTCTGTGTTTTGTTAACCCATTCTCAGCTGTTCCAGCTGGTGGAGGTTAGTGGCTCCTTCTTCCCAGGTTTTCAGCCCGCCCCTCCCCACTTCCCTAGTTTGCAAGTTCCTCATTATGCTGGATATAGACCCACTGTTGTCTTTCTCCCTCCTAATAGAGGTACATGAGAATTTTAATCCTAATAGAGGTATATTAGTATTTTATCTGGTAGTGTTAGGCCTTGCGAACAGGTGTCTGCCTTGACGTGTAAGTATTTTACTGCGTATTTCTGTCATGTTGGATGTAGCATTGGGCTTTTCTGTCGTCTGTTGAATTCAATTATCTAAGCTGCCAATCAATCCCTTCTCCTGTGATCGATTGGCGTACATCCTGCTTCCCAGGGAATCCAATATGGATGCCTATTTCAAAAGAGGAAGTTGTGTGGCTTCCTAAAAAAGAAAGCTGAATATATTACAACTCATGAAATGTATCCAATGGCGGTTCATTTTTTTGCAGATATTTTAATATTTATATTGCATTGAAGCAGGGGCTCTCCGGAGCTGAAACCCATTAATTTCAGCTCCGGGGACCCCTTTCTTCAGGAGGTACTTACTTCTGAACTAGGTGCTGGTAGCTGTTCAGGCTGAGCAAGCAGGGCTTTCAAGTTTAAAGTTCCCGCGTCACATGGGCCAATAGGAAGCCGCACCGATGATACTACAGCTTCCTATTGGCACGCAGGACCCAAGATCTTAAAGAGTGAAAAAAAAAACTAAATATGTAATATTACCTAATGCTATACAACATTTATTAAAAAAAAAAAAAAAAAAGATTTTGAATGAAATGCTGCTAAAAGATTTAAGTTGTATTATTAAATTTGTGGAAGTTACAGATCAGTGATTTACTGTGAAATGTATTGTCACTTCAAGGTACATCAAAAACTTGGAAAACTACTTTTAGAAAATTGCAGCCACCTTCCTTCGCCTGGTCTATCAAAATAAGTTTAAAATAATGTAAAACGAGAACAATTAAAACTCACATTATTATTAATATTGGTATTCTTTCATAATTCTGTTTGTGTGTATATATGTCCCAGTTTGCAGTACAGCAATCAATATACACAATATAATAAATACTCATGCGTGAGAGTCAGAACATTGTATCTCGTCCTGTTATTAATATTAAAAACTTTTGGGATTATACTCGAGACAGAGTTTATTCCAAAGCGACTCTGTCTTTACAAGGGAAAGACTATAATTTGGCATTATGGAGCCATAGCAACAAATAAATATTGAGGAAGAAATTATACTCCTGGTGGCAGAGCTAGTTCTATTGGAACAAGGAAGACAATAATGATTTTAAATCCCACACCCTTTCTGGCAATTCTAAATCATTCTTCATTCCTTTGCTGCCAGAGTGGCCTGCAACATATTTGCAACACCCTCTGGTACAAAAAAATGTATTTAAGACAAACAAAAAAGAAGCAATATTAGAAAGGGAGCAGAAGACTGCACAGTTCTGTACAGAATTGCTAAAACTTGTCCTGAGTAAAAAGCGATTGGATGAGCGTTTGTGGTGTTGAATTATGCAGTCTTACCACACAATCAAACAATTGGGGGGTTAATAGCAGGGGATTAACAGACGGGGAAAAAACTACAATATTACGTACAGTTGGATTATAGAATAGCTAGAAACAATGGCTGTTCTTTGGAAAGATACTATTTTATGTCCCTATTTAATATGGTGAAAAGCAGCTGGTGTGCAGTGAACAATGCAGTCATTTACTAATCTGCATTTTTATTATTTACAAATCTTAATTACTGTACTAGTGCATGTTAATATTGTACTATGTATACAATATATTGCATTGTTATTCTCTTTCACACCTACATTGTACATCTTATTATGCTGCACCCAGTAAACCTGTTAGCAAAAAAATACTTTGGATAGATTTGGGTGTGAGGATAACAGCGTTACATTTGGCAACTTTGTGATGTAACCTAGTGTGATTTTCATTTTTCTGTACAACACAAAGTATACCATTTATTAATCTGTATGTTAATATGTATTACCAAGATGTGTCTCATGTCATTTATACTGTTCGAAGAACTACATTAAAATGTTTAAGTAAAATAGTTAACAAAAAAAATATTTTCAATTAGTAGGTTTATTGTTTCACTTCAGTACAAAAAAATAATTAAAAAGGGGCACTTTAGGATTTCAAGTGCAAAAAAGATTTATTCAGCCAGCATGACTGACAGCTCAGCTGACACAGCAGCCTTTTTCAAGAATTGAATTAATGAGGGAATATATATATATATATATATATATATATATATATATATATATATATATATAAATATATATATATATATACACACACACAGTGGTTGACAAATCACCAAACCAAAAAATCTACTCGCCACACAAAAAAATCTACTCGCCACCTAGTACCAAACGTGTGCTGCTTGGGCCAATATTTACTCGCCCGGGGGTTAAATCCACTCGCCCGGGCGAGCAAATGTATAGGTTTGTCGAACACTGTATATATATATATATACAGTGCTTGACAAATCACCCAAAAATCCACTCGCCAAACCAAAAAATCTACTCGCCACCTAGCACTGCCCATAGCCACGCCCCTAGTCCCGCCCCCCAAAATTACAATTAGCCCTCGTTAGGTGCGTGTGTGTGACTAATTTCCTACACCCATTTACCAGTGTCTGGATGCCTCCGCTTCACAATATCTAAAGCA